>NC_138101.1:17622500-17995000 GCF_964146895.1 Miniopterus schreibersii
CTCCATTGAACCACTCATCTCAATAATAAATATTACTATTTTACTATTAAAAATGATATGTTACAGCCATCCCCCTCCTCTCATATTTCAAGCAATCACTCATATTTAAACAAATTAGAAACAGAGAACCAAAAAAGCCCATTTTTTCTATTGGGCACTATTTTTAATATGTTTATGTTCTTTGCCAATTTTCAGAAGAATACTTCTTAACCTAAATTTTGCTATGTCTGTTTCCTTATAACTAATTATCCCAGAGTTTTTTCTGTCAATTTTTGGTGTAACAAGGAAACTCAATAAATATAATCGACCAAGTATGAACGACTAAATATTGATCAAACCACTGACATTTGCCAACTTTTAGGAGAACTGGCCTATTTTTCAGTTATCCTAGTTTCTAATGCATTAAAAAACTGAAATTCAAGAAAGCTGTTAGAATAGCTCAAGGCATGAATAGTGACATTTTATTTATTTACACTTGTTTTCTATCTGTGAGGGGCTCTGAAGTAACTTTTTACCCACTTATACTTAGATGACATTTTATTTTTAAATCAGTGACAAACCAGTACTCAGAGCTTGATAAAAAAAAAAAAAAAAAAAAAAAAAAAAAAGCTAAGATCTTCTCTGCCTGGCCAGTGTTGCTCAGTGGTGGAGCACCCATGAAGCAAGAGGTCACCTGTTCAATTCCCCTTTAGGCATATGCCCCAGTTGCGGGCTCCTTCCCCAGAAGAGGTTGTGCAGGAGGCAGCCAACGATGATGTGATGTTCCTCTCTCATCGATGTTTCTATCCCTCTCCTTTCCTCTCTCTAAAAATCAATAATAACATATTTAAAAATTAGGAGCTTCTCTTATTTTATATCATTTTTTAAAAATAGGTTATCATTAATATATCCCTTATGAATGCCAAAACCAAAACCAGAGACAATAAAGCCTTATTTGTTGTCAAAACTTACATACATGCAACACCCAGGAAACAACATGAATCCTTTGGGGAAGATGTTAGTGTGTTCTTATTTTAATAGGTCACTAATTTATTTGAATAAAACATCATTTTAGAGGGAGACAGTAAGATGTGTATTAATTTGGTAATCACTCAATCTGTTTTCTTTAGTCAGTTTCCAAAAAAAATTTTCCTTTCACGTTTGCCTCTTCAATATGACCTTATTTTTTGTGTCTACTGTGTGTGTGTGTGTGTCTACTATGTATGTGTATGTGGAGAGGTGGTGGGGAGGGAGGGAAGGAATTTCAGCCCTCAGATGTGATTCCCTTTGGAAAGTTTGAAAAATGACGATTTAATGCAATCTTTTTTTTCTGATTGTAGGTCTGGGGTATTTGAGAGATTTGAGGGCTTAGACTGACACCAAGAAGGCTGCTACTGTTATCTTACTGAACAGATGCTGCCAGCTCTTAAGCTCCAGATATTTCTGTAGACGTTCTTCTAACTCTTTTATGAGTTTACTCAGAAAAGCAAAAGGTAGGATCAGGCTCCAGGAAAGCTACCGGTGGTATTCTATCCTGCAAGGTGACAGGTTTCCTCGAGATGAAACTTTCTAAGTCATAAGCCAGTTCAGAAAGAGTTCTTAATTATTTCTTTCTAAACTTTGTTTACACCAACTTTTAATTCATTTTGCTTAAATGGAATTTTATTGAGGCTGTCAGGAGCAGACTGCATGCTGGGAGTTGTATGTAACCAAAAACATTATCCCAGACTAAGTAACAGCTGGAAAGAAACTATGGGACCTCCCACATATCCCCCACTGAGATCTAGACAATGGGTGAGTTATTTGACAGAGTAACAGCAACAGCTGCCAAGTAGGTTGTTTTTTTTAAACATTCAACTTTGAAACTTTCAGAATTTAAATGAGCAAGCTTTGGGGAGCACATTGGGGGTGAAAAACACACTTAAGAATATTCTTTTGCCACACAAAGCTTAGTATAACTGGAAATTTGATGGGTTACCATTCATATTATTATAATATAATTAGTTTGGAAATATTTCAATTGAGATGAATATTGCATTAATATGTAGGCCTAATATGAGTCCCTAACAGCATAAATTAACAATTGGCAATTATCTGATAAGTCAAACACTATATATCATCAACATATGTCTCCCAAATGATCTTTTTGTCTTTTCCAAATAATTTATTGTAAACAAAAATTTACACATATGTCTGAGAATGCATTTGATTCATGAGTGAAATGACCTAGATTTTTAAATTGAAGCATTTAATATTTCCAAATTAAAGTGATCATTTTTATTTAGAATAGTATATGTTTTCAATAAGAATAGAGAATACAGTACATAATGTGGACTATGCTTTTCTTTTTCATTTTTAACCACTACAGCATCACATAATTTATCAAATCATTGGTGTTATTCCAACTCAAGTTTTTATTAACTGGAAGGAAGTCATTATTGTCATTAACTCTAGTCAAATTTCTATAATATGCTAAGTGCCACAAATAAAACACAAAAATAAAATATTTTAAAAACTTATCATCTAAGGCAATCTTGCAAATCAGAATTTTTTAAATTACTAATTCATATAATTTTTTTTCATGTTTTACACTGTTTCTCTCATGTCTCCCCACTTAATATATTGTCAAGGAACTAATTAAAGCAATATTATTTGTAACATGCCCAGCAATTAAGTTTGCCTCGAGTTACTCTTAAATGTGTAGTAAAAACATTTTTAGGGGCCTACCAAAGTTTAAAATCTGAGTCTGTTTCTTCATCTACCTAGGTAATAGGCAATCTCACAACTAAAATGGAAAACATAATATGTGGAGAGCACAAAATATGTATGAGATTTTGCATGGATTACTTTTATTATAGAAGAAACATAATAAGAATAATTTCATTTTACTTTTTTTCTACTTCATGTCAATAGTGAAATCTGGCTATAAATCCTTGAAGGGATTCACACCATGGTGCCAATCATGTGTTTGTGTAAAATCTGAATTTAAGAGGAAAGTTGATTTTCATATTATCTTTCTGTTCTTATTTAGTTGTAATTTGGAGAGTTTCTTCACTTTTAAAGGTATATTTAATGGTGTTTTGAGATCATGCTTTGTGAAAGCAGATCTTATCATATACATTGCTCTTCTGTTGACATAAATGATTCAGAAAGATGAGGGGCGCTGGTGCTTTGAAAGTTATATAATCTTTCACTTTTGCACATACAGTCAAGAAAGGCTCCCTGGGAATGAGCTGTGAGATAAGAGAATATAGCTTAATAGATAAAGTGTAAGGGCATTTGAAGTGGCCGCTCTATCTTTGATATACGTAACAGGAGCCTAGAGTGGCTAAGTTTACATTGTACAGGTTTTGCAAGAACAGGAATGAGCTGTAATTTTTGGTGTTGTCATAAAAGTCAGTTGTTTCCTGAGCCTTCCATACACATTAAAAGTTAAAAGTTAAAACAAGGGTGAAATAATACCGAGAAATGAACCCTTTTAAATTATTTGTGTCATCTTGACTTTAAAAGGTATTTTCACAAAAATGTATTCTGAGTAATCTGCTGAATCCTGAACTTGTTAGAGAGTAGCAACACAAAAGTGACAGGCCTTAAGTCAAAATTTTCTATTGAAATCACCAGAAGCTCAGATGCATTCCACTGATTTGTAGAGAGTGTAGAAGGGAGTGAAGGAGAGGTGGAGAGAGAAAGAAACATCAATGTGAGAGAGACACATCCATCGGTTGCCTCCCACACACACCCTGACTGGGCTGTGGATCGAACCTCCAACTCAGGTACTGTGCCCGTAACTGGGTCTGGAATCAACCCTTCGGTTGATGCTCTAACCACTGATCCACACAGGCTAGGGCTGAAAGCATTTTCTAACAGCAGACACTTTGAAAACATCTTTCCCAGTACAGCTCACAGTTAGCTCCAAGGGGATTACCAGCTTTTCCCATCCCTAATTAGGGCCCTTAAGACACTTGTTGATTTGGGTTTGGTAGGTTCTTAGAACAAGCACTTTTCCCTTGAGAGATTACACAGATGACACCAGAAGCAAAACTAAAACACAGTCGTATATCAGTAAAAGGCTTTTCAGTCTTCAGTCCACGTACCTCCAGAATTCCTGTTCCACAGATCCAATGGCCTGGTCCGTATCCTCAGGTCTCTTTCTCTCATTCACTCTGTATATGCATATTTCAAAACTAAAACTAAACTTGTCCTCACCCTCCAAATATTTACCCCTTCCTTTCTCCCATATTTTAATCAAAAGCATGGCCATCCAGCAGGTGCTCCAACTTCAAACCTAGAATTCATTCCTGACCCTCATTATCTCTGAAACATCACCAGCAATGTGAGCAAGTCTCCAAAAATCTCTCTCCAATCCATGTGCTTCCTTCTGTTTCTCTGCCACCACGCAAGGCCAGGACCTTATCATTTCCAGCCTGTATTAAACAGTTTTTATCTAGCTTTCAGGAATCCATTGGACCCCACACCCCCAGACTTACACACAACCTTTCTTATTAATTCAACCTTCAGAAAGGTGCTATCTGGATATTTTAAACATAAATGGAAATTGTTCATATATCTGTTTAAATTATTTTCATGCCTTTTCTTTGCTCTTAGAAATAGGTAAACTTTATGAAGCCTGGGGCCATATTTCAATGTAGGTAGTAACTATAACAATGCTTTGCACATAGTAAGCATTCTATAAATTTTCTTTTTCCCCATGAATGAACAACTCTACTGTTTTGGTGTTATACCTCCCATTGTATTTAATTCCACTTAGCTGGAGAGTTGCTATAATATTCCATTGTACAGTCTCCTGTGCTGTCTCTTGGTCTCTCTCACTTCCCTGTTACAGAACAATGTTCATTAGGACAATTTGGCCACAAATGATCACTTGAAAAGGAAAAAATGTTTTGACTATAAGCAGGACATTATTTTTGAAAGTGTGTGTGATAAGCTTTTAAAGTTTATTTACTTATCTTGTTTTGCTTTATTTAATAATACCAAATACAGATGACATTATTGGAGATTAAGAATTGTTTAAAAGTGGTTTCCTTTTTCCAGAGAAGATAACTCTACTTCTCACACTATAATGGAACTCTAAGGACAAATGAGCGTTAAGAAGGTAGTTTTCTGGAAGGAGAATTCATTATGGCACCACCTGCTAGCACCATCTTGAGATTACCATTCTTTCTCTAATGGGTATCACTTCTCAGACACTTTTACTAGGTGTTAAAAAATTAAGTATAGCTTTTAAAATTTTCGAAGAAAAGTTTTAAGTGCTAAAAAAGAAAATCCAGAAAGCATGCACACACACTCTGTGATTTCTATTATTATGATGAAGTTGTACATGCTTAGAAAAACGAATGTTCTATCAAATTTATGCTGCCAAGTCTCAGATTGTAAAATAACCTTTTCTATACATTTATTTTCAGTTTCTTCCATTAGCTTAGCATAATTTAAGTTTCAATGTGAAGTAACAAATAACTTCCATGTCTCTTGTTTACTATTAATAATGCAGTGCTTTTTTAATGTTAATAAAGACTTTGTCTATTTGTGGCTCTAGATAACAAAGAAACTGCAACTTTGTAGAAAAAGCTGAAAGTGACGGTCATGGGGACCTACAGACAGTATCTTGTGTCCCATCTTCAGTACATAGGAATCAGGTTCCTTCTCAGATACCACCTCATCAGAAAGTCCCTATTCAACCACCCCTCTTAAATAGTAGTCCCCACTGTTACACTCTATTTCCTTAGCTTGCTTTACTTCCCTTCATAGTATTCATTATATCTGATGTTATAAAATATATTCAATTGCATATTTATTTATTCTATTCTGTCCTGTCTAGAATGTAATGCCATTTGGGCAGATACTTTCTCTGTTTTACGTTCACTGATGTATCCCAAAGACCTAGCCGGTGCTCCATAACTATACCTAGAACAAAAGCAGAAGTGATAGTCAACCCTTTTAACAAAGTTGAAGGGCAATATAACAGAACACTTGAATATGGTCAATGTTTACTATAGCTCAACAGTCTCCTCCCACCTGACAACCCCAGCTAGGTATTTTTTATTCAAATTTATTTTGACACTTAAATAGTAAATTTAAAAAAAAAGAAAAAAATTTTCCTGTTCTCAAAATTTCTATTTTTCTCTTTTCACTATTTAATATTTCTTATAAGCATCAATTGCATAATATTCAAAATGCATTTAGATAATTTTTATAGAAATTTATAGTAATGATTTTATATACCAAACTTGATTAAATTTTGTATTATTGTTAAATAATATGATATAGAATTTAAATAAAATATATATTTTAAAAATTTTTCTTGAATCATTAGGAAAATGACATGAATGTACAAAATGAGTCAAATCATTGATAAATCACTTATTTTTAGAAGTACAATACAATCTAAAGAATAGTTATCAATAAGCTAATAAACTTTAAAAGGTAATCACCATCTAATCCCAATATACCAGTTCAATAATGTCTAGTCCATTGACTTGACTGTCCAACTTTCAACTATCTCCCTACCTTAACTCGCTACCTACATGACTTAACTTTATAAAATGCTTCTCTTACTCTCATCTTCCTAGCCTTGCATTTCATACCTGTAGAAAATTCTCAAATCGAACTCCATCCACCAGCCTCCTTAAATCATGCATTAGGGTTTCTGGGTAGTTTTGAAATATACATAAACTTTAAAACTGTTGCCAGTAAATTCACAGTTAACAATCTAAACTGGCATTCAGTTCCACCTGTTAATCATCATATATTTCTTTAACCAACTATTTTTCTGCTTTTGTCTTTGTTTTTTGTTTTTTTAAATAGGCAACTGTCTTTTTTCTATAATCCTTTACCATTAATATCATCAGTTGGCTTCAACAACTCCCTCATCTTCAAAATGTGCTGTAGCTCATCTCTCTCCTGGGAGAGTGACCCCTTCTCCTTAACAAGGTCCTCTCCTTCACCTATGCCTCTAACTTCATGGTTCCTCACCCTTGGGGGCACTGGGGTTTTTCATTTTAAGTTGTTTTGCAGCGTCCCTGGCCTCTGCCCACTACATGCCAGTAGCACACCACTCCCAGTTCTAACAACCAACAACGTTCCAAATATAGAGGCAAAACCATCAGTGGAAAACCACTGCTCTCTCAGGGATCCTTCCTGACCCGTGCAATTCAGGTATCTGGCTTCAGATATTAATAACTCTTTGGGGTCATGTTTCCCTGGGCTTCTTTGCAGCAACATGTAACTGTGCTCAATTTTCTATCATCTAAAACCAAACTTTTTCAACCCCATATTTTTTGTTTCCTTTCCTAATGCTGATTTATCTCTGATTTAATTTGGAAAAAGTTTTCTTCAAACTTAAACTTTTTCAATCATCATCTAAATTGAGTTTCATTCCATTTCTACCCAAGTTGCAATCTTATATCCGCCCAATAAGTCCCTAGAAAATAAGCTGTTTGTTTCTTTATCCAATGAACGCTTGTTAAGCCTAAACATTTAAACATATTGAACATATTGATTTCTCAATTATTCTCAGAGCAAACACTCTCTCTTTGCCCCAGGATCTTCTCAGTCTCATGTTCAGGGTCTTCATTCTGTGTCCCTCACACAAATTTGGTGTTGTTATTGGCTCCTGATAGATTCTCTGTTTCTGTTTTCTTCTCCACACTACGAGCTTACCCTACATTTGAAGCTTTTACGCTTATCTTCAGCACAGAATTAAGGTATCTACTTCTAATGTTTTCTCACTGACTAATAACTTTAGCATGAATTGCATCATCCATTAAGTGTTTAAAAACATTCATTATAGTCAGTGGGATATCAAAATGAATACAGTGCATGTAAAGCACAGAGCCTGGCACACAGTTCACTTCAAATAAATGTTGACATTATCACCACCATCACCGTTATCATCAACAGTATAACCATAGACATAATAATATCAAAACCTCTTGCTAGACACCTTAAATATATATTTAACTCAGCATATTCAAAATAAAGTTCTCATTGCCCGCGTATTCCTCAAGCATCACACTCCTCTTACTTGAGTCTAAACCAGGCCCACCGTCTCCCCCATCCTCAGGCAGCCTTTCGCAGACTCCTGTTGTTTCTTACTTCTTTGTTGGATGTTAATATTCACCAGCTCTGCCATCTCTGTCTCTGTATGTCATCTCAGCCTTTGTAGGTGGCGTTTGATCACATCTCACCTCAACCTCTGCATTGTCGATTCCTATCTCTTTTCTGTCTAATCTGTGTGACCTTCTGAAACCACCGATCTGGCTACCATTCCTGTACTTTAAGTTATATTTCATCTTTCAGTATTCTTAAGGTTAGAATTCAATCTCCCTTACCGAGCTCAAAAATACCCCACAAACTAATTCCATCCCATCTCCCACATGCTGCTTCACATTCTCTATTCAAAAGGTTTAAACATGTTGGGTTAAATCTAGGCCCGGCTTCTTGCTAGCACAGAAAGTGGAATGTGGGGAGACTTCAAAAACTTCACTTTTATGGTGGTATTATTGCTAATAATCTTGCTAACAATGGTAAGCTCCATCATGTCTCAGCTTAAATTTTATTTTTGGCATGGCTTTTCTTATCTCTTAGATTTGGTTATTTAATCTTTTATTGTTGTTGTTGTTGTTGTTAGGAGTATTATAGATGTCCTTCATTTTCTCCCCTGTGCCCCCTCCACCCGACTCCTGCCGGAGCCCAGGCCTCACCCCGCTGGTTTTCTGTTTGACTTTCCCATTTCCATTTCAGGTCTCACGTTTGCCTCCTTCCTCTCCCTTCCCTGATTCCAAGCCGACATTATTTCCATTTTACTCGCCATGTATTCCCAGCGTTGACCAAAGTGCCCAGCACAAAGGACGATTCCACCACACATTTTGAACAAATGAGTAAACAGATAAATGGATGGGTGAATAAGTTTAAAAGTGGTAATTAGAAAATTTCTTATGTATTACAGTCTGTACTCCGGAGCTCAGCTACAGAAACTTAGATACAAAAAGCTTATCTTGAAAATTCATTTACTTTCCTTTTATGATAAAAATAACAAATATTTTAATTTATTTGAAAATCATGTATTGAGGAAGTAATATGTAAATAAGAATAAGGCAAATGCCTTAATTAATAATAATAACTAATATTTATTACATAATTACTACATTTCAGGCCCTGTGTTCAATACTTATGGATTATATAATTTAATTCCTACAATAACCCTATGAAAAAATGTATTATCAATTAGACATTGTTCAGGAGGAAAAAAATGAAGTACAGAGATTTTATGAGGAGACCTAAGATTATAAAACTAAATAAAACTAATATATGACAGATCCAGGATTTGGATCAATTAATAGGTTTCCATACACCTGTGTTTGTCACTGTGCTCTACATGTATATTAGCCTTTAACTTTGGGGTGACTTTCTGTGATTTTTTAAAAGTAAATATAAAGTATTATTTAAAGTAAAAAATTAATTTTTGTATTTTTGCTTAGATTTATATGAATGAGAAGAAAAAAAATATTATAACAGTAAATAGATCATAGATAGGCAAAGGAGTTATTCATTATACCTTTTACTGATAATTATATTTAAAAGTCGGAGAAATATCTAAATATTTAAGCATTTTCAATATAAATTCATTAGTATTAATTGTTCTAAATAGAGAAAATTTTCTAGTTAAAAAATCATCTTTAGATAGTCAAAAACAAATTTAATTCTTAATTATGTAACTTTAAAGAAGATAATATTGACTGAATATTTTCTTTATAATTTAATTTGATAAGTCTCCACATATCACTTTTTATACATGAAATAATTTTAAAGTTTTAGGTTACTTTATAAAATAAATAAATACATAACAGTTACAAATGCCCATTTACCTTTATATCATTTCTGATATATATTGCATAGAAAATTTTGTATTTTAGTGGTATATATAATTATGCAACACAATGTAGTAATTGAGATTTTAAAACACACATTTAAATTTTTAAGTTTCTCCATATCTGCATATTTCAGACAGATGTATTTCACATGGAAAACTTTATCATGGTTTATTTACTCATAGAACTTTAATTGAAACCAGTATTTTGGATTTGTGTTTTTCCTAGCTCATCGTAATTCACCCCATTTGTTTGAATTCCTTCTTTTTACTAAGCACATTAAGATAAATGGAGTCTGAAGTATTTAGTCACATTTTAAAGTTACAAGACTAATTAGTAAATACAGAGGTAAAAAACAGTTCACAGTCATTATAAATCTAGTCTTTTGCTTTGATTGACTCATCCAGACTCTTTTTTTTCACCTTTACAAATATGTAGAGATAAGTCCTTTACTGTGATACCAGGCTTTATTTTGATGGATCTTACGAATTAAACTCATGCTATCCGAAAAAAAAAAAAAAAATCCAATAATGTGCATAATGAATTCTTCTCATTCTCTGTGCACCTGTTCTCTCTCATTATATCTGAAAATTTGGGATTACTCCAAAGTGCTCTGTAATGACTTTTTGTAAGCAAGACAAGTAGAAGAAATTCTTCAAGGACAGAGTGAATAGGTAGTTGAAACTGTGCTAAATAACTAGGATGGAGGGAAGTGATGGCAACAGATAGACCATGAGACATGCATTATTTGGAAGTAGGAAGATTCTTGGGTAAAGAGTTATGCTTCCAGCAATGAAAGGTAAAAAAGTAAATACAGTCTCAGTTCTCTGATTATTAGCTCATATTTCCAACTAATGGAATTTTCCTATATTCATTTTAGGAAAATATTTCAGCAACATAATTTTTTACATATTTGAAGATATCTATAAGGTTAATTATCTCATATGTTTGTAACCACCAAGAATCTATATATAAGTACATAGATTTACTTCATTAAGTAGATTTACTTTACTTGCAATTTAAATTAAGTTTCTCTTGTAGTAAGCACTTATCCTTGTCTATATATCAATTTTTTCAAGGCTGACATAGGTTGACCATAGCTAATTTCTTCTTTACAAAATTAAATCATAAAAGGAGACTAAGGCTATATTGAGTAAACACTGACTAAAGCCTTCTATTTAAAATAAGAGGGTACCAGCTGAGCTTTAAGTAGTTATCTTGACTAGTTCTATTAGCTTTTTTTTTTTTAATATATCTTTATTGATTTCAGAGAGAGGAAGGGGGAGAGAGAGAGAGAGAAACATCAATAATGAGAGAGTCATTGATCAGCTGCCTCCTGCATGCCCCCGACTGGGGATGGAGCCCACAACTGGGGCATGTGCCCTGACTGGGAATCAAACCATGATCTCCTGGATCCTAGGTCGATGCTCAACCACTGAGCCACACCCAGCCAGGCAGTTCTATTAGCTTTTGAAATATGTAGATTAGTTCTTTAATATGTTGCCTCTTTTTGATGGATCGAAACCTCTAACTGACATCATCTAAATTATTCCATATTAAAAAATTACAAAATTTCTATAGTTTGTATTTCTGCCAGGAGTCCTGGGAAAATTAAGGTAGAGGAAGAGAACATATAGAATTTAATTGCTACTAATTCAAATCTTCCTCAAAAGACTATAAAATAAAAATTACACCAAAAGTATAGCAGACAGAGTTCAATGAGGAAAGCAGGAGGAGTCCCAAAAGATACATCTGGGAGTAGAGGAACCTCTTCTTTCCTTCCTCTTTTCCAAGACCATTATGGATTTACTTTAAAATAATTCCACTCCAAAAATATCATTGTCAATTTGTGGATTAATGAACTAACTTATAAGAAATTAATTACATTATTAATATTCAGCAGTCCTGACCCACAAATGAAAGTGATTCCAGTTTATAATGGCCTACAGTAATGGTTACATAAAAAGCTTCAGAATATCTTTGGCTTAATTTAAACTTCATTTTCTCCTGTTATTTTCTCTATTTACTTATTATGGTACCACTATTATTATACTAATATTATACTATTAATCATAAGACTCTAAGGGAGTTGACTTTCAGCAGAGCTAATATATGCTTCAATAAGGGCTAATAAAATAATAATAGCTAATATTTATTGAGCATTTACTTTATATTAGACACTGTATCAAGCATGTTAAATGTAATATTTCTTCAACTACTTAATCCAAAGTGTTTAAAAGGAATAGGAAGAATGAAATCTGAAATAATAATTTTTATGTTAACAGAAGAGAATATAGTAGAAGTTTTCATTCATCTAATTCAAAATTTTTTCTGAGATTATGTTTTCACTTGCTGTTACCCTTAGCATTTAGTTTTGTGCATTTCTCTTCTAAATAAAGACTGTAGATTGAAAATAATTCCTGTGTTATCAGTGGAAGAGGGGTATCTATTCCTCCACTGAGTGCTGGGTGTAGAGTCCTTAGGATATCTCGAGAAAAAGAGTTTTCTGAGACTCGCACTGGAGGATGAGTGATTTTTATTAACATGGAATTACATCCCTGGGTTTCCAAAGTTCCATTTCCCTTAATCAAGTAATGGAAGAAGTGTAATTGGGGTTTCAGTAGAACTAAAAGCAAAGCCAGTGTCCGGAGTTTCCGTTCCCTGTTGCAGTCGGGTCTAGTTCAGCATCAGGGTAGTCGCAGTCCATTAGTCCATAGTGTGTGGCATCGAATGCAGGGGAGCCAAGAGAGCTTTCCCTCTGCAACAAAAGTCCCAAAAGCATGAGAGAAACCAAGAAGGCCAAGAGAGTGAATTCCTTTATTCAGGGGATTAAATATCTCAAATCTTCCTGTGCTTGCAGTGGCCATGACCATTCTGGCCAATGACTTACTCCCAGGTGTGACTGACCCAAGCATCTTCACTAGCCCCTCCAACTATATTGAGCATGTGTCTGTCTCCCCTCTATCTGGTCCCTTCCCCTAGTGATCTGCAGGGGATAGACTGGTGACTTCCCAGAGGAGTGTAAAGATGCAGCTTCCTAGCACAGTTCTCCAAATGACATGCCCATATTTGAACTTCCCTTTACTCCTTTCCTATTATTAATAACTAGGTTAATTACAACAGTATCACCTACACTTTAATGAACAGAAAAATGCTACCCCAGAATATTTAAATAGCTCTCTTTGAAAATCCACTCCCTTTAAAAGTCAGTATTTTAGGATGATAAGAATTTTAGTAAGAAAATAATGATAAGAATTTTAGTAAGAAAATGAAAAGAATTTTAGTAAGAAAATAACCTCAAAATAAGCTGTTGAATTCACACTCAACAAGTCTAATCAAGTCTGTTTCAATTTTTTAAATCAGAAAAAAGAATTCCTATGATATTTCTAAATTTATACATGTCAAGATTTGAAAATTTTATTCAGATGCTTTTTTCAGTCTTTCATGATGTTTAGTAGAGGGTTGAAAATTGTATGAAGGTGGAGGTAAGCAGAATTTGTTCTCTGCAGGTGAATTAAGCATGTGTGGGTTTGTGTCAGAAAGAACTGTGATCAAATTAAGGCTTTGCAAATTTTACACTCTAGAAGCTTAAGCAAATTCCTCAAACCTTTGTAAGCCTTAGCATCTATGATTAATATCTTCAGAATAGTCTCAGTAAACATGAATACAAAAACCTGATTGGTGTGGATTCAAGAAATAGATGAGATGTGAGGATTGAAAGCAGTAAGAACAGACAACTCTTCTAGGGAATTTTTCAATAACTTTTCAATAATGGGAAGTAAAGTAATGTAGTAGCATTTGGAAGAGTTATGTGACAGTATAACTGAGTAATTTAAGTAACATTCTTAGTCTTAATGATTCCATAAACCTAGCACAAAGTTAATAAAATCAGGAGTAAAATACAAAGATATTAAACAAGATTTGCATTGACTTGAACAGTCATGGAGATAGGTCCATGAATTACATTTTCCTAGTTCCTATAAGCAGCATATGATCATTTCACTTTCTAGTTTATCTCTAATTTGTATTGTCTGGAAAAGGATCATAAATTTTAGATCTCTTTGGTTCTTTTAAAAATTATTATTATGCTTGACAACCAAATCAAGCTTTCATCACACATTACAGTAACGAATATAAGACAATGTAGAAAATGTTAGTTGAATATCATTCCTCTGTGAGGATCAGGGTCTTTACTAGTTCAGTGATCTGTTCTGGAACTCAGTGTTATAGATATTTTATAAATTAATTTGAAAGCAAAATTTTAAATTTTTATGTGCCCTGGACCTTAAAAGTCCCTTACAAGGTGTTAAAAGAGTGGCTATTAAACACAGATATGCTCAGAATCTACTACTCTAATTCAGTCTCCACTAGAGATCAGAGTGACATGCATTCAGGTTAATTTGAAAGCCAAAGGTTCCCCCCGAAAAGTACAAACCTATTTTGTATGTTTGTTTTTGGTTGGTTAGTTGATTTCACTTCCTTTAAAATTAGAGGACATTGATTAGGTTGGTTATTTTCCCACTGATATTTATTTTTACTTATTATATACATAGTATATTCCCACAATGTGTGAGGGATGGCATGGCAAAAAACAACAACACAAATCCTGTAACAGTAAATCAATGTTTATTACTACAGGAATTGACTCAAAATATCCTTATTCTTATCTAAATGATAAAAATGCCCAATTTACTTTAGCTATTTCGGTGTTACCACTACTTGACATTTTAATTATTAACAAAAGAGAGGTAATCTCAATTTTATATCCAAACCAATGCCTCCTTCTGGTTTAATATGCAAGACAGTCACCCTAACAAGTACCACAGAAGCTAATATTTGTGGTGTCTTAATAAAAGTCAAACAATGTTTTATTTGGTGTTACTGACAATATCTTCCTACATATTAATCATTTTTTGTTTCCACTTTTTCCATAAATAAAATAATTCCATTTTCTTTTTCTTCACTGGGTTTGAAGAAGATAATATTTTTTTTTTCCATTTACTGACAAGCTTGATTTTTTTCTCTCTGAGGGATTTTATGAAACTAGAGTATCTTTTGGTAGAACATGGGTAAAGTCATGAGCACTCTGTAAACAAGGTAGTCTTCCTCTGTATACCACTACCTCAGACAACTCTGTCTTAGTTTTATCTCTTGCATGGCCACATGAAATCTGCTCACTCTTTCTTAATGTCCTCATTTGTAGAGATTTCACTTCAGATTCAATCCATAACTTTGTCCCCACTCCAAATCATCACATTTGACTCTGGACACATCTCTTGGTTCTTAGTTATAACTTTCCTGGGGATGCTATTCACCAATGTATGGACAGAAGCCCACCCTGGCACAGTTCAGCAGCCACTCATGGCTTCTCAGATCTCAACTCAGGTGAGAAGACTGAGTTTTTCTTTTCCAAACAATTTATATATTAGTAAAAATCATTTTAGAATTTAATTCGTGTATTTTTCATATATGAAATTGGAAGTATATCACAAGATAAAACATTACTTAATATCTGGAAACATATTTTGACATTAAATTTTTTGTGTACATGCCTAAAATGGTATACGAAAAATATTGTCTAAATTTCTATATCTCTCTTCTATTTTTCCATGTCTTTTGGAATGCTATATTTCTCTCTAACAAACTCATGGGAATTTTCTCAGACTATATTCTGATTGTCTGCATTTTGGCCTGCTAATAAACTCAAGAGGAAAGTAAAAACATTCAGTCCATATGCTGGAAATGCGTGTTCATTGATTCTATAATTCTATGGTGTAATGATTGCAATCAAAGTCCTGCAAGGGTCAGGAGAGACCAGTGCTCAATAAAATTTGTGTAGCTGAGATACTCACCAAGCAATACTTCTTAAGGTAGAAAATCGTCTCTGAATCAACTGTTTATTTCTTAAATCGGACTAAGACATTGTACAACACAGAACTCCACACATATTTATAATTTTGTAATTTAGTCAAATTACATCTTTTGACCTGAAATACTCAGTTCATCCTTTCTTTCTCAAATTTACTTCTACTTACAAGAGAAAATGTCACATCAAGGAGATAGCATCATATTTAAATATTTTAAAGAATACATTGAATGGATCCTGTGGGTTCAAAAGTAATATCTGGTTAGTATTGCAAATTGATAATATTTTATGCAATGCATTAAATTTAATGTAAAAAAGTTTATTTGATGTTAAGTTCTCAAATACAGCAGTTGAACATAGGGCTCATTCCGCATTGGTACTCCTCCTCAATCAAACTCATGGCGAATCAAGTGATGCATCCTCTTTATATAATTGAGTAGTTTAATCAGTTACAAAAGCCCAAGATCCATTTGAGCAATAAGGAAGGACGAGTACCTAGATTCATGAAATGTGTTATACCAAATGCCAGTATTGAAGTCAAATATAGACCAAGTTATTTTCATAGTGACTATGGCTGTCATTCACACACATACGAGTTTCACATATTTGTTCCAAGTGTCTAGATGTGAGATGTCTACAGTGAGAGGGCTTCATTCAATATGTTACCCTATTAAGTGGATGCAAGTAGCTGATTTGTATTAACTTCTCAAAACTAAAATTGAAAATTTTGGAAGTTAGAAAATCTATGTTGATCATACCCTGAAATGCACTCACATAGGTTTGTTTGTGATACCAGAAGGACATTACACAAAGTTTATCTATTTATGTCCCAGTTTTATACCTCAAAGAGTTCACATTTTATAAGAAGACAAAATACACATTTACCTGAAAATGTAACATAAATGTAATTTAATACTTAAAACTCCTAACTGAATAACAATGCACATCATCATATTTTTGTGATTAATAGAAAAGTTCAAGCAAGAGATAGTATGATTCTGAGTAAAGATATAATTTCTGAGGTATAGAGGAGTAAAGGAGGTTTGTAACTGTTAATTATTTTTCAGTAGTACACATGGAAAACACAGGCATGAAAGACAGAAAAGTTTGAATCAAGTGAAAAGCATCAGCAGAAAATCAGCTAGTAGGACACCAAGCTGGATAATCTCTGTGACTTGGTGTAGTTTGAAGTGTGAATTTAGCATATACATGTGATGCAATAGTGAGACAAAACCCTTAATTAGCACCCTCAACTAGTTTAGTGGAGTGTGTAAGAAGGTAAAAGAGCAAATTAAGTGTACTGAGAGAAAACTGAGGGTTCCTTATGATTTTGATTAAATTTGATTTTAAATCCTAGCTCTAGAAATCATCTCGCTCACAGACCTAGCCTTTCTCCTGGTAATCAGCAATCCCTGAGGCAGCAGAATAGCCCAGACCTGACTAATGGTCACAAGGTCGGGACCTCTGTCAGGCTAGAGTTAACATCTTGACCTAAGTTATGTTTTAGTTCATGAGCCATAAGGTGGAATGACCCCTTGGCTGCTTTCCCATAAAACCATACAGAAGGACACTAGAACAGACCTCAGTGTTTTCCTCAAGACCTTAAAAAATGATTTATTATTCTTACCTCACCTCCAACCAATCAGTTCCCAGCACAACCCTATACCCCACAACCCTAAATCCCTTAATCAATGTGTTTTGTGGTTTTACCCTATTTAATCTGTAACTTCCATGTCATTGGGAAGTTCAGGCTTTTGAGCATTAGCTTCCCATTCTAGGTGGTGCCATTCATAATAAAATAGTCAATATTTCTCCACTGCATTTCTCAAGGTGCAGTGTGTGTCTCTCTGCCAGCTCTGGGTGGACCGACTCTTTTGCTTCTATAGCAGAGATATAGAGTGGTATGGGCTTGGAGCAATAACTTTGTAGGAGCATGTGAAGAAAAATCCACCTCTAAGTAGAGAATTGAAGGTTGACTATTAGCGTGATGCTGGTTAAGAGGGGGAGGAGACTATTCCTGACAGAGTAGATATGAGACTTGAGAGCAAGAAAATAAGAAGCACTTACAACACTCAGAGTCTTTTTATTGCTTTTGCTGTAAAGAGGAAAACATAAACATGACCCAAAAGAACTTGCAGGTGTGGCCCCTCCCTACCTCTCAATCTTCATCTTGCGCCATGCCTCCACTACTTGTGTAACATCTACACTTGTCTTCTTTCACTTTCATGAATGTGCCTTGTCCTATCTTACCACTTGCTGTTAAGAGTGCCTAGAGTGCCCTTTTCCTCTATATCCAGTGCATCCTTGGACTCTCTAATTTGTCCTTTATATTTCAATTCGAATGTCACTTTCTCAGCCAAGTATTCCCTTATTCATCAATTAGGCTATACTCTTTGTTAGATAATCTCATGACACAGGTAACTTTCTTTTTAACTTTTCCTCTGTTTATTTGGTTTATGGGTTTTTTTTTTGCTCAGGGGCCTAAGATGCCTGAAGCACAAACAGTAATCATGAATTTTGTTCATATTTGAATTCCTATCTTTTGGCAAATTGGTGTTCCAAAAAAAAAAAAAAAAAACACACCCAAAAACATACTGAATGAAAAAATAACCTCTGTAGACTTGGAACTGAATTTTCATAGAATAAAAGGTAAAACTCATTAATTTTGGTGCTCAGATTAAAAGTCAACCACTTAAAAGTAGTAACAATCTCTTCCTCAAGGTTCTGCCCTTGTTTATTCCTATACACATTCTCTTGCATATTTGATTTCCAGAAAGTGTTTTTGACTTACTGAATCCTCCACCCCACAAAATATTTTGATTCAGTGGCTCCTCAAGGATTTCTGAAAAAACAGAAATTGTAATTTTTGTTTCAAGGTAAAACTGCAATGGGCAAGCCTTTTGAAGCCTAAGATCGAAATGGATAAAGTCAGTTACAGATCTATAGTCCACCTACCTCCCTCCTTTTCTCCAGACTGCAAAGCCCCTTCTGGATCTGTGATGCCATCTGGATTGGCTAACACACCCCAGGGCTGGGCATGAAATTCCACAGCTTATGTTGTGTAGCTAGTCAACTGACTTCCTCACAGAAATGGCATTTGTGTAAAGAGTCAGGGCCTTGGAGCAATGCTATTTAATGAGGCTATTGTTAGAATTTTTTTATTCTATATTTACAAAAGTCTTATAACTTTGTTATAACTGTATTACAGGGTTTTAAAAATGGTCAGATTTTTCAGGTAAATATGGTATATATCCTACTTTTTGCTGCAATTTTTAATACATAAGATGATAAAAGAAAGAAAAAGAACACACAAAGATTGTATTGTGCTCACCTACCATCCTATGAAGGGGCACATTTATCAATTCTCTATGCCCATCATAAAACATAGATGATATAAAAGGAAGAAAAAGGTTCTGAACTTGAGTTCCTATGGGATATGACCCAATTTGAGTTTCCCAACACTATACATTTATACCAGTTAAGTGGAAAGAGAAATAAGGGCAAAAAGGAGACCAGTAAAAGAGACCAGTTATTTTAAGCCTATTAGAAAGAACAGGAACATAAATTTGTAATAAACTTTCCAAAATCCCTTAGCTAGGCTGCGGAGACTTCCCCTTTGATTTAATAAGAGAAACGGTCATCTTGTTCTACATAGGGTCACTTGACTCTCCTCATAATACACAAACCATTATCAATAAAAAAGAAGAAAACACAGCATGTGCTGGGCATGTGATGGACCACTTTTTGACCCGCTTTCAGCCGGTCAAGGAGTGACATGAAACTTAAGCAACTGCCGAAATGGCAGACAGCGCAGAGTCTCACTTGAAAAAGAAGGGGTGTGCTTTTTGTGGGTGAAAGAGTCAGCTCTGAATGGAAAAAGAAGAGAAAATGAATTTTTAGGGGGCATCAAAATCCATCTTATGTCTGCATTTTTATTTTTGTGAGATGACTTCTCGATCACCCTTTGTCTTTGTCCTACCCTGACAGACAGAGTGCAATGAGAGAGGGTCTCCAAAGTCGGCATATTATCATGAGGACTCAGTGAAAGGGAATTGGTCAAGTTGCTCATCTGGTTTGGTTAAATTTACCTCCGGAGTGTAATTAACATTCTAGATAAGAGCACCCAAGGATATCCAAACTGTTACCAGGTTTTCAGAGGGAATTAAAACGTACACACAATACATACAACTATTTTCATGCCTTACGTATTTAATTTCAATTGTCAAATGACACTGGCAAAATCTGTCTTACTCTCTTCCAAGGATTCAAAATTAAGAGAATCTAATGATTCCAGTCTCCAAGTTTATTGTGGCTGTGAGAATTATTGAGCAGATGTACTAAAAAGAAAAAATAATTATTCATTTCCTTATTATAGCTGATTAGTATATTAAGGCACATCCCAGTTATAATATAGGTGTTCTCTTCTTATTATTTCCCCTCAGAATTTGCTGCACTGTTCAGAATATAAAATAGTGCCCAGTGGCATAATTTAAAAACTTTTTTTTTTTTTAACTTAAGCAAATGAGATTTAATTTTTATGCTTATTCAAATATAAAGATTTACTGAGGATCCTTTTTTGGGCAACTTTTACATTGTTATACTCAGGATCCAGGGTGCAGCACTCCAAAATTTTTCACAGTCTTTGTATTTCTGAGGATTTTTCTGATGTCCTTAAAAATCAGGTGACTAAAAGAAGCACCAGGCTCCAGCATGCACTGATGCCAATTCTTGATGGAGAATGGGGAGTATTGAAAAAATAATGTTTAATATTCTTTAATCTGTAATTTCCTACATTTTACTAAATGAGGCTTAAGATGAAGGGATTTTTTTTATTTCACTAAATAAATGACACTAAATGTTTGACACTTACCAATAGAAACAATAAAAGATTTTAACACAATATTTTAATCATCATAAAACACAAGATTTCTGGTTTTTTTATTGCAGACGCTCATAGGAAATATGTCCTCTGGTGAACCATCTTCCTAGGTATTTTTAGAAATTCCTGAGAGGCTTCCACATAAGTTCTAACACAGAAGTTCTGCCAGTATTTCCCAGCATCTACCATTTCCTGAATATCTTATTTTGTGTCCCCTTGTGTGGTAGCTCCTGAGAAATTGTTTTCTGCCTCCACTGTCCTTGGATAACACTACCTCCAATATACACTCATGATGGACACCAGAAATGATGCTTAATCACATTTTTTTACGTGCCAAATACCTCAATGTGTTTTGCACATATTTTGTTCTCTTAGCAATGGAAGAAAATGTTTTACAATTTCTTTGTAAGTCTGCTCCTCAACCTGATAAATATATGTGGCAATGTGTCAGTCCTGGGGTAGACAAAGCATAGGGTCAAGTTTAAACCACCTGCCTGAGGAGGAGTGATATTGTGGAGAGCAGCCCAGCTCTGGCTGCCCAGAGTTATGATTATAATTTCTAACTTTTGCCTCTTTATTTTGCCCAAAGTTGTTGCCATGTTCTTCTCCAATCCACTTCTCTTTGAAATCCAGGTTCTCTCCATTCCTTCCCACTTTTGTTCTACATCCCAAATGCTAAATTGTCTTCCCCTCCTTCTCCAGTATTCTTCAAGCAAATAGTAAGTCCTTGACTCGATAGGACATAGGAAGCAACACAGCCTATTTCTCACCCCCAACTTATTTCCCCAAATTAGGTTTCTAACTTAGAGTCATTTGTATTTCTATTAATTATCTAAGGCTATCAAGCTCTGAACAAGCTCAAATGGTTTTGCCTTTGTACAGACACATCATTTATTTTTATTGATTGACTTTCTATCATGTTCAGGATGCTCTTCTAAATGATCTAAGAGATATATGATGTCTCAGGTATGAATCATACATTTGAGTAATGAGTAGCCTGTCAGAAACTATGAAAACTTATGAACATATAGTGCAAGGCTTGCAAACCTCTACTTGAAGGCCAAATATAATCTTGAGCACTTCTTTTTATAAGTGAAGTTTTATTGGAACACGGGTACATCCATTCCTGTACTCAGAAAAGGGACCGACAGGAGACAATTAAGGTCCCAAGGCACAAAATTGAAAGAAACAGTCTCTTTTAGGGTCCTGCACTCAAATGACCCTGAAAATAAGTATCTCCTTAAATTGTGTGTTCCAAGTATCTCACACTTAAGTCACCCTGATTTCCTTGTTATCCATGACCACCCTTGTACTACAATTGCAGAGTTGAATAACTTCCTCAAGGACTCCATGGTCTGAAAATCCTGAACTGTTTACTCTCTGGTTACTCACATGCTTTTTTTTTTTTTTTTTTTTTTGCAAAACCTTGATTTAGAGGAATTCTTATGTGATTCTAAATGAGTCATACATTTCTGGAGTTCTGGATAGTGATGTTTCTATTTGCAATTTTTGAGTGCTTAATATATAATGGAATAAAAACTGACCATGAAGATGGACCTAGTAACATAAACTTAGTTAACAGAGGGGAAAAAGACACCAAGTAGTGACTCCAATCTTACAGATACTCCAATCTTCTCCCAGCTCAGCCCCCTCCATCCCTCCTTCCCGTAGAAAAGGCTGCAGGCTCAGAGTCTTGGGTACAGACTTTGGCACTGTCACTTTGAAAGGATGTGACCTGAGGTAACGTTTTTCAAAGGGGGCAGGGAGTAAAAATAATAGTGCCTACCTCAAAGGGCATGAATTTGGACAAGATAATTCATGAAAAGAACTTAGTATAGTGTTTGGCACATGATAAGAGGGCAAGTTCTTGATAAATATTAACAGTATTTGCCTGGCTGGTGTGGCTCAGTTGGGCGATCGTCATCTATTGCTGGTTCAATTCCTGGTTCAGGGCATTTACCCAGATTGCAGGTGTGATTCCCTGTTGGGGCCCATGCAGGAGGCAACTGATTGATATTTCTCTCTCTCTCTCCCTCTCCCTTTCTCTCTAAAGTTAATAAAAATATAGTTTTTTTAATGTGTAAGTATTTTTAATTAAAAAATATGTATTAACAGTATTTTTTCTGAGGCTCTGAAGGAAAAAATGACTATAAGTAAAAACTGAAGCAGTAAGTTTTACTAAATTTTGTAATAAGTTAGGGAAACATATGACTCTATTATGACTGCCTATTCTGTATGTGATACAAAAGACGCTCATCCCTGCTTGTTTGCCATAAAAAGCTATGCTTTTTGGCACCACGGTCACTCAGGGCTGAAGACTCCAAAAGTACCTTGGGCCTTTTCTGGGAGAAAGTTGAGGCTCAGCAATGTTCAGGATGGGGTAACGTGCCAACTAAATCTGAGTTACCTTAGTTTGTCAGGCCTCATTTCTATCACAGGTTATGAGGACAAGTGACATTCTAGCTCCAAACAATGTTGCATAAATCTCTAGAATATGACAATGAAAGGCAGTAAGAGGTTTATGAATATAATGTTACTTGAATATAGATAAGAGAAATGTTACTTCCATCTGGGTATTAGTACATCGGAAAAGACAGAATGACTAGATGTTTTTAAATCAGGGCTTAGAAAGATCCATAATTTACACATTGAACTGATCCAAATACTTAAAGGGGACCAGACCAAGCTTGCAAATTACACAAGGGATGTATTTTAGGATATCAAATGAGTCTTTTATATGTATGAATAATGTCCAATATTTTAGTCTTTTAGACCACATGATAAAACAAATGACTTAAAAACATCTCTATATCATGCCCTGGCTATTTTTTGTTTGCCCTGATTGACATTAAAATAACATCATCTGCTCAACGGATTCTGGAGTTAGCCTCACTGCTTTATGCTGTCCAGTTAATCTCTTAAACCTATTTCATTATTCATATCACTAAAGAGTCAAGCATATGTGCTACTCTTAAAGTTTAATTACATTTTAATAGTTTGGGGTTTTCCATTTCCCTTTGGTCAAATTAACTAATATTTGTTTGAAGCAGATTTTCTTTTAATTAAATTTATTGGGGTGACATTGGTTTATATAATTTATAGGTTTCAACTCTACATTTCTGTAATATATGACCTGTGCATTGCATTGTGGGCCTACCACCCAAAGTCAAATTATTTTCCATCACCATATATTTGGGGTCCATTTTTCTAACAGCTTTACCCTTTACCCCTTACTATGCTCCCCCCCCCCCCTCTGGTAACAATCACACTGTTGTCTGTGTCTAAGAGTTTCAGTGTTAAATCCCACATGAGTGAAATCATATACTCCTTAGCTTTTTCTGACTGACACATTTTGCTTCGCATAATATCCTTAAGGTCCATCCGTGTTGTAGTAAATGGTAGTGTTTCATCTTTTCTTATGGCTGAATAGTATTCTACTGTGTACATGTACCACATCTTCTTCATGCAGTCCTCAATTGAAAAACACTTTTCTGTCTTCCTGTCTTACGCTGCAATGAACATACAAGTGCATATATCGTTTTGGATACATGTTTTTTTTAGTTTTTCAGGTAGATACCCAGGAGAGGGGTTGCTGGGTGATATAGTAACTCTATTTTTAACTTTTTGAGGAATCACTAGACTGTTCCCCACAGTGGCTGTATCAGTCTACATTCCCTCCAGCAGTGAATGAGGGATCCTTTTTCTTCACAACCTCTACTGGTATTACCTGTCTTGCCGATCATAACCACTCTGATAGGTGTGAGGTGGTATCTCATTGTAGTCCTGATTTTCATTTTCCTAATAGCAAGTGAAGTTGAACATCTTTTCATATATCTGTTGTCCATTTGTATGTCTTCTTGGGAGAGGTGTGTGTTCAGGTCCTCTGCCCGTTTTAATTAGATTGTTTGTTTGTTTGACATTGAGTTGAATGAGTTCTTTATGTTTGGAGCTATCAACAACTGTAAGCTTGAGGTCTCCACTGCTGGGTCTGGGTGCATTTGGACAGGACCAAGATGCACACCAAACTCTGCTTTTCTAAGGTCCAGGTCTTGAAGCAGATCAGCAAAGACTCAAAGCACCCTGAGGTCTGCCTCTGCCTGCAGACTGATTAATCTGATTCTCTTAATGAGCCTCAGGCTGTAGAATCTCCACAGGGTGCGAGGGCTGGTTGTTATCAATCTGTTAACAAGCCTCAGGTTGTAGAAACTCCTCTGGGCAGGGCCAGAGGCTTTCCAGCAGGGTGGGGCAATTGCTTCCCCCCTCAGGCAAAAGCTGAAAATTGGCCACCAGAAAAAGATGTCCTCCACAACCTGGAAAATGACTCGGCCCAGGAATCCAGAAGAGCATCTCCTGATCTCACTCTCCAGACCCCGCAACCCCAGCTTCTCCCCACACAGCTCCAGTCCACTCACCCTCCGCGGAGCCCAAGGTGAGTGGCTGCACAGGAAACATTGTGTGTTGTCTAAGAGGGGCCTGCATTTCTGGCTGCGTCTCCCTGGCAGACAGAAACCGGCTGCTTTTCACAGCCAGATGTTGTGTGGGCACCTTTCTCAGGTCTGGTGCTCTGACCGGGGAGCCCAGCCTGGGGTTTAGGCCCCAGAGTCCTCAGTGGGAACCCCCCCAGCTGAGATCTCCCTCAGCTGCTGCCTGGGGGAGCCCGGCCAGGCCTCTGGCGTCCGCACTTCCCACCAGTGTCTGTGCAGCCTCCACTCTTCCTCCTTGGTTATGGGGGTGCTCTCCAGCTCGTCTGCAGTTGGTTTTCAGGATGGTTTTCTTATGCTTAGTTGTAAATCCCTATTGGTCCTGGGAGAGTGTCAGTGTAGCTTCCACTCAGTCTGCCGCCATCTTGGATCTCCAGGGGGGTTTTTTTGTTCCATTTCTTTAAAAAAAGACATTGGGATTTTTTTTTTTTTTTAATTTTTTGTTTAAAATATTACAGATGTCCCTTTTTCTCCCCAATGACCCGTTCCACCCAGTCCCATCCCCCTCCCCAGTCCCTCTCCACACCATTGTTTGTGTCCTTGGGTTGTGCATAGATGCATATAAATTGCTTGGTTACTCTCTCCCCCTCCACCCACCCGCCCTCCTCCATCCCTCTGACATTCGTCAGTCTCATCTATGCTTCCATGTTATTGAGTCTATTCTGTTCATCAGTTTATTATATTCTTTAGATTCCACATATCAGCGAGATCATGTGATGTTTGTCTTTCTCTGCCTGGCTTATTTAATTTAGTATAATTTTCTCCAGGTCCATTCATACTGTCCCAAAGGGTACGAGATTATTCTTCTTTACAGCTGCGTAGTATTCCATGGTGTGAATGTCCCACAGCTTTTTATCCACTCAGCTACTGGTGGGCAGTTGGGCTGTTTCCAGATCTTAGCTATTGTAAACTGTGCTGCTATGAACATCTGGGTGCATATATCCTTTCTGATGAATGTTTCAGGATTCTTAGGATACATTCCTAGGAGTGGAATCACTGGGTCAAAAGGCAGTTCCATTTTTAATTTTTTGAGGAACCTCCATACTGTTTTCCATAGTGGCTGCACCAGTCTGCATTCCCACCAGCACTGTACTAGGGTTCCCCTTTCCCCACACCCTCGCCAGCAGGAGTCGTTTGTTGATTTGTTGATGGAGACATTCTGACAGGTGTGAAGTGATACCTCATTGTGGTTTTAATTTGCATCTCTCTGATGATTAGTGACGTTGAGCATTTTCTCATGTGTCTCTTGGCCGTCTGTACGTCCTCTTTGGAGAAGTGTCTATTCAGGTCCTTTGCCCATTTCTTAATTGGGTTGTTTGCCTTCCTCTTGCTGAGTAGTGTGAGTTCTTTGTACACTTTGGAGATTAGCGCCTTGGGATTTTAATGGGGGTTGCATTAAATCTGTATAATAAAACAGAGTTTAGAACAATGTTTCTAGTGTAGGATGTGTAGGCAGTTTATAAAGCATGCAATGAATTTAAGTGGTTATTTGAATAAACATGATTCCTCTTACATGAAAAAATAGTTAAAAGTTATAAGCACTATTTTATATTCTCTATAAACTTCTCATTTTATTCTTAAAATTATTGCATAATTTTGTGTTCTATCTGTTTGGAGGAAAGCACTAAAGCAACTGGAACATATAGAATTTGGAATTAAGCAAGATTTTATTAACACCAAAAGTATTTTAGCCAATAACAACAGTAAGATCTTATATAAATTTGAGAACTTACAATATGTCAGGTACTGTCCAAAATGTTTTGCACATATTGAGTTAATCAACAAAACGACTCTTGCTCTCAGTGCTACATTATGTCCTTCTTAAATGTGCAGTGACGGAAACATGGACATTCTAAGAACCTTTTCCAAAGTCATGAAAACAAATGTTATAGCGTTGGAATTGGACTACATGATGGACACAGAATTCATGGGCTTATTCACTGCTAGCCTTACAGTACAATACATTTAAAATGTTAAGAAAATATTTCTCTGGCTTGCATTGGAAAAGATACCCATTGGTTTACTTGAATCATATCATTTTTATTTATATTCTGGAACAACTGATTTAAAAATGAAACAAAACAAGAATCCATTTGGGCCACGGGGGCCAATAAGCTAAAGGAATTTCTGTCTTTTGTTGTATTCCTGTCTGTCTCAGCACTTTTGGTCTCCGGGGCATGCTGTTGGTCTTAATCATAAATTGAAAATGAGTAGCAGAATAATTAAAGACCAAACTGTAATTATGAGTGAGATCTAAAGGGAGCAAAACCAACATTGACTATAGGACTTGGGTTTCCTATTAGTACATTCAGGATTAGCTATAAACAGCCTTGTTAAAGCCAATTAAACAGTTCATCAAAAGGATTTTTATTAGCACAGGTTGAGTGATTTGACTTTTAGAACTGAGTTGCTTGTTCTGCACAAGCATTTTCCAACATTACTTTATCATCTAAGTTTTTGTTTTGTTTTGTTTTGTCATGTTTAATTATCACAAGTCCATTTAAGAGCCTTTCTTAAAGATACTGTTTATGGTATAAAGTTGTTGATGATATTCTGAGAAAATTTCTCTGTTCCAAGTATAAGTAGTGGTATTTCAAAATATTTTAAAATATGGAAAAGCATAGTTTCCAATATAATATGTAGTTTGGTTTGAGGTATAATAAAATTCAGACATACAAATGATCAACAAAAAAATATAACTCACAGCCAGATGGAGATGCTTTGTTTAGAATATCTATTGCTTTACATTAACCACAACACTGGCACCTTTTGTAAGTTCGATGAATATTTGAGAGTTAGTGCCAAATCTGTACAGTCTCTGTTACATATTTTTCTTCTTTTTTTTTCAAGTCATGGTAATAAAATTATTTGAACTATTTTTACCCCACATATTTTGGTGGTTATAAAACTAGGAACAATTCTTTTTCAACATCTGTTGAAACAGATTGAGAGGCATTTTGGCAAATGTGTTATCACATTACTATGAAATAGCATTTGAAATCACTTTGAATGGAAATTAAATTTGGAGTTTCCAGACTCCTATATGCTACATCTGTATACAGACTCAGTGCGTTCTACACTGTCTTGGCAGTGAAAAATTACAGCAATTTTTTTTTCTGATCCTTGCAATGTTTTCTTTATTTCTATTTGTAAAAATAACATATTATTTTACTTTAGTTGTTTCAAGTTTGTTGAAATATTTCTCAATCATGTTTTCAGTGGAATTTATAATGTAAAAGAAGTTTTCCTTATGTAGTAAAAATATATTGAATTTATTATATAGAGATATTCATTAGCTACTTCAGGCTAAAGTGCAAATTTAAAGTGATGTTTCCATATTTGTACAGAAAATAAATGGAGGTATTGCAACTTCTAGTGAGACAAATTTTAGACCTCTTTCCAACTTTACATGGTCTAACTTAGTAGAGTCCAATTACTGCATTTTTGTATCATCAATGATCCCAATTATCTACCTCTATGTATAGGGTTATTGTTTTTTTCATTTAAAAAGACTAAATAAATGATAATTTTATGAATGCATAAGCTATCATGTAGTAAAATGATATTTATGTTAACAACACAGAAGATATTGTTGATACAGATAAAAGAGCTCTAGTAAGCAATGCATTCTAGTTAGGGAAATATTTGCCATAATTTAGTTTATTTCTCCAATAGTATGGAAATGCTAGCATTTTAAGTTTCCAATCTTATCACTAAAACAGTCTAATAAAATGTAATGCAAAGAATCTCAGAATTGACAAAATTATCTGAAATGGTCTTGTGGGGGTGAGGGAGACTCAGATTTTGTTAATTTATGTGGGTGTGTTAGATTTCCTATATGCTAAAAAGTTCAAACTACTGAATACCCACTACTCTCAGTTAAAATGAAGAATTATGCCCTCTCCAGATTTACTAAGTTGTTAGAGCATTGGCTTGTGGACTGAAGGGTCTGGGGTTTGATTCTGGTCAAGGGCACTCACATACCTTGGTTGCAGGCTTGATCCCAGGAGGCAACCAATCAATGTCTGTCTGTCTGTCTGTCTCTCTCTCCCTTCCACTCTCTCTGAAAAGCAAAATATCCTCCAGTGAGGATTAAAAAATAAAATAAAATGCATAATTATTACTATCTAAGCAAATAAAGTAAGTATAGGAGGTTGAGTGTTAACTGGTTATTTGCCCCTGGCTAATAGAGCCTTATCTAAACTCCAGCTAACTCAGGACAGTGACAGAATTTCAAGCCTAAAGCAAAGGTGAAGGAATAGAATAATCAGAAAAATATTCTTGATCTTTCTTGTTAGTTTTTTCTTGTATATCTAAACATTGCATTTAATGGCATTTTCTTGGATTTTGTAGGATATTTTAATTTAATGGATATTGATATAGCATTTCCATACAATAACCTTTGAGAGCAACACTACATAATGCTATGGTTATACTACATAACAATAGACAAACTTCTATATTGTACTTATTAGCTCCACAATGATTATCTTTCAAAAATAATAAATTAAGCCCTGGCCAATGTGGCTCGGTTGGTTGGGCATCGCCCCATGCACCTAAACGTCACCCATTTGATTTCTGGTCAGGGCACATGCCTGGGTTGAGGTTTCTATGCCCAATTGTGGTGCATGCAGGGGGCAGCTGATCGATGTTTTGCTCTCACATTGATGTTTCTCTGTCTCTCTCTCTCCCCCTCTCCCGTCTTCTTTCTCTAAAAATCAGTATTTTTTATTTTATTTTAAGCAATAAGTTATATTTTACTTATTAGCTCCACATTATCTTGAAAAGTAATAAGTTACTACTAAAAAATCTCATTATTGCTCAAACTTGGATATTATTCTGCATATTTCTGGACCTACAGAGTTAGTGCCTAAAACTAACTTTTGAATGAATATTTTCAACAAATTGGTTATAAAGCACAATGTTAGGGCTTTTCAGAGGAAAGGTTTATCTCAGCCTTATTTTAAATTGCTTGAATTATTTTCCATAAAATTTATATTAGAGTTAATATTTTCCATTCCTAGGTTTAGGAAACAGGTGATTAGCTTCCAAATCATAAATTAATACCACTCAGATCTTTCCAATTAGGAAACTAGGGGAAGAATATGTTTTCATTTTTGTCCATGGGCCACAAAAATTCTATGTGAGCAAATTTCAAAATTCACACTTTGCCTGTAGCTACTGTCTATGAGAAGTAGTCATTAATAAATATTTTAGTGTGAAGATGAATGCTTTTTAAAATATATATATATATATAATTTTTGTATTCATATTTTTAACACTAAGCTATGTATATTGTTATAAAACTAAATCATCATAAGATAGTTGTACCTTACAAAAGAGCCTGAACTACACTTCCACCTGTTATGTTCAAGTAATTGACTTTAAAAATATTTGTTTTCCCACTTGCATTAAACAGAGACTTGCCTTAATTGCATGTACTCTTCTGTTTGATTTGGTAGCGATGACCTGAGTGCTTTCGAATATGCAAAATAATGAAGTAAATGATCTGTTAGTGCAGAAACATTTCTTTTTTAGTTTGAGCTGTCATTAGATAAAAAACCTATTCTCAACATTTTCTTTCAATTAAAGCAGATTGAAACTATTTTAGCAAAGCAAACCTCCATTTCTTCAGTTTTAGTATTTTGTTTAGTAGTTTAATTAATTTAATGTCAATGTCCCAAATGGGATTGAAATCTCAAATACTAAATGATAGATGCATGTTTTCCTTTGCAAATTTTTTCACCATAAAATGTGAAGCTGAAAGTTTATTCTCAAACTGACTGAATAATACTGATGGACTTTGAATGAGAATATCTACAATTTTATTCCAAAGTGGAGGAGTCTATACAGGAGAGAGCAGCAATATACTTTCAGATTTAACCATTCAGAAATTACTTCTCTCCAGGCCTTACCTGATAGGCACAGAATACTGAAAAAAAAATCAGGTTTTGTGTCTCATGTACCTTCAGTTTTGAATGGGAATTTTTACTTCATAAAACATTTTAGAAATCAATGAACTGATCACTATTTTCTTCACTTAGGGAAACTGAGAAAGGTATGAGAACCTGTAAGGACATGAATGCCACACACATGTAAATTGAAGTGTAAAGGTTCACAGGTTTATTTTAAAATGACAAGAAAGCTGAAATCCCAAGAGCACTGTTAATCAACAGTGTAATTTCAGTGGTTGCATTATCTTGAGTCAAAAGCATTAAGTAACCTGAATGAATTGTGGTTCATGAAACAATGCCAAATTTATATATTTGCCAACAAAGCTATTATTTAATAAATTAAGAAAATATATACAGCAAATGAGAAATTCAATTCTTTCTCCCACTGAAAACTCTTTATCTTGGTATTGTTAATTAACTCAGACACACTTTCCCCCAGCATTATCTCTAACCTCTCTCATATGATATTCATTATTCATAGTTTTGGTCTTGACTTGTGGATAATTATGGGCCAAGTTCTAATTCTGAAGTGTTCCTTAATCACTTCATTTTTCCTCTTATAAACTGTGCTTTACATAAGAGACCGTTGAGTGCCAATTCATTTTGCACTGAAAGGTCAATTTTATCTAAAAATAACAAACTTTGTCTTGTTTGATTTTCTGGTAAAAAAAGAATGTAAGATTTTCTAAAATTATTACTGTGATATAATACATATGTCTTCCAGGAATTTCTTTGGCTCTCAGACAAAATCATTTTAGAGATTACATTGTGCTGACAAAAGTTAGTTTCTTTCTCTTTCTTTCTTTTTTTCCTTCTATAATGGTAGTTTTTCTTTTATTTTTTATTAAAATTTTTTAATGTTGACATTATTACAGAAGTCCCCCTGCTCCCTCTTTTGCCCACCTCCACCCTCCCCTGCTGGCCCCTTCTTTGGCCTTTACCAGATTATTGTCCATGTCCATGGGATATGCCAAAATTTACGTTGAAACCCTAATGCCAATGTGACTATATTTGAATACAGGGCTTTAGGAAGTAATTGTAATTATAAAAGGTCATAAAATGGGGTCTTAATCCTACAGAATGGGTGGCTTTATAAGGAGAGAACGAGAGATCTCTTTCTTCACATATGCACACACTCCAGGGAAAGGCCATGTGAGCTCATAGCAAGAAAACTGCTGCCTGGAGGCCAAGGAGAGAGCTCTCAGCAAAATCCAAATCAGCTGGCACCTTAATCTTGGACTTCCCAGCCTCTAGAACTGTGAGAAATAAATACCCGTTATTTAAGCTGCCCAGTATGGTATTTTGTTATGTCAGCCCAAACTGACTAAGACATACTTATATTGCAAATCATTAAAACAAATGAGGCTAAAGATAATTTTTCTTTTAAAAAAAACACTTCATGTTTAGATTTCTTTCCCCTTTAAAATAGAAACCAAAATCCTTCCTCACACCAGCACTCACACCCTGAACATTACAGACCAGGGTTGGAATTCTCACTCTGATATTTACTGACTGTGGCTTTTGGTACTTTAAATATATCTGAATTAACAAGAAATATTATTAACACAAATTTTAATAATTATGCTTCAGATCATCTCTACACTATTTATAGTCACTGTTTATAATTTTTGATGTTCAGACTCACGTAGCTGCCAGATGCAACATAATGCATAACTTTTATCATATCAAATTTTTAGCTTTTTAATACTGGTGTTTGTTTTAAGTGGGTATTAGAACTACTAGTGTGTTTGAGTGTGCTTCAGACATCCACTATAATTATTAAGAGATTTTTTGTTTCCTAACCTCTATGACAATCTAGAATCTGATATCTTTAGGGGATCATTTCTTATTACTGCCTTGATTAACCTTCTAATATAAAACTTTCTTATTTTCTTTAAAAATATTTATACTTAATTATAAAGATGCTTCCATATGGTTATGGATCCAATTGAACCAACTGTGTTCTTAAAATAGCTGCATTTTGTGCTGGTTGTAAGTTGTAAATACTAGAACATTTACAGGGTTAAGCTTTCAGGCTTTGCCAATAGCTTTAAATGTTACCACACAAAGCTAAGGTTATTTAAAATCATTAAATATCCACTTGTTTCTTTTTCTGTGCATATCATTTTATCATAGTCTTTTAACCTCATCTTCCTAACCCTATTTTATGAAGATTTTAAAAAATGACTATCAATCACAGTCTGTGTGATCTATATAATAACCCAGGGTTTTACAAAATGATTGGGGACTTTTACATAAATTATATAATATTATGATAATAAGACTATTAAGAGGAAGTTGCAGTTTTAATGCATGGATTAGTGTTCAAGGATACTCTTAGAACTGTAATTGATTTTCAAGTGTGAATTCTGGTCAAGGTTTTTATTATTGAATTTAGAGAGAGGAAATAGTGAAAGAATGATATACAAGACCACACAGATGCTAAAAAATATATTAATATATCTTAGCTAAAGCTAGATGGAAAATATAATGAGCACATAAAGTCATAATTCATTCTATCTAGTTCTAATGATATTTGGAAAATGCACACAGTATAGAATTATGACTTGGTTTCACTGAACTACGAAATGATTATGAAACTCTCTGACCTTATTGAGAGCCTTTGGACAAGGGAATTTGAGTAGGTTTGAGAAAGTGTGTGATAAGTATAAATAAATGAAATATGTTTTCTGCCCTTAAGGAGTGTTAAGGTAAAAAAAACCCAAAAACAGTAAAGATTACTCAAATTGTGGTTGAAGGCTTTGATCAGCTGATGCATTCAGAGATTGGAGTTTTACACTGAGAGGAAAGAGAAAGCTGTGTGACTTGGGGGGCTTTCCCAGTTTTCTATCTTCTTTATCTGCTGCAAAAGTTGTGATGGGTACAGTGGGAAGATAATTTATTTTTCATGTCTCTTGTTTAGAATGTTTGGTATAATCTTATTTTGTCAGCTGTCAGAACAGTGATTTTTTGAGAGCTATTTTTGTAAGACTGGACTGTCTATAAACTATCTAATACGAGCTAAGTTTCAGGGAAATGGGATCAAGAGAAAAGAAAAAGAAAAAAATTGCTAAAAGAAAAGCCAGAAAGGAGGCAAGGGGTAAAACTAGGAAAACCGAAGTCTGTTTTAACTCTTTAACAATAGTTGGTGAGCTAATTAATTTAAGGCTTAGCTCTTGTGCACACTATTTACTTTATTTGTGAACAAGGCAAAACTGTTCAAGTTCCTAATCCTCAGCGTTATCATGTGTAAAGCAAGAATAATACTGTTAAAATCATGTATCATGATATATCTGAAAGTGTTTTGTTAACTATCCTGTGTATAATTCTAAATAGCAGTAAGAGTGTATGAGTTTCATTTCCACTCAGACATTTTAAATCATAGGTTTAAAGGAATAAAGAAATCTTTATAAAAATTGTGAAAGAAAGCTGAATGGTCAAAATAGTTGTTAAACTCAAATTGTTCTATACTCATGAATTTTCTAAAAGACAACTCTGATGGTGAATAGATTGGTGGGTAAAGATAATAATCTATTGGAAAGTTAATAGTGTTTTTAAAAGAAAATCAATGGCAAAGCAAATGCTAACCTTAGTTATGAAGAAGAGTAATATAGAAAAGATCCAGATTGTTATTGCAGCTAAGGTACACCTGACAGAGGAAAGAAATCCATTGATAACAAGGGAGGGGTTCTTAGGATTCCTTTGTTTTGCCTGGGTATAATGTTGCGACTTCATTCTCATTTGAGCATCATTTTATGATTCATAAAAGCCCCACCTATCTTTTATCTTATTTGAAATTTTTATCCATCTTGTGTTGTAGGTCAACCAGGTATCAGGGTCATTATTTTGGAATGGAGAAAAAGAAGGACATGGGACTTAAAACACCTCTTCCAAAGTTATTTATCCTGTCACTGCTGACAGCAGAATTGTTATTCATTCTGATAATCCAGCATTTTCTTTCACTATTAGATTGTAGGTGCTAGGTAAGCACAGCGAATGCAGTAGATACTGTTTTCTTTTTATTTGTTTAACGATTCATAATTGAGCCTATTTCATGTCAGGTATAATATTGGACACTGGAGACAAAGGTGAATGAAGGTCACATAGTCATTACACTCATAATGCCGTCATTGTCGTGGAAGAAAGCTAACAAACAGTTTAAAAGATTAAACAATCCTCTGAAGTATAATGAAGACAATGTTGTGATAGCTAAGGTCAGAATGAACTGATTGTGATGGGATGGTGAGAGAAAACCTGTCTCAGTTGATAAATTTATGCTGGGATTTGAACAATGCCAAAGAAACATTAGTATAAAGAGTCAAGATATTTGAGAACAGAGAACATAAGACTGTGTACAATGGTGTTAACATGGAGAAATACACAAATATTGAGAAACTTTCAGAGATGAACAATACAAATATGGCTAGAGAAAATGAGTGATGGACAGGTAACGAGAGGTAAATTTTAGGAAAAGCTTGTCAATTTCTGCCCTAAAGGCAGCTAGGATTTTGATAATATCAGTCTATTCAAGACACTTGAATCACTTGAATGAGTGTCTTTGCTTAAATTTGACCAGCTTAATAAATGTTTCCCCAAAAACCTTACAACACCATTCCAGAAGTCCTGTCTGCAGTTATTAACTGGAAAATAATTTGTTGTGATTTATATTTTCAAAAGTTCTGGGTATTTTTGATAGGAAAAGAATATTAGCAAACAAAAGTAGAAAGTAGGGGTTACTCCTAGGAAAAGACTGCCATTGTCCTAGTGAGAGATGCTTGTAGTAAGAGTTGAGATGGAGAATGGTGGGTGAAATCAAGATATATTTTATAGGCAATTTTAATAGAATTTTCTGTAGAATGGATTATTATGCTTCAGGACAGGACTGAATTTAGGTAATTATTCAAGATTATTTTTGAAAATGATGTGGTTTAATGTTATAAAAAAGGGTAATAAGCAGGTTTTGATCATTTATGTCAATAATTCAGATAGGATTATGTTACATCTCAGGTGCTCTCTTATGAATTCTTATGGATATAAAATTGTAGGTGTGGAGTTCAGAGGATAGAATTGGATTCATTAACCAAATATAGTCCATAAACCAATAGACAGATATATTCTAATAGAAAGTGTGAAAACAAACAAACATAATAAAAATCATCAAGAAATGGCTTCTAAAATGAAGAGAAAGAAGTTTGTTAAGAATAACAGAATGGCTATCTGCATCAATTGTTGAATGATTGAGTTTCTTTCAGTTTGGTGTTTCACTGTATAAGAAACTCATCAAAGTTTTAAATATTCTTGATAAAAATGGACTTGATATTTGAAGCAAGTGCTCCATTAAACAGGAACTATCTTTTTGTGCACCACCAATAGATATTCATCTCTCCAGAATATGGGTCTCTGAGCCTGCAGTTTGAAGCAACTGCACACACACACACACACACACACACACACACACACACACACAGTGAAGATGGGCAAATCTTTCCACAAAAAATTTTCTAATTCTCCATGGCTGTGTTCAACACATATTATGCAGTAGGTTCAGATGGAAAAACTGTTCCAGTTTCAGTGATTTGATTATAATGCAGGATTTCATAGTCATTTTTATGTTTTCTGAGATGTGAAGAAAGAAAAAAATGGAGATATTAATAAATAATAGAGGTATTTGCAAATATTTAGTTATTTGTGTAACTATGTACCTAGACTTCTATTATTATTATACATATTTCTATAATAAAAAAGTAGTAGCTTCAACCAGAAGGCTCAACCTGAAGGTGTTGCTACATGGGGCAAAAATCAGTTATAATAATAACAGCATATTCCCTGTAAGTAATTTCCTTAACTGATTGTATTTGTTTGAATGTGCTGAATTTCACTTTTTCTTATCAGAGTCATAGTCAGAGTGGTTAATTATTTATAATTTCCCCTGAAAACGTGTGATTAAGTGCTTTTATCTAACTCCATTCCTAAAGAGGCCAATACACAATTAATTGTGTTCAGTGATGGATAAATTCATTTTGTTTTCCTTTGAGCCCTATCAACTCAGTAGCTGAAATTAAAAAGAACCGGAATAACACTTAGAGAATGTGAAACATAAGATTTAAATACTCCCATCATATGAAAATGAGAGTTCAAATATAATTATTGTGGTCTAAATCAAATAATATATTTTTAATCATGAAACTTGATTGTGACTAGTTTTCATGTCTTCCCCCAATGCAGAAAGGTTATTGAGTCTCCCAGAAATAAACCTTGGGACTGTTATTCTAATGATAATAGGCTTGAGCCTCAAAGTAGGTTCAAGAATGGAATGTCAGTCCAGACAGGAAAGTCATGGTGTTACGGTCAATAGAACACGGTAGGCATTCATCACATAAAAATGTGTATATAATTAGCCAAATGGCCCAAGCAAGTATAAGATAAAGAATTTCTTGTAAGAGACAAAAAGTAAGTGATTTGTGGAGCAGCTATTAATAATATTCAGTTTCAAAGTGGAGCTTTATTCAAAGGATATTCAGGCTCTCAGATAAGTTACTCATGTACTAGAAGCAATACAGTAAGAACTTGATGCTTTGAAACAATGTTGTAAGGCAAACAAATAGCAATTGGAATATTAGGATATCAAAATCAGAGAATATCAGGGCAGGATCAGCTCCAAGACTGACTTGATTAGCATGTTGGTACGCCCTTGCCTAGGTCTAGAATTGTTTGCAAAATTTAAAGCTATAAATAAACACACATTTAATACACTAGAAATGTTTCTATTAATTGTGGATCAGTTCTAGGGTTAGAAGGATGAATTTACTTGATGTAGGTAATTTAAATTAACTTTAAATAAAAGTTATAGTGAAAAAAGCATTCATAGCATTTTATTTTTTCCTACAACATGGACACTATCTCTCCATTTTCTGGATAAGTTATATGATTCAAGGAGATCCATAACAGATTTGTCTAAAATATTCAAATCTAAACAAGTTGGATAATATATTAGAGGATATCTTGCGTGAACAATGTTCTCATTGCAAAAAGATTTGCCTAAGTTGATCTTTTCTATCAAGCAAGCCTTAGCTCACATTGTCCCCTCTTTGTATAGGCTTTTTCTTGCCACTCATCTTAAGCAGCCTCTCTGTCAGTTTTACTGCTTTCTAATAATCTGTTATCTATTTACTTTTACTTATTTATTTTATTAGTATTTATCTATAATTACATTTATGATAATGAGAGCTCCATGGTATTAAAGACCAATTCTACTAAATAACCCAACACTTAAAATGGTGCCTATCACATTGTAGATATTCAATAAGTATCTAAAATGAATTAATTAATAGAAAGGGGTTCCCTTCATTTCATGTTGCTGAAAATATCTGAAATAGAAAGCCAAGTATAATTAGTGTCATATTATTTTATAATAATAAAATTATATTTTATTTTGTCATATATTATTGATATTTAAGATAATGACTATAAAATTATTGAGTGTCTATTCTATATAGGCTTTAATGTAGATCTGATTAATGATGAATATTATGTCTATAATTATATGATAATCCTATAAGCATTATTTTGCACATTTTTAAAATAAGAAAACCAATTTTTAGAGAGCATAATTGACTAGTACAAAGGCACACAACCAATAAGAAAGATATTCGTGACTTGTACTTTATCCACCTTGCTTCATTCTTACAGTATTTTCGCATGACAAACTAACCCATGTGTAATCTTTTCATTTTTTAAATATATTTTAGGACTAGTTAAGTCCAAATCAATTACAGCACCATTCTTGTGTTGCCTAATTTTATTGCTTAAATTTATTGTGGCTAAAGTGCTATATCTGAGTATAGAGAACTGTCTTATATGTTTATTTAAGTCAAACATAAAAACTATAGACAGGAATTAATGTAGGAGTTCTACACTGATTTTTGTAATCACATCCGTAGTATATTTTTTTCCAGCATGTGACCTAGAGATGGGTAGGAACTTATTTAATGGATATTTCAATACAGTATATTGATACCAGAGGAATGCAATGCACAGTGGGGATTTTAGGCATAAGAAATTAGGAGACCAAGTGCAGTTTGTACAATAGAACAGAATTTAAAAAACAGCTAATTTGGTGCTAGATTGGATTGTCTACTTACCTAAGGACAAATTAGGCCTCAAAGCCTTCATTAGAATCAGATATACACCCACAATTCAATTAACTCACACTGGGAGTGTCAAAGAGATTTGGGAACATGAGCCATTCAAAGCTCACAAAAATCATTGCATATACATATATAACAATTTTGATCTATCCATTGGCAATCTTGTTTCCAAACAGACATCATTCCAGCTTATCATAATTAGTCTTATCTTCTCCCTGCAATTGAATGGAGTGTGTTAACTCTGCTGAGCAGTAAATTGCCTGTTTGATAAAAACATGGTTATAGATCATTAATGTATACAAGGTTATTCTATATGGAACATCAACATTTTTAATGCACTGGAATTAGAGTGTGCTCTTCTTCTGTTTTTATGAAGATAACAAATTATATCTACAAGCATTTACAAATAATATAAAACAATACCTTTCCCACAATTCTGGGAACATATTCACATTAGAAAAATTACACCTGTTGCTACATGATTCAATGTATTTTAGCAAAATAAGTAAGAACTTTTAAATTTGTTTTATACCACTGTGATATTTTGCATTTATTTTTTATTTAATTAGCTATGTATGGGGAAATTGGTTCCTAAAGCACATAATGTATTAATGATCTTTAATGGTGATAGAAAAATCCATAAGATGGTCTGAAATGGGAACATTGCACCTCCACATTTTTTCCCCAGTAAAACGCATAGCTTTTCCTGTCTTGAATCTATATGGGAAGATTATTTGTTAATTGATCATGATCCTCTTGAGTTCAACTTGTTATCTAACTAATAACAAAGAGTATGAACTGGATTAATGTTCTTGCCAGAATTGCAAGCAGGTTTGTTTATATCAAATGCAAGTTGGCTAACATGTTTGTAGAACAAATGAAGAGACTTGAGCCATGTCTTTCTACACTCTGTGTAACTATATAACATGTTCTTGGTGGAATGAAACAAATGATGCAGAAAACCAAAAAGTAGAGCAGAGGAGGCATATCCCTGAGGTTCTTTGGTAGCTTGTTTTATAGTAACTCAAGGATAACATTTAAAAACAAATAGAGATATGTACCTCCCACTTCAAGGTGTGACCACATAGCTATCGGAAACATGGGAAAATAATATCTTACTCCTTTCTATTGGCTCTGTAACCAATTCACATATGTAGACATTTACATGATCTCTCTGTACCTCAGTGTCCTCATTAGTAAAATGGAGAGACAGTTATATTACTCATAGGACTGATATGGGGATTAAATTAGTTAATGTGGTTAAGCTCTTAGAAAAGTGCCTGGTGCATAGTGAAATATTATTCAAATTTTAGCAATTATTATCTTTATTCTGCCAAACTGGGTATTTATTCATAATGTGGAAGGTATATTTGTATTAAGAATGAAAATAACACTTATTTCATTCCAATGAGATGCATGGTACTGATTGCCAGTAGTGATTCAGTAAAAACTATGAATCCTGTGTAAATGTGCTAGAACAGTGTCTTTGATAGTGATATACATAAAAGAGGCATATTATTCTTTAAGAAAGTAGCTTGCAGTTATTAAATAGTTGAAAGAAAAAAGTATTGGTTTTTATGAAATTAGTGGTTACCCTGTATCTGTTAATAATTAACTATACAAATGTACCAGATTTGTTTAATTACTACTCTATTGATGGCATTTAATGTCAACTCCTTGGTGAGTACTTTGTGCAGTCTGCTCTATCTTAATGCCTACTCTACTTCACGGAGACATTTTCCTGGGTGTATAGCAGTATCAAGAATCAAACAAAAAGTAATATCCCACCCCAGAAATTGGCACTATAGCTGGGGAGAAAAGACTGATTACAAGTGTTGTAATGAAAGCTGTTGGATAAAAAGGATACAAGGATGTGACAATGAGTGATTTAGAGGATTAGAGATTCTATAGGTTACTTCTGTATGGGATTTACAAGAGAGGTGAGAACTTATGCTCAGCCTGGAAGGACATACACAATGCATGTCCTTCAGATCTGAGGGTGGTCCAGTGCCCCACTCTTGCTGGCTGTTTCAGTTAGCCCTTGAAGAATAACAATCCCATCTGAATTTCTGGAACTTAACACAACCACCATTCCCTTGCTCATGGTCCAATTGTGTTAGGGATATTTGGATTTTTATTTTATTTTATTTTTTTGCTCCATGAGGTGTTGGTTGGGGCAACACATGCAGCAAAATTCAGCTGGATTTTTATGTATGGTGACAGGAAAGATGGAGAGCTTAACAGGCCTCTCTCTTTAGGCTTCTTACATAGTAGCTCAGGTCTCCAAGAGTGAAAGCAGAAACTGCCAGACCTCTTTAGAACTAGTTTCAGAAATGACACAGCACCATTTTTAAGACATTCTCTTGGTCAAAACCAGTCATACTGCCAATCCAAATTCAAGGGGAGAGAAAATACATTCCACCGAATGGGAGGTATTTAGGTACAAATAGTATTCAGGATAACCATCTTTGTAGTCAGAAAGCTATCATATTTTTCCTTTTGATTTTCATAGACTCGCTCATCACTTTATAATATTTTTGTTAGGCTCATCTAGAATTAGCCAGTCTACATGCTTCCTGCTTTGATACTGATTGATACAATTAGTACCTAGGAGTGCTCTCAGGAATCAGACCTTTGCAATGGGACTCTGGGATTGAAGTATATTTGGGGATGACACATAGAGCTTTTGCCAGAGAACACTGATAAGCTCTGGCATGGAATTACAATTACATGGCCATCTTGTGGAGATCATGGGCCTGCAAACTGTAAAAGCTTCCTAATTTCTATGTGTCACCCTTGGGGAAGCATGTATAGGGGTGTATTCTAGGTACAGAATCAAGAAAGATAAAACATAATGCTGCATTTGGTTGCACTTATTGACATGGTTCCACAAACCTAAAATTCAAGATTTAATGTGTTATCTTTGGCATAGCATCAGTACTAAATGAAGCCTAAACTCCTTAATGGCTTAGAGTCAATGAGGTAGAAGCCAGAACTTCCTAGGTATGCTGTAAGAAAAAATTCAAAGCATGGGGAGTAGAAACTGTTATGTGCAACCTGTTCCACATCAACAGAAGGAATCCGAGGCTACCCTAGAAGATTTTAAGACATGCTTTGGGCCATGGCTGTTTTTGCTCAGTGGTTAGAGTGTCAGCCCACGGACTGAAGGGTCCCAGGTTCGATTCCAGCCAAGGGCACATACCTCAGTTTCAGGCTCCATCTGACCCCCAGCCCCGGTTGGGGCATGGGTCGGAGGCAACCAATTGATGTGTCTCTCTCACACTGATGTTTCTCTCTCTCCCCCTTCCACTCTCTCTGAAAAACAATGGGAAAACTATCCTCCAGTGAGGATTAAACAAACAAACAAAGATGTTTTGGAATGTTCAGTGGTAGCTTTCTTCTGTGGGCCAGGAATGACTGTGAGAATGCTGTAATTAAATTGAATTGCCTGATCTTACTAAGAGTAAGAGAATAAAGTAAAAAAAGTAAGGCAACTCTCAACTGTCAGATACAAGGTAGGAGGAATTATGACTGTATACTAGTGTACTAGATACTAATTATGACAGTATTCTAGCATACACCATACATACTAATTATGACACTACTCTAGTGTACTACTAGATACTAATTATGACAGTATTCTAGCATAGACCATAGATACTAATTATGATAGTATTCCAGCATACATCATAGATACTAATTATGACAGTACTCTAGTGTACTGCTAGATACTAATTATGACAGTATTCTAGCGTACACCATAGATACTAACCAGCACTAACAGACCACCGTGGTATCTATGGCGTTGGCTAATCCAAAACAGTACTGCTAGGAATGAAATAGGCCATGGATCAGCTACTAATATGCTGCTTGACACATAACAACAAAATACATTTGCATCAAGTAAGCAAAAACCTAACTCAACTCACTACAGTGAGGACTCACAGCTTCTTACTGATTTCCTAAATATAAGCCAATTCACAGATTTGGACCACTTTGACCTGGGGGAACCTGGGTCCTTTTGGGGAAAAATACAACATTGCAACATGGCCTCAGGTAAACATTATAAATTTCCCCCACACTTTTCCAGGAGTGACCTGCTGATATTTGCCGAGGTGATTATTTAGTGGAGAAAGCAATACTCAGTCCTTCTATGATTTATAAGATTTCATTTTTTACCCAAAGTAATTTTCAGATCCTCAACTTTTATTCTTTCCAGGTTTAAGAGTTTAAGTAATTAATTACGTAAGGAGGAGTATGGACGCATCCAAAGAATAGAGATGGACTAATAAGAGGAGGGTAACTAAAGAAAAATCTGAAATCAATAAATAATTAGCTCCTCACCAGGCCAGAGATGGATTTTGGCAGTCGATGGGTAACATTAAAGACTAAAACAAAGGTTATTTTTGTTTTAGCACTCCACATAGCAGTAATAATCTGACAGAATCCACATTTCTGTGACCATGAAGTCTTGAGCTCTCTAAATGATACTGAGAAGGTCCTGATGAGTTATTTACCTCTTCTATTCTTTTATGTTGTATGCATTATGCCTCTAATAAACCACCTTTGAATAACTTCGAATATATTATGTAACCCAACAGGTTTAAAACAAACTTAATTTTCAATTAAAATAAAGGTATATACTTTGGTCTTCATTCAGAGCCTCCTACATATAAAGCAATATGCCTTAAAATGTCACACTACTAATGTCATTTCTTGATTCTTAAGACTAAATAAAGTATGCTGCATGCGTCAAATTGCGTTGCTCAAGTAATATATCACACGCACGCCCGTGCACACACACATACACACACACACACACACCCATACATGCTATGCTTTCTTCCCTGGCTATACTTTTCTCATGAGCCACAATTTTAATTAAAAATAAAATTGTTTCCTTCAAGCTGGTCAATTGCTTAGAAAATGTTAATTGTCTGGTGAGTATTCACTGGGCACATTGTTAATTTTATCTAAATATATGGTAAGGATATTTTACTCTGAATACTTGCAGCCCCTTTCATTAAAATGTCATTTTATCTCATTGAGGAACATTACAACCCATAAAACTTTCAGCTTCCCCTGGGACTATAAAAGAGTATCTTGTTTGGATTAATATCAATTTCACTGAAATATTCAGTAAGTGTCAATTGATGAGATTTTTTAATTGTCAGAGTTATAAAAACAAAATCTAAAGAAATACTTAACCATTGCTCCACCCAACTAAGATTTTACATTAAGCTATAATGACTCAATCTGATCTTTGATATTAGCTGTAAAATCATTGACCTACAGACTTCATGACCCTTAATAACTACAGAAGAAGCCTGAGTGAAGTCCAAAGCCCTTTCACAGGAAATAATATCCAAGGAAGAAAATGTCCAGGGAAGAAAATTATAATCAAATGTGAGAGTTGGTATTTTCTTTGTGAAACCTGAGACAGAAACTTTAAACATGGCCAAGAGCTGACCACTCATTCCATTTCTTCTATTGGTTCAGAGCTCACATGTCTTTTAATATAGAATCCGGCCCTAGGCTAATATGATCCTACTTTTCAAAATCATATAACTTAGAACCAAAACAAAGAGATGCTCTTCTGATGTCATGAAGCACCTGAAAAGTTTGATAAAATGTATTCCTAGGTACCATGGACAGGTAATATGATTCACTTGGTCTTAAGGGCCCAGAACTCATCATTTTTAATTTGTTCCATCATATTTGATAAAACATTCCTCCAGACTAATAACATGTTTGTTAAGACACCTATCAGACTAAAGATGCTTATATTTAATATTTAAGTTCCTGGTGTATAATACTTTCTGGTGAATATTTGTTGAATGAAGTAATTAATTCACATGCAACTTTTTAAAATCCTGTCGTTGTTACAAAGTTAATTAGAAGATGTAAATTCTAATAATTTTATGAAAACTTTTAGGCTTGAAAAATTTGTAAACAATATAGTCTCTTTAAACACAAATGTTTTGTGATTGTTAATGTAGCATTAAACCTATGTTTGCTTATAGTTTAGCAAAGCTTGACAATATGTGCCCAGGCATAAAATGATGGGGCAAAAGGGGCATTAAAAGAGTCCACCATAATAATCTCAAGAACAGAGACAAGATCAATAAAGTAAAGCTTAGAAAAATTAGGAGGCTGATATTTATATAAACTGGGGATATTTATGTCAACATTTTTGCAGCTGGGGATTTTTAAATGTCAAATAGCTATTCAAATATGTGATGAGACAGTCTGGACTGTGGAGCTTAATATTTGCTACCCTTCAAGTGTGCAATTTTCCAGCTTAATTAATTTTCTCCTACCATCAGCCTGAAAGGTTTTAGCAGTTAATGCAAAACCAAAATAATAATAATAATAATAATTACTTTGTATTGAGGAGATTAAATTGTTATAGTAAGAGAGAAAAATGCAAAAGGTGTTTGGAGGAAAAGATGATCTGCTCCCTCTGTTCATCCATCTGGAATGAATTGTACATTCCAGTGGCTTAATAAGATTGTGGCCACATGTACACAAGAAAAAGTTGAGAAGGACCACCTACCTGTATTGTGTGACCTAAATAGCTACCCAATAAAAAGGCCACTGTGTCCTTAAAGAAAAGTTTTACATCCTATGTTCAACATAATGAGCTTTAATCACAAGGAGGGAAACACTGAGGTTACAACTAAGTTACAGTAATCACATGAATTATGCCAACTTGTTGGGAAAGAGAAGGAGGTATGGGGACAATAGTAACACATTTGGTATTTATTTATTCAAAAATAGACCAGTAGTATGCTTTTTTTGTTGTTCAGGCAGTGGGGGTAGGAAAACAATATCAGGCTGATAAATTGCAACATGAAAAAATATCTGTTCAATCTCTCAGATTGTAAATGAAATGTGAGATATTGAATTTGAATAAAACCTGAAGTTCTACGGCAAAATTAACCATTGCCGCACAAACAACTTTATTTACTTAACTCAGCATTTAAGATCTCTTTATAGTTCTTGTATGTATATCTGTGGTCTATCTCCATCTACTCCTTACTCGAGGTCAGTGCTGAAGAAATAAATATGGTCAATTACTGTAATTGAAAAAAAAAAAGTCAACATGGCTTCACATTCTTTGTCTTGTTGCCAGATAAGATGAATAATTAATTGAAGGCCAGTCATTTACTATGTCTACATATATCTAAAACATAGAAAGAAATGTGATTCAAATAGCAATAGACATTCTGATCACTTGCATCAGTTAACAGTATGACCTAGAATTATTGATTCCTCTTTCCATGCCACCTAAAGTGCAAAATCTCTAAGGATAATGACTACTTTTTATTTATCCCATTAGGGGCCATAATTTATTCTAACATAATGTATACTTTATATCTCTAGGTAGATGAGTTTATTTTTTTACTCTTTAAAATTGTGTGTTTTATACTTCAGCTGTACTTGCTTCTCTTTCCAATTAGTGGCTTTAAAAAAATATCCTTGTGAACATAGACTGACTATATTGTGTTAAAGGAACTTTGACAAAAAATCAATTTCTATTAATAGAATTCTCCATTTCCTAAATTTTGCATTATACTTAACTAAAACTAATAAGAAGAGTCAGTACAAGGAATTTACCAGACAGTGTCCACCTGCTTCCAAACTATGGTGCAAATCACAAAGCAGAAATATTTTGCTTGAAAAAGATTTGCATATTAACATTTCTGAATGTATAGAAAAGCCCCAAAGAATGCTAAAACTGTTGCATCTTTAGATTTGCTTATGTATTCCCCAAAATGCAACCTGGAAATCTGGTGAATTCTTCTAAAATGTCTTCTAATGAAATGGAAGTATTAAAAATATATATATTGTCTGTCTAGTGGTAATAAAATAATCATGATTAGGACCTAGATTAGTCAGTGCTTAAGTCAGCTGCTTCTTCCAATTGGGAAGATATTCAGAATCTGTCTCTCCCCCTAGGTTTAATTCCATGAGCTTTTATACTCCACAATAACTGTCAGAATAAATGTTTACATTGACTTTAGAATTAAACATTTTAGTGAGTATTGGGGAAGTCTGTTCTTTATTCAGATGAAAGTTTTACATTGGCATATTTTATCCATTCGTAATTCCAGCAGAAACTGTGGCCGCTTTGAACTGTGCTAAATGTGGCCTTTGAACTGACCCAGGCTCATTTGGATTCACTCCCCCTAACCCAGGAGAAACTAGAACTTCAAATAAATAAAAGAAACTATATTTTCACTTAAACTCACCTATATGCACAAAGAGCTTTCCTCCTGTTAAGCAGAAATGTCCATGATTGACAGATATATTACCCAGAGCCTCAGATACTTCAAAGATTTCTCACAACTTAAGCGACATCTGAGAATTTTAGTGTGAAAGTCAGAATCTCTGACTTCATCACTGGCTGGTCAAATAATTTCTGTAATCACCTGGAATGTTTTCTCCACTCTTGAAAACAATAAGATATGAAAATTATAAGAGTTAGAGCTGAACAATGGAATATACTTAATGCACAACTCATTTTAAAAGTAAATATTGAAAGACATCTTGGATCAGAGGAAAACAAACTAAAAGAAAATATTAAAAAGTAATATTTAAATTGTTAGTTTCAGATTATTTTACATAAAAATAAGTTTACATATAATTTATTAACACAGCATTGATAGGATTGCAAAGATAAAGAGCCTGTGCAAAAAAATTAGCTCTGATAGCTGGTTGCTCATTAGAAGAACCTGGCAAATTTCTAAAGACATTCTTCTTCTTCTAGTAATGTCTAAAGACATTCTAAAGCTTCTAAAAAACATTTTATTGATGTCTGGGCTTCACCTTCAGAGATTCTGAGTGGACCAGGGATTCATGGATTTAAAATACTCCCAGGACAAATGGTAGAAAGTTTCAATTATGCAAGAAGAATAAGTTTTGGGGATCATATATTCAGCATGGTGACTACAGTTAACAATACTATACTTAAAATTTGCTAAGAGGAGAGATCTTAAGTGTTCTCACCACAAACAAATGAACACAGAAACAAAAACACCAGTAACAAAATGGTAACTATGTGAGGTGTCGGATATTTTAATTAGTTTAATTGTGGTGATCATTTCAAAAGGTCTACATATATCAAAGCATCAAGCTGTATAATTTGAATATATAAAATTCCTGTTTCTCACTTACACCTATAAAGCTGAAAAAAAGGGAGTAAATTCATCTCAGGTAATTATAATTTACAGTCAGTATAGAAAACTCTATTTTAGGATGAAACCTAATAAAGCAAAGCAAGCTATTCTAATATTCATTCCTTTGCAAACTGTGTCACATCTCTATTTAATAACATTGTCATGCTTTCTTTTTTGACTGGAAACTTCTATAAAATATATACTGGTTATTTCTTTTCATTTTAATATTGTTACTGTTATATTAATCATAAAGTCATTCAGTTTACAAAGGACAAAAAGTTGATAAATCCCTAATATATTTAGGTTATATATGGAGCAAAATATTTTATTCAATTTTTTATACTTAGTTATTAAGTTTCTAAACTTTGTGTGTGCTATGCTATCAAAAATAAAAATAATAAACCAATAACTGAAATTTGCAAGTATGATGAATAAAAAATAGTCAATGAAAACTGTATGGACTATTTAACACAATTTTAATGAAAAATCCCATTTTCCCTCTTGCATGAGGTAGTTTATTTATATAGCTACCTTCACTGATAATAGCAAACTCTGTACTGTGAAATACTATCAAAAGAGAGTGTGGTTTTAGATAATAGTTTTTGAAGCAAAGAACAAAATGTACTTTAATAACTTATTAGTTTTTTGCCAATTACATTTTTAATCCACTTATATTTTTTTTCTAATAGTTGCTATATTATGAATATAAAGACTAAATGCCTGTTATTTTAATATATTTAGCTTAATATCTTATCATGGTGCATTTTACATTGAAATATCTTGATAATTAAAGTTTCAATGGGTGATTTCTTAAATTTATTTAGTATATTATCATTTTATGTACATTTTAATTTACAACCTGAATTAGTAGCTTGTATTGCAGTCATTAAGAAAAATAGAAAAAAATACTAGCAATTATAAACAGTATGAGTTGATGTAAGCATTTTTGTTAGCCCTGAAGCAGTTCTGATAGTTTTATTGTCTTAATCAACTTAGTCAACTCTGTTTATTGCTCTTTTGAGGTAGTAGGTTTTAACACATGCTGGGGTGTTAGTTTGCCACTGCCAAATTAAAAATGATAATACTCATGTGTGAAATAACTGTATGGACTAATGACCAAATATCTTTATAATGTGAGCCACTGGTGCAGCAGGTGGCCAAGCAATTATACACTGTGACATAATATATCCTTAAAGTAAAAAAAACAAAAAACAAAAATAGACACATGTGATACAATCAAAGCAAAGACATTAGGAAGAGAATATATATACTTATATCGATAACTATACATACTGAAGATGTAGTATTTTATTGTAAATAGTAAAAATAAGACCCCCACCCCTAAATGTTTAATTTCATGGGTACTTATAGAATATATATTTATTGCATATTTATGAGAAAAATGAGAATGCGATTAAAGAACCAAAATTATCCTAGTTCTTGACCTTGTGGAATTGATAGTCATTTTTCAGGAGATTTACTTCTGCTCAGTGTAGCATTGGGAAGAAAAATTCTGAAATTTTAGACTGATTATGGCAAATAAATTTGTGGAAAGAGTGAATTGGTAGGTAGTCAAAGTGTAGAACATAAAATGCCTTATATTTAAAGACTGACTTTGAAATTCATCTTGAAGCCAGTAATAGTCGCATGATAAGCCTTACATTGTATGGAAAAGTTACTCTTGCTACAAGGTAAATGATGTATTTGAAGAAGGCACATAGATTAATTAGGAGTTTTCTGTAATAATCTAGGTGAAGTTTTTTTATAGGCAGTACTGAATTAATGCCTAAGAATGGAGATTAGAGACCAGATTCAACTAATTTATAGAAAGTAGATGTACATGATTTTTTGTGAAATTAAGAAAGCATAAGAATAAAAGAAATCTCTGGTGTGATCTCCCAGGTATTAGCTTGCATATATAAACAAATGATGCTCTTACTAAGTGATCGAGTTCTATAGAAGCAAACTATTCTTGAAGATATGCAATAAATGTAATTTAGAATCTCACTTCTCAAACAGTGCTCTAAGGACCAACAGCCTTGGCATGACCTGGGAGTTTTCTAGAAGTCTCCAATTTCAGACTTCCTTGAGATTTATTGAATTAAAGTATATTTAGCACAATGCCTAGATAGTCCAAAATCATATATATGATTTAGAACATGTTAAATTTGAGTTGCTTATATCACACAAGGGTAGAAAGGCCACAAAGTAGGTGTTGAAATCAGAAGTATAAATATGAATACAAGTAGAGAGCATAGAATGGAAATATAAAATTGAGGAACATCAGAAGAGATAGCTATGAAAAAAAATTTTATATTTTCTGAAGAAAATATAGAGGAAAAGGAAATGGATTTGGGTAACATCAACATTCAAAAAGAAGTTAGACAAAGAGGAAATGTAGGAAGCAAAGAATAAAGAGTTATTGAAAGGAAATTGAGATTAGAATAATGTCATAAAATTTCTTGCAAGGGAACAGGTGAGAATATGAATTAGACTAGTTTTTTCACTAAGAGTCCAAAAAAGGCCCACTGGATTTGGCAGAGTTATTGTTTCACAATGCAAGCACTTTCAGGGAAATAATAAAGTAAGAAGACAGATCACAACAGGTTGAGTGTTTGTGAGGTGAGGGAGAGAATAAAGAAACATTTTTGTGTCAGAAAGTAGAGAGATAAGATGGTAGTTATTGTATAGTAGGCAATGGGTAAATGACCCCCAGAGTTCCACCCTTGTATAATGCCCTCTTCTTGAGTGTAAACTGACTTTATTGACTGGCTTTTAGTGAAAATAATCTTGCTGAAGGGATAGGATGTCAATGATAAGATTATATTACAAAAATTTTTTTTTTTTAATTAAAAAAAAATCCTGTGGCTTCCTTTGTAAGCAATCTTTCCTACTCTCTTGTTCCTTCACTTCATGGCAACCCACCTGCCATTCTGAAAACTGCTATTCAAATGATTGAACCTGGAAGCAGAATCTAAGCCAGAAAATCCTTGAGGTACATGGGTCCTCAGCAGATAGCTTAATTAGAGACCCTTGAGAAACCAGGAACAGAACCACCAGCTAAGATGCACCCAGATTCCTGAGCAACTGAAACTATGAGATAACCAAGTTGTGTGTTTTTTTGTGTTTATGAGTAAAGTTAGGGTTAATTTTTGTGCAGCAATAGATAACTAAAACAGATTCTGGTACCTAGAATTGAGAGATCCCCCTAACCTCTATGTAGAAGTGGTGTTGGAACCAGGCAATGGACATTAAGAGAAATGACTGTGAAGGTTTGAACCACATAAACACACTGTTGACAGCATTTAGGACTTTGAGGAGCCTGTGAATGAGTGAGGAAAATATTGAAAATTGAAGGATAGACAATCATTTTTATGTACTGGGAGAAATTTGACATATATATTTCACCTGCAGTTATGCAGAAAGCAGAAAATTGCCTGATGATCCAGATGATCTACCTAAGGAGAATTCAAAGCACAGTGTTGAAGGCACTACATGGTTTATTATTGCTATCCAGAGTAAAATGTGAAAGGAAAGAAATAATTTGAGGGAAGAACTACTTTAAAAAGAAGCCAAGTCTTGATGGTTTTGCAAAACATGAAGTGTCATAATGAACAAAAGGTTTCATCACTATGTTCATTGCAGTGTTATTTACAATAGCCAAGATTTGGAAGCAGCTCAAGTGCCCATCTGTAGATGAGTAGATAAAAAAATCTGTGGTACTTTTAAGCAATGGAATACTACTCAGCTGTAAAACAAAAAAGAAAATCTTACCTTTTGTGTTAAGTCAAATACCATATGATTTCACTTATATGTGGAATATAACAAACAAAATAAACAACTAACAAAATAGAAACAGACTCATAGGTACAGAGAACAGATTGACAGCCAGCAGAGGGGAAGGGGTTTGGGGGGCTGGTTGGAGAAGGTGAAGGGATTAAGAAGGGAAAAAAAAAACAAACTAGACACAAGAAACAGGATAGTGATTACCAGAGGGAAATAGGGGTAGGGAGAGGTAGAAGAGGGCAACCTGGGGATAAATGGCAGCAGGAAGAGACTTGACTCTGGTTGCTGGGTGCACGATGCAGTACACAGATGATGTGTTTTAGAGATGTACACTTGAAACCTGTATAGCTTCATTAACCAATGTCACCCCAAAATTCAATAAAAAGAGAAAAGAAGAGAAAAGGAAAGGAAAGAAAAGGCTTCAAAAAAAATCAAATTCAGGGCACTACCTGAACGAAAATATGGTATGAAGCTGAAGCTGAAGCTGAAGATGTGACTGTCAAATCTTTTTTTAAGACTTCAGAAAGATCAAAGGTGGTGCCTCAGAGTTCTGTTCAGTCACAGAAAACATCCTTTAAAAGGATTAAGGATGTGCTACCCAGTTCCTCTAAATCAAACAATAGGGTTTCTAAGAAGTGAAAAACATTGCCCCTGGACCTTCTCAGCAGGAGCCAAAGGTAGAGATGGACTTATATCTAAGAGATTTGACTAATAAAGCAAATCACAAGATTTGTAAAACACCCAGAAAGTCCTTTAAATACTCACACACACACAGAAATATCACCAGATTGAACTGAAACAGTCATTTGGATCCCCAAACTTCTACACTCAGAAAGCAGGCTGTGTAACACTACTCAGCTTCAAATGCATCCTTTTATAAGAAAGGAAAATTGGCTCTGAGAACAGAACCGAGAACACAGAAGGCAGAGTGAGCTCAGAAACCACCCTCACATAGTCAAGCCATCATAACTTGAGCCCTCCTGAAGATGGACGACAACCTCTTGGGACTGAGCAAGAGGCACCTAGCCAAGTCACATTGGATTTCTGAGCCACAAAAATGGTGAGCTAACAACAGTTTGTTTTGGTGGTTCAGTTTTGGAGCAACAGATAAATTACTGACATAGAGAGGACATTAAGCAACAATTTGTGTAGATTTATAGCATAAGCAAAGTTTTGGTAGTTGGATTGGTCTTGGTTGGCAGATGTGATATCTCTTTCCTGAGATGAGAAGGAATGTAGGTTATTATCATCTTTGGTGTAGAGTTTGAAATTATACTGTATTGATTATCTCTATTTTCAGGAGAAACTAGGAGTTAAAGGCCTTCTGCTTCAAACAATGAATTTGAGTTTAAATAAAAGAAATTTGAAGGAAATTTGGAAATAATCAAATAAGAGACAATTGAAAAAAGTGTCAGAAAGTGCTGATGGCAAGACAGAATTTAGGACTAATATATTTTTATTGTAGGATGCTTAGGACTGAGACATTAAGATGAATGATTTAGGTGTAGTTTCAAAGAGAAAAGGTGGTTTACTTGACCCATCTTTTCAGAGTAGAGTATAGGGAAAAAAGCAAAATACGGTATTTCTGGATACTGCTAGGCAAATATTGCGGTAATGAATTATAGGATTTATTGCAAATAAGAAAATGCATAAAACCAAAAGGGTAAAGCAGACTTGGGAAATATGGTGGGGCCCAATCTATTTAAATTCAGAGCATAAGAAAAAGAGATAAGAAGATTAGAGAATGTAATTTTGAGATGCATGGTCTAGCCATTGCAATGCACGATAAAGAAAGGAAGCACACTTTAATTATATAACATGAAGCATAGATTTTTTGGGCTATGGCTGGAGTGATTATAGATTAGAGAGATGTATCAGAATGCTATAGAGGGCTGACCAATCCCAGAGTTTAAAAAATATGTAGATTAATGGTCTGGGAAGGTTTATATATTCTGTGAATACACAGAAAAGTAGTACACTCCTGGGACAATAGTTCTAAATATAAAAAATAAATAAGGCCACCTAGGTGCTAAAATATTCACATTTTATAATATGTTCTGGGCCTACGAGAAATAATAAAAAATAATTTGTGTCATAAATGATATTTTTTATAAAAAATAAAATGTATCTTTATGTTGTGTTGTGGCTTTCTAATCTCAATAGTATATGTTTTGAAATATTGTCAATGTGTTTACCATTATAAAAGCAATAAAGACAGAATTTGGAAAATGAATTTTAATACAACAATATTATCTACTATTCCCTCATTTAGAAATAAAATTCTCTTGATTATATGAAATATTTTATTTTAGCTTTTTATTCACTCACAAACTTAAACCCAGAAATGCACAAATATACACAAATTGTTATTGCATATGCAGCTTGATATCCCACTTTATCAAGTATAACACTAATTTTTAAAATCTTAAATTACATTATGTCATCGATATTTTCTTACAGATTAGGTACTTCTTTTAATAATTTGTAAATTTTTCATCATACAGGTTTATCCAAATTTACCTAACCGTTCTTCTATTTTATCAGAAATAGAGATGTGCCTATCTTTTTTTAACTTGAGAGTAATAAAATGTACATCCTGTTCACACATCTTTGGGTAGAGTACTAACTATTCTTTTAGGCGAAGCAGTCTGGTTGAGAACAGATGGTGGTGTAGACCAAGGTCATATTGAGGGCAGAGTGACATAAATAGCTTCTCTGGAAGTACATCTACTCTAATGGCAGAGTTAAGAAGACTCACTAATAGATGGACTTATGCAGAAATGAGATGATCTGAGAATAACGCCAAGATTTTTGGCTTGAGTGATAGAAAGTGGTGCCATTTATGAATATGGAAGACCTGGTAAGACGAGACTTAGTGAGAAATACCAAAATTTCTGCTATGGCCAAGTTACCTTTGATCTCAACAGGGATTCAAATTGCGATATCAAATAAGAAGTTGAATTTATGAGTTTGTACTTTTCTGAGAAAGCTGGGACTGGAGGTGCAGTCTGAGGAAATACACAGCATATAGGATATATTTAATGTTAGGCAATTGAGTATAATCACCTAGGGAGAATACATATGAACAGAGATAAGTAAATGGTTCATGACTGAACCAAGGCAGAAAACTAATATTCTGAAGTTGAGCAGGTGTGGAGAGACCAAACATAGATGCTAAGGGAGGAAGAAAAATGTCGCAAATGGCAAGATTTTGTTCTTCTTTTATTGTTGTGTAATATGGGACTGTATATATATAGGATGGGACAAAATAGGTTTACAATTTTTCATATGGAATATAATACAATACTTAATACGTACTAGAACAGCAATAAGCTCTGTTTCGTGTGTACTCACAACCTACCGTTTCCCCATCCTGTGTACTGCATCTTCTTTCTCGTTCATCTACGAATGGGCATCTAGGTTGCTTCCACATCTTGGCTATTGTAAACAATACTGTGATGAACATAGGGGTGCATATATCTTTTTAAATTAGGGTTTTTGTCTTCTTCAGATAAATAACCAGAAGTGGAGTTGCTGGGTCGTATGGTATACCCCGTCTTAATTTTTTGAGCACTCTCCACATTGTTTTCCATGGTGGAGGCACTGATTTGTAGTCCCATCAACAGTGCACAAGGCTTTCCTTCTTTTCACATTCTCGCCAACTCGTGTTATTTGTTGTCTTTTTGATAATAGCCTTTCTGACTAGTGTGGGGTGATATCTCATTGTGCTTTGATTTGAATTTCCCTGATGATTAGTGATGTTGAACATCTTTGCATGTCTGTTGGCCATCTGTATTTCTTAATTAGACACATGTCTTTTCATGTCTGCCCATTTTCTGGTCAGATTGTTCATTTATTTTTGTTATTGGCTTGTGTGAGACTCTTATATATTGGGATATCAATCCTTATCGCATATATTTTTTGTGAATGCATTCTCCCATTCAGTGGGTTGCTTATTGTTTTGCTGATGGTTCCCTTTGCTGTGTAGAAGCTTTTTAGTTCAATGAAAGCCCATTTGTTTATTTTTGCTTTTGTTTTCCTTGCTTGAGGGGACATATCCAAAAATGTATTACTCAGACTGATTTCAAATAATCTACAACATATGTTTTCTTCTAGGAGTTTTATGGCTTCAGCCTTACATATAAGTCTTTAACCCATTTTGAGTTTATTTTGTATCTGGTGTGAGAGAGTGGTCCAGTTTAATTTTTTTGTGTGTATCTAGAAAATAATCACTTATGAAATAGTCAGTGAGGGATCTCTCTCACATGATTTTCTTCTCACATGTCTCCTGGTGTAAAATTCCTCTGTTAAATGATTTTAAATGAATTTTTAAAATAATAATAATCAGTACTACTGTTATTACCATTTAAAATTCCAATATGCCCTAAAAGGGATTAACCTTTCATCTCATCTTCCATCTTCCACAAACACAGGAGTTGAAAGTTGTATACATATTGTTTTACATTTAAACACCTGGACAAATATAATCATGATTTCTTTTTTTGCTTTAGATGAAAACCATGATGTTGAATGCTTTAAGAAATTATTATTCCTTTAACAAAAAATCACTGCTATTCAGTGTACGTTTGCATATATTAGATGTGCAAAGTTACAAGGCACAGTTAATTATTTTATTCTGGTGTGGAAGATGACTTACAATTCTTTACCCCTCTTCCCCTACTCAATACACACACATATAAAATGTTCACTGTGTATATTGTTTAGCTTAATTATTTCAAGCACTGATATTTTTTCATAATCATGTATTTTTCATGCCATTTTAAATTTGTATAGCAAACTACATCTGTTTCATATCCTTATTTTAAAGTTTATATGGATAGTTAAAAAATCTTAAATCTGCACAAGGTATTTTAGTTGTAGTAACGTTGGGCATGTATGACAGGGGTGTTCAGCTGCTTACATTTCCACACAAATGTGGGAATGGATGCCCGAGGCAATGTGAATAGCAGCTCTTCAGACTTCAAAGGATGTGTGAAGGATTCTTGCTCCGCTCTCGCCATAGTGAATTGGCCTATGCTTGGGGAGCAATTAAAATTAAATTGCCTCTGAACAGCAAAAAGTGAAGGCCCTAGCTCTGAGTATGAAGTACTCTATCACAGGAGTGGCAAAGGAGAGGTGGTAAGAAACAGCAAAATAACAGCAGAGAAGAGGAACATGGCATTCTGCATGCAGCGTCTATTTTCCAAACAATAGTTCCTTCATCGTGTACTTCGTCACGTTGCCTATTCTTTTAGAATAAACACATGTGTGTGGTACATTTATATGTATATAGGCTTACACACCCACACATAAACAATCATTAGTGCCCTATTACAAGATCTATGCATCCTTAGAAATTAACCCTTTAAGCGCATTAAGCAGTTGTTATGCTTCCTCATGTCAGTGCTGTAAAGAAATCCTCTAGAATTAGTCACAAAATGGTAAGATGCCTGCTAAAAGTGCAATAAATTCTCACTTCCCTGAGATTACCTATATATGTTTGCATAGGTGGTTAGCATGGTTTTTATTGCCCAAGTGATCATTTTTTCATATTATTTTAAATTGTTATATAATTTTAATTTTATTTGGCTTAAGTTGAATTACAGGAAAAAGTCAATTTTGAATTCAGAATTAGCTGCTCACATTGAGGATCCAAACCAAATACACATGTGCATGCACACATGCCCACATGTGCACGCGGGAGCACACACGCACACACATATGCTTTATTTACTACTCACATGACAATTATTGGTAGTCCCCACTACCATGACTTTCCTATTCCACTCTCTTTTTATATATGATAGCATTACAATTTTAAAGAATTCTTTACCACAATGAGAATGGTTGAAAACAACTTAATTGTCAATTTAGGAAACACCTGATAACATTTAAAACTGCTTAGCTTTTCAAGAAAAAGCATTGCAAGTTACCACCCCAGATATCCAAAATCCTTGCCCCAAACTTGCTGAAACCAGCTATCTTAAGCTGTTATATCATGACCCTTATCCAATACCAATCAAGCCTTTAGATGGATAGGCCCAATTTAAGTCAGGCCTCCAAATATGGTAAACACGCAGACTGCACTTTCCTCTCTAAGATGCTCCTAAGCCTCTGTCACAGTAGTGCCCGCCTTCACAGGAAGCAGATAACTTACCCAATCGTCTATATAGGAAAATGAAAAGTGTTAAAATAAAGGACTGTAGAAACCTAACTTTGGACAACAAGCACAAATTTAAAATCAGAAAATATCTCTGGAAACCAAAAAAAAATTTGAGCAATGCTGGGGATCATGGTTACCAAAAGCCAAAATTGATTAGAAATGTTGCTTAAAATAACGTACTTAACCACTTTCACATACAATGATCACAACTTGTTAAATATAATTTGATTATGTGATGCCCATTGTCACAGTATTTTTATTTAGGATTATTCCTTCTGCGCCACCTTGTGCATTTCTCTTTCCCCTTCCCCACTCTTCCATCTCTGCAAGAGAACAGGTTGCTAGAGTTGCTGATGTTTCTGGTCAGCAAGGTTCGAGCCTCGTGGAGTGGGAGGAAATTAGAGAGGTAAGGGAAAGCAAAACTTACTGAAGGAGAGGAGAGGCAAAAGCTGCCTCGCAGCCAGGGGGCCCGGCACAGTAGCTGAGCAGCCCGGAGCTTCTTTGTCCAGGGGTTATACCTACCTGAGTGCCCTTCTGTCGGCTGTTTTGAAAGATTCTGCTCCGGCAACATCCAAATACTTTAACCCTTTGCTCCCCGCCTTAGTCTCCCACCCTCTGGGTTCAACTTGCTCTCTCTTCTCTGCCATTGCGCCAGCCCAAGCTGCCTCCAGAGGCCACGCGGCCCACTCCCTCTCGTGGGGCTCCCTGACCCCATGTCCCTTAGCTGCCTGTTCAAACTCTAAGTCCTCACTAGAACTGGAATTAAATTGTGCAAATTCAGTGAGTTGGTGTAAAATGCTTAGTCATGTATCCGGCACACAATAATAATTCAATCAATGAAGGTTGACATTCTTGATTACTTTGAATTTTTTTTTCCTAAACGAGGTTAAAAAACCCTCTCTGTCAATGCAAAAAATTAAAAAGCACAGAAATATATAATAAAAAATGAATATCTCATATCTCTGTATAAACATTGTTAACATTTTTTATGTTTCTTTTTAATTCATTTTTCCAAATTTATATTTGTATGTATGTACATGATTTAAAGTTTAAATATGTTGAATATATTTTTTATATTCTGTCATAGCTCATATAATATTTCTTAAAAATTTTCAGGGTATTAATACTTTTTCAAAAGTTTGATCTTATTGTTTATATGGTTTATGAATATTTATTTAGAAACAACTTGTATTTATAACATACTCCTCTTAAGACATGGTGTATTTTTCATAAATGTTGCAGACATAGTTAGGAAGCATCATAATGCTTCTAAATGACCCAGTTATTTCAAAATTCTTACAAAGTACACAGTTTTTAGCAAACTTTTTCCTTGTGGGTTCTGAATTCAGACTTCCAGCATTTTAATAAATTCATTATTAGTTATATTACTTTAAATTCTTAACATTCCTGTTGCTCAGGCTCTATCTGGAAAACAGGGAAAACACAGAAATGTTGTGAATTAAATAATATAATTTATTCAAAGTATTTATTAAATAATAACAGCTCAATAAAATCCATCAATATGACTAAGGTCATTTTCTTATATTAACTTTCAAAAAAGTAATTACTTACTTAATAAAAAATATAATTATACTTTGAAATGTATTCTTTGGTTAATAAAGTCACTTATATTGGAATCAAGTATATTTTATTATTATTATTATTATTATTATTATTATTATTTATATTTATTTATTTATTGGCAATCTTTCTGAAATTCTTTCTGTATGTACCCTCTGCCAAATAACCTTCATTTGCTATAGTTACTCTCTAAATTTTTCGGTAGCTCAGCCATGACACCTTATTTGAAAACTGTCATTTTCTCCTTCTCGCCATTACATCACTATAGTCTGTGTGTTTCATAATATCAGTGAACATACCAATATTATTAAAAACATACTTAAAATTCAACTTGGGTTCCTATTTAACAAATTTAGTTGTTAGTCAATGTAAGTAGAGAGATCTGTAAAATGGTTTTACTCATTCCGTTTACAAATTAATCTGTAGAGTTAAAGAGAAAATATTAAAATACATGCAGACAATCAGAGCAGTTGAAATTCTCATCGGGTAGATGGATGCAAACATCATGAATAATGCAAAGGCCCCATCTCTGGAGCAAAATGAGCATCAGAAGATGTGAATTCAGTTACCCCTGAGGAACAATGAAACTGTAGGTAGCCTGAAATATTTAAATTAAATCAGGTTCTAATATGCAATATGCTCCCTGAGAGAAATAACTGAAAAGGAATTAGCTTTTTCAGTCTTCTAACATACCTTTTATTATGTACTTGAATTAAACAAAAAACTTATTTATGGAATTATATATCTGCACATGCATATGTATGCATATAACAATATTTTAGTGTGTTATTACAGTTTTAATAAATTACCACAAATTTAGTGATTTCAGAAAACCATAAATTTATTATTTCATGGCTTTGTAGGTCAGAAGTACAATGACAACCTTAATTCTGTCTACAAAGTCTGTTTTGCCGTGAAGATGACACATTTACATGTGTAACATCAAGTGATGAAGGTCACGGGAGCAAAAATCCTACTCACCATATCAGAAGAATCTTAATATTTTATATACATATTCAAAGCATGTAACAGGAGACATGCTAAGGACTTCACCCTAAATTATTTGTTTCATTCCTCACAATGTATCTGCTAAATAAGTACTATTGCAGGCATTTCATAGATGAGCATTCAAAATGATTATCTAGCTTGTCTGATAAGGTAAAGTGAGTTCAAGATCAGCCAGAATTCGGGCCTAGAGCTGCCTCACACCGAAGCTCAGAGGTCTAACTACTCTGCTTCTTATTAATATGACGTAAGCAAACACTAGCATTCAGATTCTTTTAAGTTAGCTCAGGTCTAAATATGAAGTGCTGAATCAATTGTGAAATTAACTTTAGGATTTGTCAGTAGATTTACTAATGTTACATGTAGAGCTGCCATGATTACAATCACACACACACACACACACACACACACACATATATATATATATATATATATACACACACACACATGATTTGTTGCCTAAAGCTTTTATTCTAGAAAAAAAAGTTTATTTTCAAAGCAGCTATACAAATTCACCAATAAATTATTGTAATCTAATTTTTTAAAATTACAGGGCATTCAAGAGCTCATCTTAAAATTGATTTCCAGTGAAGTATAAGTATAAAATTCAAAGAATCTTTATGGTTTTCTACTTTTTAAAATTTATTTTCTGGTTCTCTCTACCTCTGTTTTTGTAGCTGCTTTGTGTCAGCACATTAAAACAGCAAATTTATTTATAGTAAACTTGTGAAACTGATGGAGCTGGTCTCCTAATTCTTGGTTCGTGCAGTTATATATCTTTCTTAAGTCACCAGAGCAAATTATTTGTAATTGTCTAGTATTGCCTATGTGTTTTATGTAACACTCATTCATGATCACAGAAGCGTGTGCCTTAGCACAAGGTAGAAAAGAGTTTTAAATAATTTATTCTCCAGTGAATCATTATGTTGTTTGTCTCATTTGATTTTACTCACTGTTATCATTGAAAGTAGCTGGGCAAGAATATTCTTAAGCTTGTCTACCTTCGCCCTACGCTTGAAATATATAGTCCTCTTATGGTGTCACTTACACCTCTGTGTCCTTTCAAAATACAGAGCGAACCTTAAACCTCACATATCCATGAGCACAGTCAACGTCTGTCATTCTTGTTACTCGCAAGACAAGAATATTGCTCAAGGGAGGCAGTGACATTGCTGCTCCTTGGTTATCTGTCTGGGAGTAAGCCGCTCACAGAGAAGAATTAGGTTGGATTCCATTTGCTTGTCAGAACTGTCACATCTTTTTCCTCTGGCTATATATTTTGTAATTATGTTTTCATCATTTTCTGCTGTTTATATTACTGAGAGTCCTTTTTACAGTAACTGTTTCTATTTAACATTAATTTTAACCATGGATCTGAGTTTGGGAACAAGTAGTGAGAATTTGGAGGAGAGTACTGTTCTTTTCATGATACACAATTTTCTGAAAAATCAGAACTCCAAAACATAGTTAGAAATGATCCAAACTTGCATCCTGTGTTTATTTGGGGGATTACAGAATTATGCAGGTAATTTTCAGGGAGTTAGTATAAGACTTTATAATGTATTCTCCAATCAATTTTGTTTTTTTACAACTAACTTTTGGTTAATTTGTTCTAAAGTGTATGATAAAGTACAATAAAACAGAGTCAGCTCTCAGGAAGTTCAGATTGCTGAGCTTGGCATTTCCATCCTATATGATAATAATATCAAGCACTCCAGATACTCTAATTCTTAGACATTCTATCAAAATGTAGAGATGTCAGAGCTTTCCTGTCAGGAGCCTCTAAAAGCCAAATCATTTTTAGTTAATTAAGAATTGACTTTGGCCCAGCCGGGCGTGGCTCAGTGCTTGAGCATCGACCTAGGATCCAGGCGATCGGGGTTCGATTCCCGGTCAGGGCACATGCCTGGGTTGTGGGCTCAATCCCCAGTCGGGGCGTGCAGGAGGCAGCCAATCGATGACTCTCATCATTGATGTTTCTCTCTCTCTCTCCCTCTCCCTTCCTCTCTCTGAAATCAATAAAAATATATTTAAAAAAAAGAAAAAAGAATTGACTTTGAATAAAATAAAAATTATTTTAGTATGATTTTTTTTTTAATGATGTGATTTTTAAGTATGGCACTGAGTACTTGTAATGTTATTTTGGAGGCATCCTGTATGAAAAGAAGTTTTTATCATCTACATAACTCTTAAAAATACTATGTTCAAAAATAAAAACAAAAGAATGGAGGAAGAAAAGTCCACTTCAACCATGAGCATTGTCTTGGGAGTCAGTTCTCTCCCAGGACAATACTCATGTTTGCCTTTTTATGTGTTCCTTCTCTTCATGGTCCCCTCTTTCTTAAATTGAAGGCATATTAAGCAGAGTGTTTTGTAGAAATATCACATCTTAACATGACCTTTCCCTCAGTGCTGCTTTTTTCCTTAATCAATACAATTTATTGGGTCATATGACTAAAAACTATTTCAATATTCTTTTCTTCCATAATCTCCAAAGAGGCCCTATGGTTGGAAAACCCAAGACCTTAAAATTTTGCATTTTATTTTTTTTCCATTCTTTTCTGTGCCTTGGCCTAGAAATGTTTCATTTCACATCATCTTGGTCTCATTGGTGATAACTCAGCATCTGACTCACTCATGTGCAGGGGCTGAGAAATATAGAATCGAGCTTTACAGCTGTTTCATGGTAATAATACTACACTATGGATAGAGTAGCAAAATATTAATAAATATGCAATTCTGTGTAGGAGATGAGTGTGGGAAGGAGTTGTAGGTATGAAAAAAGTATTGTATTTTGTGTTGGACAGGAAAGAATTGAGACCATATTACATATACTATTTGAAAAACAAACTAAATGAAAATGCACTTCTTCCATACAAACAAAAATATTTAAGCAAAGGAAACAATATTATCAACTTCATAGTGTTGTTGTGAAAAGGGCTTTTAATGCAATTTTGTATATATGAACTATAATTACTTGCTATAATTCCCTTTTTCTTATTATCAATACAAGTTAAAGGTTTACCATATGTACATATGAATAGTGATCCTAACTATATTCTGAATATTGTTATATATAATATTCTGTCAAACCATATGAAATTGTCATTTTTAAAGGTAAAAACTGTTCAAATATCTGCAAGTACTTGTCAGTCAGATCAAATGTGATAGGCAGACTATTTTGTCTCCATGGCCTGTACCCACTGCTGTTCCTACTATAAATGTAAAAATGAGCTACTTTACATAGCAAACGATGTCAGTGTAGGCAGCTAGGAGTTGACAAAAGAGAGGGGAGCTAGACTGGCTGTCTTGAGTCTGGAAGTTACCCTTAATCATGCTTCAGTCTGGAAGTTACAGCTTCAGAAACTCCAAGGTACAGCAGAGTCCCCACGAAGGAGATTCACAACCTACCCCACCCCCTGAGTAGCAGGCAGGACCAGCTTTCCAGTCTGGGGAGGGAGCAACCGATCCACTCACCCATACTTTGGGGAGAGTAATAAACAATAAAGGGGAAATTCCTCTGCTAGGCGCATGTGAAGTAGAAACCAGATTATAAGGTAAAACTTTGAGCCCAGGTTGATGGCACTACAGTTCTGGATTCTGACCCTCCTGGTGGGCACTTATGCTCTCCAGGCCCAGGACTTATTCCACTTTGAAACTGACCTAAACCCCCTAGTCACAGATGACACACCAGCAACCTGGGAGAGTCCTCATTTTTACTCCAATAAATCTTACCACCACACCACATCCCCCTCTGCATGGGTCCCCAAAATGCTTTTATCATGACTCTGTGGAACAACTCTATTTCCACCAGCAACAAAGGGACTTTGCAGATGGAATTAAAGTTGCTAATCAGCTAACTTTAAAATGGGAACATTATCCTGAATTATCCATGGCCAATAAGAGCATCTGGGCCCTTAAAATTAGAGGAGGAAGTTATGAGAGAGGAATGGCCAAAGAGAAAGCAAAACACAAAGGCATGAAAACGCAGCTCATCTTTCCTGGCTTTACAGACAAAGGAAACTAGGCATAAAAGAATGCGGGTGGCTGAGAACAATGCCTGACAGACAGACAGCAAGAAAATCGTGACCTCAGTCCTACAACTACAGTGATTGACTTTGGCCAACAACCTGCTTGGTGTCTCTGAAGCACACCCCAGCCTTTCTTCCTCTCCTGAGGCACAGAGAGGTTGAGTAATTCATCTGATATCCAAAAAGCTAGTGTTTTCAAAAAGATATGAAGGCAAGAGATATGGATTAATCACTATATTTCATGTAGTACAAGTGTGACTTGAATACATTACAGACATTTCAAGAAACTAGCATTAATCTTACCATCATATAATATTGTAATTTAAAAAAATGATATCATATATATGGTGCTGAAGTCATGATTATTGTTTGTCCTGATTTATTCTAAACATAACTTTGTGCTCATTCTTGACAATGATCATACTTAATTAGAATCATTTTTAATTCAAAACCTTTGTTCCTGTTAGCCAACTCATTACATATGAAAAATGCTTTCCTAATGTAACTATAAAAGATGCTGCTGTCTAGTTTTACTTTTCCATCAGAATCACAACATTTTTTATAGGAATTACCACAGGAACCTTCATTACTTTTTAAATCATCTACTTCAAATACTACTTTCATCATATTCCAAATTTGATTCTTTAATAACTTGAAATCCATATGGATCTTTCTAAAATTTTGGAATTTTCCCCAAATCCCCTCAACCTTACCTCTTAATTTTTATTTTCCTGTTGCAGGCTCTGTGCTCCTGCCAGACTCACTTGCCTGATTTCCCTACATGTCACTTGCTCATTGCCACCTGCAACTAATTCAACAAACAGATGGTATTTATGAGACAGTGCTAGACACCATTGTGCATGTGATTTTTGCCCACTTGACATTCTTCTGTCTCCTTTAAGATCCAGCTCCCTTTCAAATTTCTAATCAGGTATTTCTAACTATTCATACTCTCCTTCTAAATGCCTCTGGCACTCATGAGTGTGTTTTTCACCTTGTATATCTGCACTTGTTTGCACTCTGCTTTGTGAACATACAGAGACAGCTAAGGAGCCTGTGATCTTTATGTATAAATAGTTCATATGTTTATGAAAAACCAAGACTTTATCTGATATCTTCTAACCATAATCCCTGCATATTACCCCAGATAGTGGACAATCAGTAAATGGTAGTTGACTATCTCATGAAGTGAGATTAAAATGGAGTCAATTAAAAAAGAAGAGTATAATATATGATACAGGAAAATAAGCAGAAACTCAAGAGGAGAAGAAAAAAAAAAAAAATAGAGCTCAAAACAGAAAAGGAGTTTAAATCCAAGGAGATAGATGATGCAATCACGGCAAATGAGCTGTCCATATCCTTAGCTAAATAGGATTAAACATGAACCGTGAAGAGATTTCTACCCTACATGATTATTAGTTGCATAATTTTTAGAGACACTACCCTCTGTTTTATGTAGGTAATAGTTAAACTTTGTAAGTGAATGCTGATTTCCAAGTTCTAAAAAAAAGTTGGAATAGTATACATACAGTTTTTACTATTCTCAATAAAATATTATACCATTCAAAATGTACTTGAATGTACTTCTAAGCTTAATAAATTTATGTGGTGCCAAAGTCAAGCTAAGATATACTTAAAATTTAATTTAGAGGCTAATTTAATAACTCAGCATGTCAGCCTTAGTTTTACAGATTTACTTCATTATCAAAACCCTATAGGTTACTTTATAATCAAGTAAACAAAATTTAGGAATTATTTAAAACATCTAGGAGGACTGGAAGAATTTGTCATGTCTAGATCAGTTTATTTTTGCTGCAGTGTTTATATAAATATTGATATTGCATATTTTATTAATAAAACAAGAGATATAAAGTGATTGATGATATATTTTTGAAAAACGATTCAATTTTACTCTGAAATGTTGATAGTAACTGTATAACACACACAAAATAGTTTATTGAAAAACTAAGCACAAAAAACTGTTAGTTGGCAAAAATAAATGTGTACACTTAAATAAATTTTTAATTTTTATACTTTCCTAACACCAGATATTACATAGAAAGAATCAGTCTCTTAATAAAATTACCACTTGGATATTCCATAGCAACATAGAAACTGGGATGATGAATACTAATGATTGTCTCTAATATCAACCTTGTCCCCTTCATGGATTTCTATTATAATTAATTAAATGATCGTTCTTCCTGGCAACCAAGCCATAAACCTGGAATTCATCAAAAACTTTTCCATTAGCATGTATTAGAATTGCTTTCCTTGCTTTTCTTTAGATTTTCTTATAGATTTCTTTAGATTGGGTTTATACTGAGAGTTAAATCACCAACTAACAGGTGCTATTTTCTATGAAAAAGGAAGAATGAATGAATGAGAGGATAGGAATCAAATCCCATAAGGTGGAGCTTAAAAGCACCAAGAACTATTCTAATGCCTTAAAATTTAATCAGGAATCTCCCAACCTTTGCCAGGCTAGATTTCAGAATTTCAGGGACCAGTGATTCTTTTTCCTTCTAATTGTTCCTTCTTTAACTGGAATATAGAATGTTTTTATCCTAGACCTATTTCCCATTGTATGTTGGGTTTTGCTGGGGGCAGTTATATGGTCTCTTTAGTTTCAAAGGTGACAGATGGAGAGAATTTGGCTTCAGGAGCTGTGTTAAATGGGTTACATGCCTCATCTGCCCCTACACCTGATTTATACGATGGGAACCTAAACAATGAGTAGATGCTGAATGGAATGAAATTTTGGGGAAATTTGGGATGATGTGAGTGCATTTTGCATGTAGGAGATGTGACTCATCGGGTACCTGAAGGTGGGCTATGAAAGATACTCTCTAAAAGTTATGCTCAATGAGTAACGAATACCTTTGAATAATCTGTTGCACTGGAGTATGGGTTTGCTTGTGAGTCACTTTGTAACTTGTCAAATATGACAAAGGCGATATAGGGTGAACCTCTTATATAGTCTCTGTTGCATTATATAAGACTAATTTATCCGCCTGGAGTACACATGCTCTCCTGTAGGCCATGAAGAAGCAAACTGCCATGAAGTAGAGAGGTCCACATGACAGGGACTGTGGACCAACTCTGTGAGCTGAGGGCTTCAGTTCTATAACTAGAAGGAACTGAATTCTGCCAACAACCATGCAAACTTGGAATAGAGCCTGAGTCACAGATAAGATTGTGGCCCCAGCTGACATCTCAGTTCCAGTTAAGCCATGCCCAGACTTCTGACCAACAGAAACTAAAATAATAAATGTAATTTTTAAAGAAGTTGTAGCAATTACTACACAGTGCAGAAAACGAATTCAATGCACACTCTAATTTAGGCAATATAACAAAGGGTTTGGATCAAGTAGATGGTCTCCAAAGTAAAATCTGGCTCAAAAAAATCTATGACTTAGGTGATATGACAATACACTACAGTGCCAAGCACTAGATAAATTAGTGACATCCTTTAAAAATCATTGAATTCCAGGGTATCAATTCAATCTGTGTTAACACAAGGAAATTCATCAATAACAAGATAGAGATGTCAGTTGAGTCCCATATCAATTATGGATGACTACAAAATACATTTATATCTTTAACATGCACTTGGAACATGGAAACTAAAAGAATCATAAGCTAATCAAATCATGGCCTAAAGAAGTTTTCATGAGAACAGGTTAAGTGTGTATTACTCCCTGTGCTCAATGCAGGCATTTTCACAAAAATTGGGTCTTTTTATGCTATTCCAATGATTGGCAATGAGTGTAAAATCAACATAGAAATGCCCTAATTCTGAAAGTGTGCTTTTAAATTATTGCACTGTTTTTTTTCTATTTTACTTGATTTTCTAGATATCACTATGATTCTATCTTCATGGTGAGAAATTGCTCCTACAAAAAAATCATGATAACCAGTTCATAATTCTACATATTCACAAATTTAAATCAGCTTTCTGAAAAAAGTGTAAGAAATGTTAAGGACAAATAATTTTTTCTTTAGGAAGTTCAAAAAATATTCTCCTTGCAAATTCTCCTAGAAAGCGTGTTTGTATGATTTTCCTATATGTAATAAGCTTTATATAAAACTATATTAATATGGTTTATTATATATGTGTATTCTGTATAAAAATATTTTGATTAAGCAAAGAGATCATGGTGCCATAAAATACAAAGCCCACCTTTGATGGGATGTCATGCAACTTAAAAAATGTCTTACAACAAAAATATTCAGATATATTTAGACTTTTCTTATTATTCTTATAAAGATTAATGGAATCAGAAGACACAAAGTGATACTACTAAAAATTTGGTATCTTTGAGCACTCCTGTCTAGTTCTATTATTGGATAATAGCAGAGTGGATCTGTGATTTTTACGGGAATTGTGGATCACAACTAAAGAGTCCCTGGGACCAAGTCAGGAATTTTATTCACTATTAACTCTAAGTTCCCAGATTCTAAGTAGAATTTAAGCTCTATGATATTCTCTTCCAGTGGGAATACTAACCCCATATCTGAAAAGTAGACACTATACCAGGAGATTTAAGCCTATATTGAGTATTAACATCATGGGTAAAAAATGTCAAAATCAAACATAATTACATAGACTTCCCTTATCATAATAAAAATTTGGGGGTTTCTTAATTAAGAAATTCAAAAAATAAAATAACAAGCAAAACCAAAAAGGGAAATTGTAAGAACTGAGGAAGAAATAGAAAATTTCAATAAAATGCATCTGTAAGTAATTTGAAAATGACAATATATTGAATTTGGAGGGACTCCCATCTGCCACTAAGACAAAAAATTTCCTGAGGTCCAAATCTTAAGCATCTCAATATTCTCCTTAGTGATTACCATACAGTGGGCATGTGTTTGAAATAAGCGGGGTGTCTAAATAACCCATTTTTATCTTACATTTCTTTGTAATGCATCCACAGGTGGTTTGGCAAAGTCTGGTGACAGTTTTAAATGTTATAACTGGGCAGAAGCAACTGTCATCTAGTGAGGCCAGAAATGCCGCTAAACATTTTACAAAGCGAAGAATTGTCCTCTGCCACAAAATGTACCTGGTCCAAAATATAGTAGTGTCATGGCTGGGAAACTGCTGCAAAGATAAGAAACTGTGAAATTAGTTAACCGCTTGCAAGAGATGGGCCGGATGGGTGTAAAACATCTATCGGACGATATGAAAGAAGTGTTTGGCTTATCAGGGTTCTTTCCTTGAATCAGACAATTTCCTATCAACACTGCTTGGTTTCCTCACCTGCTCCTGAGTCTGTTCTGCTGCAGATAAAACATTTCAAAAGGAAGGTTAGATGTAAGGCTGCGAAATGTAGTAGCAGCAGAGGGTAAATTGGCAAATCCTCTCATTTGAAAATGACAAAACAGCTCTGATTGCCCTGATGAAAGATTAATTGAAAATGATTTGGGTAGAAAAATAAGATAATTTATTGATATGAATATGGTAATATGAATAATTTGGTATTCACAGCAATAATTTGAGTGCTGTGGCTTTTATGCTAAAAGTTTCCCATTAGAATGAGAATCTAAAATTTTAAATGACTGGTAATGTAGCAGGAACTCATGACTACATGTCAAGATAAACTATTCTAAGGAGTCTTTTCGGATTCCAAATAAAATTAGTCTCAGCTGGATCAAAGCAAGTCACTCAATTAGAAATATAAATAGCCCAACACAAACTCCTTTGATTTTAAGTAGTTGCATTGTATTACACTTCCATGAAACAGTTCTACTGAGTTATAGTCTCGATACATAGAAGAAATTCCAATGTTGGTGTGCTTCAGTTATTTAAGGACAGAATTCAAAACACAGATTTAAACAGCCACTTCTTACCTCTGTTACCTCATTTTAAAGGACAAAATACTAAGCTGACATTTAATATTTTATTTGAAACATATACTGTGCAATTTGAATGTTAAAGTCACTTTGAAATCAGAGATTTGTCGCTTGTTTTTTCATCCCTGGTTCTTAGCACATAGTGTGTGCTCAATAAATGTTTAAATGAATGGAGATGATCATAGTCATTCTGTATGAGGGTGTAAAGACTAATGTGCAACTGGTTATCTACTTTACACTTAAAATCTTTAGAGAAAGTTTTTGTTTTAATTATGCTTTTTGTTTAATTTATTCACTGTAGCCTTAGAAGTGATTGACACTGTGCTTTCTCCTTGGTTTAGTGTAGGCAAAAGCTGTCATTTTATTGCCTCTCTGGCTCATTTATTCCATGTTTTTCTTGCAAGATTTACATGGCATGCCAAGCGATAATAAACAGATAGCTAACCATTCTATTTCAGGGTTAAATGCACATTGTGGAGTCATTTATTTTATATAACTTGTAGAATGTCTGGCATGTTTCTAGTACTCATCACTATGAGTGTGAGTACAATAATTCTGGACTAAACAGGACTCACAGGTATAGCTATTGTCAGCATTTCATGTACTATTTCAAGCATAATATTTCACTGTATGGTTCTTGGGACCAAAGAATCAAACCAAAAGTTAAAATTACCCTAGAATCTTGCTAAGTCTACAGGAGTGACTACCCTTTGGAGTGACTGGCTGCTCTAGAAAGGAAGACAGAGAAAAAATATTAGGACTGATATCACTTTTATTCCAATAAATCCATATATATTTAAGATAAATGAGAACAGGATAGAATGGCTGACATAGAGGCAGGTTTAGAATTTTGTTTTGCCATTATCTCCTGAAGATTGAGAGAGAAATTAGAGTCAATACACACGACTCCCCTTTTTTTTACTCCCTAGTTTTAGGAAGAAACTTAGACAGTGCTAAATCACGAGAACTTCATTTAAGTAATATAATGTTCTCCCTCCAGATTAAGAAACTTCACTGATATTTATTTGTAATAATTAGTAATAACTCCCCCTAACTGGAAGGAGAAAATAGCCAGCTGAAGGTCATACGTGAGGGAAACAGAGAGATCAGTGCATTCCAAGGAGGTGGCACACACTGGACACTTTGTGACTCACAGGGTCCCAGAGGGAAGACAAGCGATTAACTTTGTATGGAGAAATAATTCAAAGGAGAGGTGGTTCATAGTGTTACAGCAGCAGAACTGAGAACTAGCTGGCAAAAGTAAGCCACTAGGCAAGAACGATCCAAGGGATTTACATCAGAAAAGTTCTGTCTTTGGGAGAGCTGGGGTATCTGTAAGATATTCTGGGCCCACAGACAGCAGGTGAGGTGCGGTGGTTTATTTAAGTGCATTGCACAGTGTTCCCTTTGGACCTGTCCTCCCACAGTCTTGTATATTTAGAGCAAAAGGAGATAGATGAAGAGATGAATTTCTTTGTAGCCCAATGCCTACGTGGAGACTGAAATTAATGCAAATAGGAAAGAATGTTGGGAAACTATGTTTATAATTGCACCATCCCCACACGCCAACGCCAACGTATGTGCCTCTCACTTATGTTAAAAAAGCCCTTGGAAGTGCTTCGATACCTTGAAATTATGGGATAAAGCTACATGAATATAAATATACCCTCTAAACAGGATATTAAAATTGGCTCAAATTTGTAGATGCCTTAGCAGTTCTATTATCTTCTGGAATGTTGATGAGTAAATAAAAGTGGATTCAAAGATCACAATAAAAAAAAAAAGAATGTTTAATACAGGTTGAAAAGTTGAAAGGGTAGCTGCTCTCTTTAAATCAGCCACAATGACTTGATATCTGTAAGCATCTACTTAGAAGAAGCTTTTTTCTGTACCAAAAAAAAAAAAAATGAAATGGAGAAAAATATGAAAGGAGAGTAACGTCTTTTGAACTGGACTGGGCTTTGTGCCAGTACGAAGCAGTTCAAGGGAGTTTCTAGCCGTAAGACCCAGAAAAAAGAAGCAACCCTTCTTAAGAGTGTCAGGTGGCCTTACGGGGTGCAGTCTCAACCTCGGACTACAGCAGATACACCTGGGAAGAATGCCAGGATGGACTATGTTTCATCAGTGGCCAATAAAGCAAAAGGATGGTGTTAACTTCAACTGGGGTTGGATGCAAAGATGAACTCAGTAGGTAAAACTTGAAACCCCTGATCAGTGTGTGTATAGCAAAGTCAAGTTGAAAAATGTAACATGATCATGCATTTTTAAGCGTTTCGTACCTCCCAGTGTAGCAGAAGAGTCTTGCTCTGTAACCTAAGTGATTTTGCTAGAAACACTGCCAGTGAAAGATACTGAATAAGAAATAATAGAGGAAAGGACATAATCTTATAGGGGCACTTATAATGTCCAAAGACTGAGCACCTGAATAAATCTGAAATATAATTATATTACTTATAAAATTATAGAACACATATACTTATGTGAGCAAGGACTTAAGTTTTTTTTCTTAAGCTTCTTTCTCCTAGGCCTTTGCACCCTATACTCCCCTTGATCCTAGACTGAAGCAGTTAGGGAGGTGGCCCAGCTGCGAACAGTGGGTTAAGACATCACCTTATCGAGACATCCCCAGGTGACCAAGGTCAAAAGAATAACTTCCAGGACTCCACGTAACTGCATTCCATTCCCAGCCTCAGTTTGCCCGATCCCTCAGGCCACTCCTGAAGACAGGTTTTGGATGCTGGTGTGCTCCCTGTCTTCTTGGTTGGCCGGCCTTCTCAATAAATGCCTTATATGATTCAACCCTGCCTCTGTTGAATTGGATACAGCGACAGGCAGCCCGAGCCCCCCTGGGGTTTCCCTGTAACAGTCTCATTGTAAGAGCCCTACTTCTAGATAAGAGACTCACAGGCCCTGGTAGGTGATGGCAGACCAGTACTAGGGCTGGCACAACAGTAACCTTAATGGAATTCCCTATGTTTCAGGCACCGTGTTAAGTGCATTACATGAATTATTTAATCATAACTAAAAGGAGTTGTGTTTCTATTTGATATATGAAGGAAATAAGGCTTAAAGCAATGAAGTATTAGATGAAAATCCCAAATATTTTTGATGGCAGAGACTGGATTGAAAACAAGGTACACCTCTTTCCAGAGCCCATGTTCTTCAATGATCGTCTACGCTGTGTGTTGGTGAACCATGCACTGTGTGAGCCACTCAGGTTTGCTTTGGTATAGACACCACCAAGGAGCTTGATGCACACCATTGTGAATAACATTTAGTCCATGTCTGTAGTTAGATAATCTCCTCTTGACTCGTCGGCTCTAAACAGAGAATTTGCAGGACAAGAATAAACATAAATATAACATTAGAATTAAGGGGGAGAAAAACTAAAACCACTAACACAGCAATACTAGTATAGTATTTGTAATTTGGTTTTTCAAATTTTTGTGAGTACTATGCACGTGAAAACATATGAAGTGTAGAGTAATTACTCCAAGGGAAAGAAAATGTTTAGCAGCAGATCTTCAAGCCATTCCCTTCTCTTACCAGGCGACATTCCTTAAGAGGAAAGAAGGCAGGTAACCTGTCAAGTTTCCTTGTAAAGATGTCTAAATCAGACCTTCTGGTTTTGATGTTTGGGTACTCATTTATAAAGATGACAGTGATACAGGGAGATCAGTGCCATTGAAAAAAAGTTTAATGTTACTTATAGTCCCCACAAAACTGAGAGGCTCAGCACTCAAGGCCTCAGGAGGTTTTGATCAGTGAACAGAAGCGGGTGTGAGGGGAGGCCTTAGGCCATGACCTTTACTGGGGGTTTCTACAGGAAAGACAAAGCAAGGCAGGGTAAATAGTTTAGGATTGCAGGGGTTGAAAAATAACCTTGGGCTGTAGGAGTGGTCTCTAGTTGCCTCATGCCTGACCCTGAGATGACTAAGGCAGAAGGGTATTGCTTCCTGGGGTATAAAAGCCAGCCATAAGAAGCAAGGATCAGAATTGCTTTGTTTGCATACCTAAGGCATGCTCCAGGCCTGGTCCCTGGCTATATCTAAGAACTGGATAGCTCAGAAGGGACAGTGTCTCCCCAGAGTATATAAAATACTCAGTCTACTATTGCCTCTGCAGGGGCCAGCAAATTATGACCTATGAGTTAAGAATGTTTTTACATTTTTTAAGTGTTGTAAAAAGAGAATATAAAGAATAACAGAGACTGTATGTCACCCACCAAGTCTAAAATACTTACTGCTTGGTACTTTACAGGGGAAAAAAAAAAAAATTAACCCTGGCTTATTGTAACCAAACATCAAATCTATAGGTTTATGGTGAAAAATAAATTTGTTAGAAACAATGATGTTGGAAACTAAAACTGTTCTGCTACATTAGGAGGTATAAAACACTTAAAAATGCATGATCATGTTATAGTTTGCAACTTGGCTCAACTACACACACTGATCAAGTGTATCAAGTTTTACTTAGCTCACTTATGGCTTTATATGGAAAATGTCATCTAAGCAGTGTACCTATCAGAATATAAAATGTAGATAGTTCATGACTAAAACAATTCCCCTCTGTAAGGATGTGATCACATATGCAGCTTAGAGACCATTTATGTTGATTGGGGCCAGGGAATGCGCTAATGTGGCAAGAAAAGACCTGGGGAGCTGTATTTGTGGTCTTTGCTTCTGCTTTGCCAGTGCTTAAATTAATTGCAACCTTGATATTGTTAGTAAAGCTTACAGGGTAAGATCCTTCAATTTCTAACTCTCTAATGATCTGATCTCTGGTATTAATTCATATGCAGTTTATGTTCTTTAATCTTTTATAAAAATACTAAAGATTGAGAAAGAAAAATCACAAACCTGAGCACTTAAAATTGTTATGGACTGAATGTTTGTGAAACTCTCACATTCATATGTTGAAGCCTTAATCCTTATTGTGATACTATTTGGAGGTGGGGCCTTTGGGAGATCATTAAGTTTAGAGGTGGTCATGAGGCTGGGGCCCTCATAATGGGATCAGTGTCCTTATAAGAAGAGACACCAGAGAGTGTGCTTTCTATCTCTCTTCACCATATAAAGACACAGAAAAATGGTGGACTTCTGGAATCTAGAAAGAGAATTCTCATTGGCACTCAAACGTGCTGGCACCCTGATCCCAGACTTTCAACCCCCAGAGCTGTGAGAAAATTAATTTCTGTTCTTTAAGACATCCCGTCTATAATATTGTGTTTTGGCAGCCCATGCCAACTAAGACAGATTTCATCCAGGATATCCCTGCTAGTATAAAGAAATGGAGAGGCTGCTGAGATGACTATGCTGGTGCTGATGCAGAGATAATGCATGATGATAATGTTGACTGGAATTGCATCCGCCAAATGAACACTGAACAAATGAAGATGGATGTTGTACACATTGCAATAATTGATATTTTTTTTTTCCCTCTGACTTCATGAGTTAGTCAGATGTTAGGTTCTCAGTGTTTGATGTCAGTCTAAGAGGCAAAAAGCCATCAGACTTAGATGCCAGAAAATGAGACATGGTCTTTCACTCTACATCATCTTGAATAATTTTGTGTAGACTCTGGTGGCTGTGATTGTTATTTCTTTAAAAAAAAATGGTGACAGGTAATCATCATGTATGTTAAGCTGTTTGTAATTTTTCTGATACAATATTAAAGGTTTCTTAGTACCGATAGCGTTGTAATTAGCTAACTATTAATAACAGAAAAGGAGCAAAAAGGGAGGCCAGACATAGAAGCGTGGTCATCAGGGCAGCTTCACCAGGAAGCTGCTACTTTACGCTCCCCAGGGAACCACAGGCCCATTCCCTGCAAATCACTGGGGGAAGGGGTCCAGCAAAGGGGAGGTGGGAGCATGTACAGCGAATTGGGATGACGTAGAGAAGGTGCCTGTCAGTTAAACCTGGGAACAAAGATCATTGGCCAGAAGGGTTGAGGCCACTGCAAGCTCATGAAAATTTGCCCCAAGACAAAGGAATTATTTCTTTTCCTGGCTCTTGGCTCTCTAGTTCTTCTTTTGTTGACTCATGTTCCCTCCACAGCCATGTGGCCATGAGGACCCCACATGCAATGGACTGATAGACTGCAAATAAGCTAGCCTGATCCTGGATTGGATTATGCTCCAACATGGAATGGGAACTCTGGGCAAGAGCTTTAGTTATAGCCCTATTAAAGACACAGCTGGACTTTTTTCTTGGTGGGATGAAGGGAAACGGGACCTTGGAATCTCAGGTGTTTGATTCCATAGAAATAAAGCTTTTTACAACATCTCATACTCCCTTGCAAGTCTCAGAAAATTCCTTTCCTCATGACATAACAAGATGCTCACATTCCCCAGCAACTGGTGGGGAAAAGGAACACTCTCACCGATAACAGTACTGGCTGGCATTTCCTCCATGATGTTTTATCGTTTTCTATAAAGGGAATCTTCAAAATTCCTTTGCCTTATTGTTAATTAATGTTTTACTTTAACCAATTTCTTCTTTCAGGATGTTGATGAAGCTATCGTAATCCATTATTCTATCCATTTATTTAAAATATATATTTTTCATCTTTATAAATTGTTAGATTCATTCAAACATTGTATATATGGCTTTCACGGAAAATCTTTAATTTATTCAGATTTAGTTTCCTTCATCTTTTAAAAGTATAAATGATGTAAAGATCAATATTTCAGGCCTAGCAGCTTTTTCTCCTTTTCAGATCCATACAACAGTAATGCAGAATCAGGAGAATGTAATCCATTAATGCATAACTTTGAAACCTAAAATCAGACGTGTTTGAGAACATGCAAACTGGAAGTGATAATTTCCAGCTAGATATGGAGAGAAGTTACCAACCTCATTATGTGCAAATTGTACTTCCTCAGGGGGCCAGAAGCACTGTATATGACTAGTGACATTTTAAGCCGAAATCATTTCTTTTCTAGGGTACCAATTGCCCTTCACAATGAGACACTTGTGGTCCTAATATGGCTGTAAGGCTGCCATCACTATAGCTTTTATTTACTTGTTTGATTTCTTTGCTTGACCACCACAGCAGAAATATGCATTTTTAGAATAACAACATAATTTCTTTTCTTTTTTTATTTATTTATGGATTTATTTTTGGTGTGCATATAGTAATACTTGAATGAATAGGATGATATAATTTTACAGAAATATATACATGCTTTTCTTAAACTCATTTTGCATTTTTTTTCTTCTTCTTTAGTTAAAGTGTTCAGTGATTTAATTTTTTAAGCTATGTTACATAATTGTTGATTTGTGCCATAGTGGAATTCCATATATTCGGATGATTAAATGAGTTGTCCTTCAAGGACAGAAAATCAGAAACACTGTTGCATTGCTTCATTAGACTCCTAACCAAAGAATGAAGGAGAAATAATTTAAAACAAACAATAAGAGGTGACCTTGTTAAAACTACCCAAGCCAACTTCACACAGAGGAAGGCATAAATATCTGTAGCATTTTCATCATTGAGTATGGGTAGAACTGTAAATCTGCTTATTACAGAAATGCTGATTCTCAGTAGATACTTTTTTACATTTGGGTAGGTGGTCTCAGACTTAGTTTTAGTTTCTAGTTTGGGGGTTTTAAAAAATCTCTTTAATGTAGACAGGCTAATGCTAATTGAAAATTCATATTTTCACATTTTCAATATACAATTACTGAGAGCTACTGCAAGTCAGAAAATTAGGCCCGGTAATAGTATCAATAGCTAATTTTAACAAAGCACTTACTATTTGCTAAGCTCTGCTGTAATATTTTCAGATACTAACTCATTCCTTTGTACTACCAACTTATAGATGTAAATGCTATTATAACCACATTTAACTGATTTTCAGAAAAGTTAAAGTATATGTTCAAAGTCACAGTGAGAAATTAGCAAAGACAAGACTCAAAAATCCTTGCATGTTAAAACTTTACTCTTAACCAGTGAGTAAAGCAGACTTGTTAAAAGAGGGCTCCAAAATAAAGCAATACACAAGATATAAACACTGCCTGGGGCCTCCAAAGAACACTCAGCTTCCAGAGAGGTAATAATTGAGTAGGATGAATAAATAGCAGCTTGCAAGAAGAAGAAAGAAACTAGGATATTCTAGACAGAAAAAAACAAAACACATGCAAGTTCGAGGCCACGTATAACACTGGGCATGATTACAAAAAGTGAATTGTATGGGAAAAGTAGTGTGGCTGAAGCGCACAGTGTGTGCGTGGGAAAAAGCTGAAAGACAAGTTAATCATTAGTGCGATGGTGTAGCTGTGATAATCTGTATGATTTCTTTCTCATACACTAAACCTGAAGTTTCCTGAAGGTAGGAAATGCTTCTGTACCATGTACTCTATTTATAGCATCTATCTCAATGCCTTCTGCTTCTCAATGAATACATATTAAATGAATAGTTAAGTGAATGAAGGATGTATATATGTTTGATGGATGGGCTGGCATTAGGTTCCATAGGGCTAAGAAGTGTCTTTGAGTATTTACGAAGGAGAGTGACAGAATTGCATTTTTTGCTCATTTGTTTCTGAGAAGAATATCTCTGGGAATAGTTTTGAAGGAGCCTTTGGAAGTAGCCTTTCATAGAGATAAATGATAATTTATAAGTCTATGTTTCTGCAGTAGTTCTGTTGCTGAGTAAATCATGAAAACAATTTCCCCCTCTGAAAGATGAGGGCATGCGACCATTAGGCAGTCCTGCCCAGCCAGCATGTGGTGTGTAGTAGAGTCTGCAATCGGGTCTCACTGTGGTGAGATCTTATAATGGGCAAGACTATTGTAGATCACCCATGGCTGGAGCCCGGGAAGCACAGGGAGTTTAAGTAGAGGTCACTTGTGATACAAACCACAAAAGGAACTTCAGAACGGTTACACCTGGCTTACTCCCAGGTTAAGATAAGGGAGAGGATGACTTTTGCACTTTCTGTAAGTTTTAGCACAGAAATTCCTTGAGGAAAGCGTTACTAACTAAAATATTTGAAAATAGAATTCATAGTCTGGGCCTTCGGCCTCCTCATTCCAGCAATTCACTGATATATTGCATAAAAGTCCAATTCTGTCCGACTGGTAAACCTACTCCATCCCAACTCACAATTATTTTAACAAGAGCTGAGGAAATCAGGGCCTCCGGAAGACAAAGGATCCAGCAGTGGGAGGAAAATTCCAAGTGGCTTCAACTCTGTGAGTTCTAAGTTTATGATATTTATGATTCAAAGCATAAATTCTTTTTCCAAAAATAGACCCTTCTTTATTAAAATAACAATTTCAAATCATTAATTTCTCTCTTCTAAATATATAAGAAAGGTAAATTAGTGTGTAAAACTGACAATAATATTAATTCTAGAATAGTGGTTTATACTCCATGGAATACCAGCTCTTATTTTATTCTCACAGAAAACCTGTGTGTAGGCAGGTCCTTTCTCATCGTATAAAAGATTAAACTGAAGGGAGCAGTAACTTTCAAGTGATTTGCCCCAAGTTACAAAATCACAACAAATCTTAGATCTGAATACCAAATTTAATTTAATGGACCAGAACATAATTTGCTGTTTGTTAACTCTTCTGCTTCCCATCGACACCGATTTTAAATGCTGCTGTTCTTCTGGAGTCAGGGGACACCCCTCCTGTGCCAAGGCTTTGGCAGCGCTCAGGGAACCAGCAGCTGGAGCTCTGCCTTGACGCATCTCAGCAGCTGCGTTCAGAGCTGTGGAAGCCACACTCCTTCCCCCTCTGCTGCTGCTCTTCCTGGGCACTGTTGCTGTCTTGTTATCTTTTCTGCAAAAGCTGCTATGCAACTGCCATAAATAATGCATTTATGGTAAGGCTCCCACTTAGCATTTCCTTAGCCACCTTCTTTTATTTCTTTCCCTTCCCCAGTGACACCTAGTGGTCTTTAATTTACTTCCATTTTGTTTTCCAAGAAGGCACCTTCCTCTTGGTAACAGAGACCATTATCACTTCCTAGTACCCGCTCATTGCTCATTAGTCTATTTAGCACAGCATTGGTTTCTTACTCGAGGTGAACAAAATGACTTCTTTTCCTCTTATTTTTTATTTTATAAACTTGTACTAGTAAAGTGAAGAGGCCACATTTTCTCTGCAATCGTTCATCATATATTTTGAAAAACAGACCAATAACGTTTTAGAGACCAGTGCATGCACAGCAAACGAGATGTGTCATGATGCTGGCACCGATAAGCTGCAGTGAAAGTTCAGAGCAGTGGTTGGTAGCCTGAGATGGGAAAGTAGCATTTTAAATCAGTCACGAGTAAAGTTATGGTTCTGCTGTTCATCCAGAGCATAGCGGGGTGGATATAAATTAAATAGTCTGAAAATTAATATTGCTTTGGTCCCAGGACCTGGAGATTCTCTGATAGAGTGCTATGATGCATTAAATGCACAATAAATATTTGCTGATTAAATGAATCTACTAGTACAGTTCTTTTTTAAAACTGAATTTATTGGGGTGACATTGTTTGCAAAGCCATACACTTTTCAACTGTACAACTCGATAAAACATCATCTGCACACCGCATTGTGCGCCCACTGCCCCAAGTAAAGTCTCTTTCCATCCCCACCCCCCTCCTTTGCCCACCTCCACCTATCTCAATCCCCCTTAGTTTTCTTTTAATGAAATAGAAAATAGAATTTTTGTATAAGAAACTGGTTCAGATAAGACCCCGGCTACTGAGTGATGGGAATAAAGAAGAAAAAGTCACCTTTAAAAGCAAAGGATTATAAAAAAGAGTAAAATGAATGGAATATACTATCCACAGAAGTGTTCTTCAGAAATGATTTATAATAAATTGTTACTTTTAGTAATCATTTAATATTTGCCAGATATTGTGCCAAGATTTTCACAGGCATTTTTAAAATTAATGTTCATAACAGACTTATATGGATACCACCAAGACTTCCTAATTTGCAAACAAAGAAACAAACTTTATTCATGCTAGAAATGCACTCAACCTTCACTTTTAATTCCAGGAATAATGTACTTTGAAGAAGTTAGTACCTGGAATATAACCAAAACACCAACTTTATTAACTTCAATTTTGGTTCTGTTACACCTGAAAAGATGAAAGGCAGGCTGTGTTTAGAAAAGAAAAAAAATGGAGATTGGCAAAGAAGTTCTTATTAGCATTTGTCTGTGTGTCTATTTTGTTTATTTCTACCATATTTTTATGGTTTCCTTTCTATGGCTTTTTGGGGGTTATTTTATTAAAAGTTTACTAAGTGTCAAGTTAGATGCTTAGCTACTTAATTTTCTTTATATACAGGGTGTCCCCCAAAAATGCATACACACTTTATCTGCTGGTAGCTCAATTGTGAAAATAAAATATGTTTGAATAAACACTGTTTTTATAATTATTCAAAGTGTATATGTACATTTGCATTTTTTGAGACACCCTATATATATAAGCATATTTAAATTCCTATAAAATACAATTTAGCTTTAGCTCATACTTTTTGAAGAGTAATAATTTTAAAAGTATCGAATTATAAATATTTTCTAATTTCAACTATGAGTTCTTTCTTATTTGATATAAATTATTTGTGTGTGTTAAATTGAAAAATACATTTTCAATTTTTACTTTTAGATATTGTTTTCTAACATAATAACTTTATATTCAGAGAATGTAGAGTAAATCACAACAGAGGTAATGGTCACAAACAGAATGTGGAACAAAGTCAGACAGGCAAAAGGAATACATACCTATGGTTCACATAAAGTTCAAAATCAAGCAAAACTATTGTTTATCTTCAGGGAGCATGTAGAGCTAGGTGGAGTGCAAGGGAGGTTTTGAAAAAGCTGGGAATGGTTTCTTTCTTGATCTAAGGTCCACTTACAAGACTGTTGGTAGTTTGTGAAAACGCATCAAGCTGTATATACTTGTGCTTATAGTTTTCTACATTTGTAATAGTTGAATAAAAAGCTGGAAAATCTCAATATATTTGTTTATAGCAGATTAGACTGAAGAGAGAATTAGTAGAATAAAATATTTATTAATTATGAGTTTATAGCACAGAGATTCTAAGAGAGAAAATTATGAGCAAGAGATTAAGATATGGAGAAGAGAGTGAGAATCCTATGCTATAATAGTCCTTTCTATTGTGACCTCACTCCTCCCAGCAACACATGGGGTTTTGTTCCTCACTGCCTGAATCTGAAATGGCCCTTGGGCATGATTTAACCAACAGAATGTGGCAACAGTGACATTACTTTACTTTCAAGTCTACTATTTGGAAAGCCTTGCAATCAAGTTGTCCCTAAGCAGCAAGGTCTACTCGTCCTACTATCACAGATTTTCTCAGAAAGGAGACAAACATACAGAATTATTTTAGGCTATTCATAACTCCTGACAGAGCAGGCAACTTGAACTTCATGCTCTCATTAATATCTCTTGCCCCTCACGTCCCTTGAAGATAATTCAATAAAACATCATCTGCACACAGCATTGTGTGCCCATTGCCCCAAAAAAGTCTCTTGCTGTCCCCATTCCTCCCTGCTTTCACCCACCTCCACCTAGTTCCCCCCCTAATGAAATAGGAAATAGAATTTTTGTATAAGAAACAATGGTTCAGATAAGACCACTGCTACTGAGTGATGAGAATAAAGATAAGAAAAAGTCATCTTTTACTTTCAACTAGACTTTGAAAGTAAAGCAATGTCACCATTGCCACATTCTACTGGTCAAATCATGTCCAACAGTGAATTTTGAGCACAGTTCTAATCTGTGTCCTATTTTGGATTCCCAAGGTTAGGAAGCCCCCGATCTTCTAAGAGGCTGCTAAAAAACTTGCCCAAATTATGTTCCAAAGGAGAATAGTTATTACTCTGGGATGTAAGAAAGTCTTCTCTGAAAACAAAGCACTACCTTGCTATATCTCTTTACACAAACAGTGCTAAGTGGATTCTGTCATAAAATGACCATCCATGGTTATAAGACCAACTCATAAGAGGTAAGTTTTGAATCATGTTAGGTTGAAGCACTGGCTACAAAGTGATTGTCGTTTGAGGTTGGTAGTGCTCTTGAAATCAGAGCAATGGTGAGAGAGTACATGAAATATATTAAAGCAAGTTATTTCTCAAAGCCAAAGCAACTAAGCCTTGCCAGAAATACAGGGTCAAATTTGTATTAACAATTTATGTTTTATAACCCACTTAGTACCAACAGTTGCTTGAATTGTTAGTAGTAATATATTGCTCAGTAACAACAGTTGATGCTGGAGACAGAGGAGGTCAACAAAGTGTTATCTTTGATTATTTTGAGGTGGATTACAAGTTTTAAACAAGTGGTCAGGCATGGATATGTACAATACACTGAAATGTTTTGAAAAAATATTAATATGATAATATCAATAACTGTATAATGCCAAGTTATTGACTACCAATGAGGAGAGGGAAACCAAACATTGGAATTGGATTATGAGAGGAAATTACAGGAGGAAAACCCTGTAATGATAGTTTGGAGGAAGTTTTGATGGGATGCATTCACTGTAGAGAAAGATGATGAATTTACATGCAAAAATAAAACAATAGAAGAAAAAAATAAAACTCTCTATAGCATTCCAGGCCTCCTATATTGTTTTAACCTCAATAATCAAAGTTTAAGATAATTAGGCATGTTGGTTAAACACACACGACTCATTAATAGAGTAATTACCATATATTTCCACAGTAAGGTAAGAGTGTGTATCTTAATACCTGATTTATTATGCAAGGACAATAAATTGTTTAACTCGTTCTTGGAAATCATGAGCGTTGCTAGAATTTGGCGGATAGAATTGCTGGAAAGCTTACTAGAAATTGTGTTATACAAAAGGGAGTTAAGAAGGTAGGGGGATAAGATCCGATGTGGTTGCTGATAGTCGCATGACACCAATTAGTGTTTTACTAACACTGAATATCAAAGAGCGCAGTGTGACTTCCATTTCCATTTTGACTTAACACGTTTTATCAGGGTGTTTAGTTGTTCATGGGAATGAGAACTTATTTTACCATTCACTGAGATCTCAGCTGCAGCTGTAATATTCCTGACTTATGGGAGCTTTTTCCACCTCAAGTTTAAGAAGAAAAAAAATTACCATTCCTCAAGGCACTAAATTACTTTTGGTATTACGATTTCCAGTCCTTTGTCTCTCCTTGATCCTCTGACATTTTTTTCATGTCTCCTCTTGTAGTGCACTTAAGCAGAGCTATTTTGATTAAATAACTCCCCAGAGGAGTGAGATTATAATACAATAGTCTTCCAAACAGGTTATTCCTGAGCACATATTGCCATTATGCAGTGCAGCTATAAAATCAGTATTTCATAAATGCATGTTTCTATGAAATCTGCCAAGTAGATGAATATCTCTTTCATTGTTCCTGACATCATTGAATTATAAATAATAAAGTGAAGCTCAAATTGTTTATTTGCGATGGAACAGCTCTGAGAAAAATTTCAGTTATCCATGATATAGTAGCCTCTAGAAAAGGCAGTAACTTTATAATTACAGTGCACGCTATCTGAAATAATTTCCCTTAAATTGGGCAATTGCTCAGAATTGCCCTAAATCAATTCTCCAAATCCAATAGAATTTAAATGAGTAGTGAGTACATTTCTATTCAATTCTTTTTTTTTTCCTTTTTTTTTTTTTTTTTTTAAGTTCAATCTGCCTCTGTGTTTTGGAGTTAAGATGACATTAGACTGGCAAAATAATTACTAATTGACATGGTTCCACCAGAGCAGAGCCCTTCACTCCTAGTCAGGTCCTTTACTCTTCTGAGAAATAGGTTTGCACCTTTTTTAAAATTTTTTATTTTTTTAAATTTTTATTGTTGAAAGTATTACAGATATCCTCTTCACCACCCCTCCACCCCCCCCCCCATTGAACTCCTCTACCCCACTCTCCTTTCATCCCCAGGCCTTCATCACACTATTGTATGTCCATGCTATGCATATATGCATATAAGTTCATTGGTTAATCTCTCCCCACCTTCTCTCTGAGATCCCTCAGTCTGTCCCTTGCTTCAGTGTCTCTGGATCTTTTTTGTTCATCAGTTTATTTTGTTCATTAGATTCCACATATAAGTGAAGTCATGTGATCCTTGTCTTTCTCTGCCTGGCTTATTTCACTCAGCATAATATTTACCAGCTCCCTCCATGCTGTCTCAAAGGATACTAGATCCTTCTTTTTTACAGCTGCATAGTATTCCACGGTGTGAATGTCCCACAGCTTTTTATCCACTGTGCTGCTGACGGGCACTTGGGCTGTTTCCAGATCTTAGTTATTGTAAACTGTGCTGCTATTAACATAGGGGTGCATAACTTCTTCCTGATTGCTATTTCTGGCTTTTTAGGATATATTCCTAGAAGTGGGATCACTAGGTCAAATGGCAGTTCCACTTTTAATTTTTTGAGAAACTCCACACTGTTTTCCACAGTGGCTGCACCAGTCCACATCCCACCAGCAGTGTACCAGGCTCCTCTTTCTCCACACCCTCGCCAGCACTTGTTGAAAACAGATCCCAGGAAGTGTACCCTTCCTTCTGTAAGTCAAAAGATCTCTCTCATTGTACACTTGGAACACTTCAACTATTAAAACAAAACATGGTACAATTTAATTAAATCTCCAGAATTGGATTTTTAACTAAAGTAAAGCCAAAAATACATTTTTTTTTCCAAAAGATTTTTTATTGAGTTTTAGGGAGAGAGCAAAAACATGGATGGGCCCGCCTCCTGTACACCCCTACCTGGGATGGAGCCAAAACCTGGGCATGTGGCCTGAACAGGAATGGAGCCGGCAACGTTTCCATGGTGCACGGACGATGCCCAACCAACTGGGCCACTCTGGCCAGGGCCAGAATTAAACTTGTATTTGTGTGACAAATTACTAACTTCTTTTTGATTTTCACGGAGTTAGCCTTTTGATAAAGACCATTTATGGTAACTCTTCATCATATGAGAGGACCCTGAAGCCTGATTTCAGGATTCAGGTTCCCATTTCTTACAGCTATCTCACCCTGCCTGCCGCAGAAACAATTACAAATTCCTAACAGGATAAAATGTCAACAAAGCTACAGCATTTCAGCCATGCAAGCTGAATAAATTCTGGAGATCTAATGTAAAATAATGTGAGGATAGTTAACAATATTGTACTATAGACTTGAGATTTGCCTAGAAGGTGGATCTTAAGTGCTATCATCACAAAAAAATAAAAATATTAACTGTGAGGTGATGGATATGTTAATTAGCTTTATGATGGTGAATGCTTTACTACATATATATAAATATATATCAAATCATCAAGCTGTATTCCTTAAATGTATGCAATTTTTAACTGTCAATTTCACTTCAGTACAGCTGGAAAAAAAAATTTTAAGTAAACAAAGCTGTTGTCAGTGACAAAGTACAAAATACATACCTCTTTGAGGACTCTATCACTCAGTAACTGCTTTTTGATGTGTATTTTCTCAAAACGCTTTTTTTTGGGAAAAGTCCCCATAGTGTTTTTATTTGTTTGTTGGTTGGTTTTGTTGTTGTTGATTAATTTGAGCACAACCTGGTATTAATTTCTGGAGGTTTAATACACTTGGTAAGTGGTTGGGAACTTTGACTTGTTTATTTTATATCTCCATGGATTAGGGCTAACAACACAAGCCACAGAGAACAATAGCAGAACTGCACATAATTTTTTTAAAAAAACCTTTCTATTATTCAGCCTATTAAAGCTAAAAATAAAATGTGAAGATTTATTTTGCTTGTTATTTTTTTTATTTTTATTTTTTACTTAAAACTAACAATTGAATCGTGGTTGGGAATCTGTCTAGTTTTTTGCATAGACGGCCATATTTATTATATAATACATTTCCAGGCTGTGATCAATTTAGGGAGGAGAAGGGTGCAAAGCATTCTGATTTTCCCACTGAAATATTTGCCAAGTACATTGAACTAAAAACATTTGACATGCACACTTAGCTCCTAGAATATCCTGAGCTGTGACTGTGTATTAAAAATGAGTAAGATCAATAGTAAGGAAAAGAAAGAAATTGCTTCAAGGATAAAATTCTCTTTCTTCGGTGAAAATATTGAAAGAAAAGACCGCTGTATGCTGATTCATCTCCACGGACAGGCCAATACCGAAACCGATTCACTTTACTTTTGCCAGTCCTTCATCATTTTCTCTGTGATCCCACAGCTAGGAAGGTCTCTTTTGACTTGACCAAACATGAACACTGAAAAAGAACATTTACTGTATATATAAATTAATGCAACCAGGGTGTAAAAGATGCGCTGGGCCATTAGAGATATTTTTGCTCTCCTAAGAGAGAGAGGTGCTCATGAGGTCAAGAGCTTGTATGGTTATAACTTCCAAGCATTCTAGAAATAAGAAAGAAGTGTTCTATATTTTACTGTTCAAATTCTTCTCCTTTTCTTCTTTTTTACTATTCTATTTGTAGCACTCTTGAAAACACAATAGATGCAAAAAAATCAACTTTCACTTCTCTCTTGGCTGAATAGAAAATTTCTGAATATTTTCATATATATCTCCTTTTTTTCATTTTGCTGTCAGTCTTGTAAAATTTATAATAAAAATTTTGTACATGATAGTATATGTTTTGAATATATTTTACACTTATTTTTAAATTGAAATACTCTTTCTTATTAATTTATTTTATACTAATGCTGAAATATATTAAGAAAAACAAAATATGGGTAAAGAATGATATTCAAATCATATCATTTGAGATTTCCCATCATTATTTTAATGCCATGTTACTTTTAATTCTACCTAAAATGATATCTTATGAAATTTCATTTTTCCATATAAAATATGTAATATAAGTAATTATATGGCAGAATTACATTAGTATACTAATGTTGCAAATCTAGTGTGCTTAGAATTATTTATTCCAAAGGTATGACTTCAAAATTTTTATCTATTTGTGTTTCAAATATTATGAATATATGAAGTTAAAAGTGAAAATCAAGGTCAGGAACAGAATCTAAAGTTATTAAATTTATCCAAATATCCATTGCTACAGATAAATTTGAGATTAAAACACCATTTCTTAGAAAAAATAGTTCAAGGATGTTTAAATGTCCTTAAGAATATCATTTTGATGTTGTTACTAATTATTGGTAGGTCCCCTCCCCCATCTCCCTTTTTTATTTTGATACCTGGGACATATTCAGTTAAAGTAGATCTATGTAAAATAACCCACATTTCAAAAGACATTGTTTCACAAATGACATTTGCTCTTTCCTCACACAATCAGAAGTTTTCCTAAAAAGTAAACAATCCTAGCATGTAAAATTATTTAGTAAAACAATCAACTTTTACAACATCATTGTCATTGTCATTATAATAAAACTATTATTATAATAATGCATTACACTTAAAAATCAAGAAAATAATCCCTCATATGTGTCCACATTGTGAGTTAAATTAACTTTTTAAAAAATATATCAATATTGATTTCAGAGAGGAAGGGAGAGGGAGAGAGAGAGATAGAAACATCAATGATGAGAGAGTCCTGCAGGCCCCTGACCGGGGATCGAGGCCACAACCTGAGCATGTGCCCTGACCGGGAATCGAACCAGTGACCTCTTTGGTGGACGCTCAACCACTGAGCCACACCAAGGGGCAAGAACATCTGCTCCTTAAAAGATACTGTTAAAAGAACAAAAAGACCAACTACTGACTGGGAGAAAATATTTGCAAAGTATATATTAGATAAATAAATTGTATCTAGAATATATAAAAAACATTTCACTACTGAACAAAAAAAAAAGCAACAACTAAAATGGCAAAATATGTCATATTTAACATTTAAATAGTAACTTCACCAAAGAAAATCATGTGTGTATTGATTAGAGTTTTATCAAGAAGCAAGAAACTCTATTCAGGAGATCTCAGGTGTTTTTCATTATTTTTCTGTCATTTATATCTAAACATTTAAACATAATTCTACTTATTTCTTGTTGAACTTTATAAAAGAGAGGTGAGACAAGCAGATTGGTCTTAAAATTGATAACTTGGTTTAAAAAAATGCTATCTCATTAGCAAGATCATACTAAATTTTAAATTTATATAAAATATCTGTAATTCTATTAAGGATTTTTGGAGACCATGTTTAGTGGGGGAAAATAAAACAAAACAAAACTTGCTTGTTTGAATCAATACAACACCATATTTACATTCATTTATACAGTTTAACTAATCTTTAGTTTTATTTCCAACATAAGCACTTTCTATTTCAGTGGCCAAATATAAAGCAAGATATTTAAGAAAGTTACTAAGTAGGAAATATTTGCTGTTCAAAGCTCAATATCTGATCAAAAGCCTTTTAAATTGAACCTGATTTTTAAAATTGCCATTATTTCCTTTTTTTCATCAATTTTTCCTGAATACATTTTAGTCATTAAAGACACAAAATGATGAATGGTTTCCAATGTTTTATTCAGCATAGACCTTAAGCTTTTGGGAGGGATTTTATTTTCTTATTCCGAATATAATCATGTTGATGCTATTTGTCATGGACCAAAACTGGACAGCTTAGTATTTTAAAGCCAGCCCTTCCTATCAATCATTTCTGAAGGAGCAATGACATTAGCACTACAAGCTTCACAATATTGATTATTCTTAAAGTTATGACTCCAAAAGTTCAATGTGATAACATGACCCTATTTCACCAATGAAAAGGTTGAAGGAGAAAGGTTAACACTTTTATCAACTCAACAAAGAATCTTTGGCACAAACTATGTATGTCAATTCAATATATTGTTTTTCAAATGTATTCAAATACATTTTTTGATTGGAAATCTATTAAAATTTGAATTGTATTTAATTATCTTTAATAAGTGACTTTACATGATATAGAACTAAGAAAGAGCATCATAATGCTACTTTATTTTTATTGGTATAAAATAATAAAAGTTAATCACACAAAGGTAAATTTTGTACCTTTAATCCATGTTCCCCCAAAATATCTGAATTAGTGGTGTGATAAATCGATTATGCCATCCTCTCTCTCTACTCTATGCCACTTACACATACAATGCAAGTCTGGAGGTAAACATAAATGCCAACTTCCCAAGTGTTTTTATTTTAATAATAAAATTTTAATGTTCTCTAACTACAAAAGTACTATGTTGTCCATTTGCAACACAAGAATTATGAAGCACAAGTTCAAGGTTATTCTTCAAATACTTGGATCTCAAAAAATCATTTTCAGAAAAAAATTTAAAAGGCCAATTAAGTTATCATCTTATCGTTTAAAATTTTGTCAAGGACATTAGAACATACAAACAAAATATCACTACCTATTATTTCTATCATTTGATAAAAGCAGTAGGGATGTGTTGTTGGTCAAAGGGTACACATTTCCAGTAATAAGCTGAATAAATTCTGGGGAACCTAATGAATAGCATGGTGATTATAGTTAACAACGCTGCTTCATATACTTGAAAGTTGTTAAGAGAGTAGATCTTAAATGTCTCATCACACACACAAAATAAGTAAATATATGATGTGATGGAGTTAATTAACCTTATTCTGATAATCAGTGTGCAATATACACACACGCACACATATATACACACACATGCATATATCAAATCATCACGTATACACCTTAAAATTACACAACGTTATATGTTGATTATGTCTCAATAAAACTGAGGAAAAAGAGCAATTGGAAAATTTTAAACCAAAAGAAAAAATGTGGAAAGAATATAATATCAGGAAAGTAAATTGTTTTATTTAAAATTCACCTCCTTGTCTTTATTCTTATTTCTCAGCATGCTAAAACAAATAAACAAAAACAAAGGAACAAACTAAGAAATATACTGCCATTAGTTTGCACTAGCTTTTAGACCAGAAACTAGCCCTTCCCAAGTCCTAAATTTATCTTCTGATGACCGTTCTCGGAATGTAGGAGAAACCTGGTCCAGATAAGCCTTCTTCCCCTTGCCCTCCTTTTACAGGTTCTAACTTGCACAAGTGTCCACTGCAAAGTTATAGTATGTGACTCTATTGATTTAATTTGGTTTCCATTGAATGGTTTTAGATTTACAGAAGAACAAACAGCTGGCCCTGGAACAACACAGGATTGAACTGTGCAGGCCCGCTGATATATGAATATTCTTTAATAACTATGTACAGTACTAAGAATGTATTTTCACTTCCTTGTGATTTTCTTAACATTTCCTCTTCTCCAGCTTATTTTATTGTATGAATATAGCATATAATTCACACAACACGCAAAATCTGTGTCAACTGTTTATGTTAAGGGTAAGGCTTGAGGTCAACAAGAGGCTATGTGTAGTTAAGTTATTGGGGAATCAAAAATTTTACATAGATTTTTGACTGTTAATGGGGCTCAGTACCCCTACCTCTTCACTGTTGAAGGGTCAACTGAACTCATTGTTTCCATGTCACATCATCTCAACCTATCTCTTGAACTTAAGTTATTTAGCACAGCTGGAGAAAACAATTACACACCATGGAAACTCACTCCTCTAACAAATGATTAAAATTTACATTATACGTTATATCAATGTAATCCTTAACTCCATTTCTAATTCTGACTTTGTATTTTGATTATAGTTAATAATAACACTTCCTCTGTGCCTTGCATTTATGAGAACATCCATTATGAGTATGAGAAACACTCCTGTGACTTTTCAGCTTTAGAGCTGGAAGGAACTTTATAAACATTAAGTAATTAATTCTCACAACACTCAAGGCAAAGTATAATAATCACACTTTATAACCAGGGAAATGAGAACAGAATGCTAAAGTTACTTGCCAAATCCACATTAAAGTGCCTGTCAGGCCTCGGATGAAAACTTGTCGTGCAAGGTCAGATTTGTAGATGCTGTAAAAGAAACTGGTTATTAGAAGGATTAGAACATATTATTTGCAATTAATATGCTCAGAGTTCTTGAGAGGATTATATCTTGTGCTTAGTAATATGCTGCTGAGTAAAATGGCCTAACTTTCTGAAGGAATCGGAACACTGGTAAATTTCATTACTAGGTGACACAAACCAGAAAGCTCTTTTACGTCTCATTCTACTCTCTCCTTGTATTTTGGCATAAATACAGTATGCGACTTTCAAGCTGAATTCTACATTTCACTGAATTCCACTTTCCGGGATTCGTATTTTACTTCTCACATTCACAGGAGTCAGCTGAGTTCCTTGAGTAAAGTCCCTGCAAGGGATAGAAAAAATATATAATATGATATACCAATTTTTTTGTGGTTAGGAAGGGACAAATTTTCTTATAAAACTGATTTTCTTTGCACTCAATATAGCTATGGTTGCAGGGAGAGAAAAATACTGTTAATGTGAAACTCATTTCAAAAACAGCTTACTCGATGCTGACTTAAGCAGATGAAAAAGCTGCTTTAAATGAGAAGCTAATATAGAAGCCTGAAGTTTGGAAAGCATTTCTTTTCTTTTTCCATACCCCATGTAGCTGATCAAGAATAGAAGGTTTATTAAGAGCACAAGAAGGGTATTGTTCTTAATAAGCTGAATTTTAAATTACAAGGTGGCCTGTATGCCCGAGTTTTCTCACACAAATTCAAAGTACTCTTAATTTCATATTGTTCTCTATTTTATGATTGAGGAAGGATGGGATGAAGAAATCTTGAATGTCAGAGAAAATAAAATGCAAGCCGAACTTTTGATTACAAACTTTGAAAAAAAAATTACCTATTTTTCTTGCATTTCCAAATTTCCTTCTACTTTTCTAAGCACAAACTTATCTTTGTGGTGATGACTCTGGGCATGTTTAGATGTTGATAATACATTAATCTAATGTATATGCAAAAATTTAAGAGCAGGCCTTTGTTTGCATTGTTTGAGAAGTTAAAACTAAGGACTTTTTTTCCTACTTACAGCAAATGTGCTTACTCTGGTGAGAGCCTTATTTGTCATATTGCTTTGGCCTCCAATTCAGAACACTTTTGCCGTTTCACCTTAAAGAGTATTTGAGAGATTTTCTAGAGTTTTTTTTTTCTTCCTTTTTTTCTAGAACTGCTGCTCTTTTTCTGCTTATCTCTAAGCTCCTACACAAAGATGAATCTTAAAAGAGCAGAGCAGTGAAATGTCAAATTAAAGAAACAAAGTTTGAAAATAAATATTTGCCCAAAGGAAGTTTATTATGATTTTCAAAGAAAACTCAATTCTACCTTGACCTTTGGTTGGATTACTAGATGATCTCATAGGTGTTTTCAAGTTCAGATAGCTCAAGAATCGTATAATGCTAACACTGTTGCTCTTATATGATGACCAATTTTAGCAAGTAAAAGTCCTTTAAAATTAGATATTCACAGTAAATCTCATATTCAAAACTTTATTCCAACTAGAAATATGAGGACAGTGAGAGAATATATATCATTTTTATAACTTATGGTACGAAGTCTGTTTTATCTTCCTACCTTATGAAACATTCAGCATATGTATACTACAATATATATAATTATATATATATTGAGTGGTCATATATGAACTGTAATTAAGAGGCAAGATCTCTGTTGGAAAAGTGTTTACTCTAAAATAACTAAAGAACAAAGAATCCCATTCTGAAATATTTTCCAAGAGCAAAATAATATTTTAGTTTATTATTCTAATAATCAATCTTGAACTGAGAATTCAGAAACAAATTGAGAAATCATATAGAGCATAATTAGCTACTTATCATACATTTATTCAATTTGTGTAAAACAGCACCTACATTTTTATCTAATAAACTTAATCTCATTTAGTACTCAATCACTGTTTTCAAATTCTACATTAAAGACCTTAGAGATCTACCTTAAAGACCTAAATGAAACAAAGTGAAGATTCACCTGCCATACGTAATTTTAGAAGCCACACAATTTTCCATGATGGGTAGGAGATAAAAAATAATAATAATAATTAATCAACAATTCAGCTATCTTCCCTTCTCTAGCCTACACTAGCTTCTGATAATTAACAGGCTACATTTAAGGGATACATAGTAATAATGTTAACTAATACACAATTTTCAATGAAAACATTCTACTGTAGCTAATTTGGTAAAAATAATCAGTTAAAGCATTTGTTTTCCCTATTGAAACAGATAAAATAGGTAGTTAAGAAAATAAGTCGTTGATCTATTTTAAACTGACCTAGGTAAATTGTTTTTCACATTCCATTCCCAAAGCAGTTGCAAAATTTTCTCAAACCATTACTTTGAGAAGACCCTGAGACCTTCCCTAACTCTACATGACAGAACAACATGAGAGATGTGCTATATTTCCAAAGTAAAAGAAGGAAATTTATGACATAACAATCATTGATATCCTATGTCAAATTTCTGTCAATCTAACTAGTATATAAATACTCGAAAAGTTAATGGTTGCCTGGCTGTGGGTGGCTCAGTGGTTAAGCATCGACCTAGGATCCAGGCGATCAGGGTTCGATTCCTGGTCAGGGCACAGGCCCGGGTTGCGGGCTCCATCCCTAGTCGGGGGCACGCAGGAGGCAGCCGATCAATGACTCTCTCATCACTGATGTTTCTATCTCTCTCTCTCTCCCTATCCCTTCCTCTCTCTAAAATCAATAAAGGTATATTAAAAAAAAAAAAAAAGTTAATGGTCAACAACAAATGAAGCTAAAATACTCCTCCAAATAGCAACTTCTATTGTTTGTATAATGAAGCTTACCAAATAAGACATTGATATTAAACAAAGTAATTGCCTCTAAAAATAACCAGCTTGTAAACTATGGAGGAGAGCAGGGTGAGAATGAAGAAGGCCTTTTTATGATCTTTTCCTTACAAAATAGGAGTACAGAATGCTGAGACACATCGGTGTATATATTTATTTATAGATAATGTTAAGTGAGTAAGTATGCTCTGGTTTTAGCAATTTACTTCAGTTGTATTCACTACACGATTAATCAAGGGAAAAGTATCTATTTTCGGGTAGATCTATATGAAATGTAAAAAAATGGCTTCCTAAAACATACATTAAATAGCCTCCATTAGTGACCTGTCATGAGCTCATGCCCATTAAACCTTTGTAAAATATTTCCAGCGGTCTAGGATCTGACAAGGCCATTATAAGTTAATTTAGTATGCAATATTTTTGCAAATACATACAACTTTTATTATTTTCAGGAATTAAAAGTCATTCATAAAAGTGGTTTACATAAAACACATTTAATTAAGTAATTTGTTCATTCCCCTGTGACAGTCTTCACACATGATTGAAGGCAGGCTGGATAAGCATCATCATTTTTAATAATTTCAACATGTTCCACTAAATGTGAAAAAAAAAAAAAAGTTGTAATTGGGAAAGAAATGTAATAAAAGTTTCTGCCCCATAAGTGTTATTGAAATGTAATATTAAAAAGCGAAGTACATATTTGATGAGTGGTGCTAGTTCGCCACACTTCTTACTTTAAAACTATAGTTAATAAAAGATCAAGACACTCGAGGTGTGTCAGCATTGATTACTTTGGGTTTCTCATAAAAGGGGCCTGATTTCACAGAGGCAATAATTACGGTTACATGGACAAATTACATGCATATTGGAGAAAAAGTAACAAAGACAACCTTTTTTCAATATTTTGAAAATTAAGCACTTGTAAGTGAAGATTCTTAAGGAAAAATATTAGCTATGCAGTTTCCAGGCAATCTAAATATGAAAGAATTAAGATATACCACTTAATTCTTAGTTGAAGTAGATTAACGTATAGTTGTATAATTATTCTAATAATTTAGAAATTAATGTAAAAGCTCTTTCTAATCTCATACTGTTATTGGAGAAAATGGAGTGTCCCCTTTCCCACTGGGTTCTGCTGGGGGTGGAGTTTGTACAATATCACGAGAAAAATAATTTTCTGAGACTCACACGGGAGGATGAGTGATTTTTATTTGCATGACATTAAACCTTTGTGTTTCCAAAGTCTCATTTCCCTTAGTCCAGCCATAGAAGTGTAGCTGTGGTTTCAGTAGAGCTAGAAGCAAAGCCAGGGTTGAGTTTCCTTTCCATGTTGGAGCCAGGGCCAGTTCAGCACCAGGCTAGCTGCAGTCCATCAGTCCATTGTGTGAGGGTCCGCATGGTGGTGGGCCATGTGGCTGAACGCAAGGGAACCTCACAAGCCCCGAGTCACACAAGTCCCAAGAATCCCAAGGGCAGCGAGAAAGTGAATTCCTATGTTCAGAGGATTAAATATCCCAAATCTTCCCACGTTTTCAGTGGCCATGCCCATTCTAGCCAATGACACCTGATCCCAGATGTGATTGACAGCAAGTACCTTCCCTATGTCACCCCAACTTTACTGGGCATGTGTCTATCTTCCCTTTGTCCAGTCCCCTTCCCCCAGTGTTTTGCAGTGGACATGCCTATAATGTCGGGCCTTTCCTTTGCTTCTTTCCTGTTATTAATAACTAGGTTAATTACAGTGGTATCAATGCCACTTGTTCTTAGAAATAGTATCTTTCCACATAATAATATTTTGGGAAGCGCTGAGAAGGTAATTCCTTTTATCAGATGCAGTTCCCCCACAACTTATTATTTTTCCATTGCTTATTTTTTAAAATTAATGGACTTTTCACAGCTCTAAAAATCCCCTATACTATCCTCCTCCCAGTACCTGGAAGCCACTGATACTTCTACTGTCTGTAAAGCTTTGCCTTTTCCAGAATGTCATGTGGTTCAAAGCATACAGTATGTATCCTTTCAGGTTGGATTTGTTCTCTTAGCGATAGGCATTTAAGTGCCCACCATTTCTTCTGGTGGCTTAATAACTCTTTTTTGTTGTTGTTGCTGAATAATATTGCATTATATGAATGTACCACAGTTTGTTTAGTCACTCACCCGTTGAAGGACAACTTATTGCTTCCCACTTGTGGCAATTATCAATAAAGCTTCTCTAAACATTCATGAGCAGCTTTCTGTGAGGACATATATTTTCAACTCATTTGTGTAAATACCTAAGACAGTGACTGCTAAATCCTATGGTTAGCCTATTTTTAAGCTTTATAAGAAACTGCCAAATTACCTTATAAAGGTAAGGTACCAAAGGTAAGGTACATCCAAAGTGGCTGTACCAATTTGTAACACCACCCACAATGAATAAGTATTTCCATTGCTCTGCAAATTCACCAGAAATAGGTACTTTCAGTTTTTGTGTTTTATTTTGTTTTGTTGTTGTTTTGTCAAGCTAATAAATGTGTAGTGGAATCACATTGTTGTTTTAATTTGGAATTATTGTGCTTCTAATTACATATAATGAGCATCTTTTCATTTGCTTATTTCCATCTGTATATTTTCTTAGGTGATGTATTTACCCATGTATTTTGCCCATTTTTTATTTGGGTTGCTTGTTTTCTTATTATTGAGTTTTAAGCATTCTTTGTATATTTTGGAGTATGTCCTTTAACAGACATGTCACATCTTGTAGTTGTCCCAAGTTTCTTGGATATTCAGTTCCATATTTTTAATGTTTTTGTCTTTGCATTTCAGTTCTAGAAATCTCTATTGATATGTCTTCAAGCCCAAGCCACTGATTATTTCCTTGGCCGTGTCCAGTCTACCGATGAGCCTATCAAAGGCATTCTTATTTTCTGTTACAGAGCTTTTTATTTCTAGCATGTCATTTTGGTTCTTTCTTAGTTTTAATCTCCCTGGTTACATTACCCATCTTACTTGGTGTCCATTTTTTTCATAAGAGCCCTTAGCATATTAATTATAGTCATTTTAAATTCCTATTCTGATAATTTCAAAAATCCTTGCCAAATCTGGATCTGGTTCTGATGCTTGCTTTGTTTTTCAGTACCATAGGTTTGTCCTTTTAGCTTGCCTTGTTATTTTTCGTTATTGCAAGTCCAAGCCCAGACATGATGTATCCAGTAAAGAAGAGGTAGATATGTCCTTTGGGTGAGATTTTTGCTTAACTGGCTAAGAGTTAGACTGTGTTTACTGTTTGTTTTACCAATAGGCATCAGGGGCTAACATTTCTTTTACTATTTTACTGTATTTCCTTTACTATTTTATATCTTATGTCTTAGGCTTTTCTTAAAGACTATTTAAAGAGAGTCTTTCTAAAAAAAAAAAATCTGTAATTCCCTGTTGTTATACAGGATCCCATTGATACGGTGCCGAGGTGCAGGGACAGAAGTGTTCTGCGGTTCTGTGATTAGGTCGCAGTCTTTCACTGAGCCTGAGCTGAGTATTTCCCTTTCTCCACATCAAAGGCCGAGGTTGCATTTTGCTCTTCCCACAGGATGGTTAGGCTTTGGTAAAATCCCAATTGGTTAGGCTCTTGTAAAAGAGTTTTCTTTAAGCTCAGGTCTTTCCAAGAAGAACAGAGAGCATTATGCTATTTCAAAATGGCTACTTTCCCCTTTTCTCTGCAAGAATTAAAATATTTTTTCAGGTCTTCAAAGTGAAAAGCTGGCTGCTGTCCTGGTGGTAAAGTCATGAAAGTATGGGGGCCTTCCTAAGACTGGCCCTTGAAATTTTTAAGTCACAAGCTAGTCTACACTATGCCTCCTGGAGTTTATCACTCACAATTTAAAGTATTCCTACTGATATTGGCTTTAGCTTTAGGCGTCTGCTTCTGGGCTTCCCTCTCATAAGCTTTGATTCTCTGTGTGTGCCTGTCTCTCCAGTTTTCATGTCAGTAGTTTGCCCTGGGACCTCAATTCGGGGATGGATCCAAAAACAGTTGTTGATTTTCAATATATTCAGCTATTATTATTATTATTATTATTATTAATATTATTATTGTGTGAATCAGAGTGATGACTTCCAAGCTCTTTACATGGCAGACTAGAGTTTGGTAGCTTTTTAAGTAGAAGTAGCAGATTATCTTTTTTCTATAGATTCTTCCTTTACAATGATAATTTTGTGTCACTTTTCAACTTCTGGCTTTCATGGGAAATAAAACTTTGGGATAATATATTTTCCATTGTATTATTAGCTGAATAAAGTTATTCTATTTTGAATGACCTCAGAACTAGTTTGAATTAACTCAGCAAGCCCTGCTTTATGGAATCAGAGAAGTCTGCCTAGCGACAGTACTATGTAAAATGCTGTGCATGTATGAGATTATGAGTGTTTAGGTTTGTGCTTCTTTTTGAATAACATAAAGTTAACCATTTCAGAAAAAAATAAATCTATGATAAGACATTTCACAAAGCTTTTAATTTGTGTGTATTTTAATATGTAATTAAAAATTCAAAAATACATCTGAAAAATAACTCTTTCCCCCCAAATTTTACTTAGATTACTAATATTTAGAAATAAATTATTTACTCTTCCTGTTATAGCCTTCTTATGTTTCTGGACCCTTTTATTTGTTGAAATCATATATCTTTTAATATCAATATCAGATTTTCAATTAAAGCAAAGTATCTCTAAAATATATTATACAAAGAGTTTGGGCAGAAGTGATTGTTTTAAAATAAAACTGAAAATAGTGAAAAGGTAATGCTAAGTTGGTCTGAGAATAAAGTGGAAAACAAATTTCACATGATCCTGAAGCAGTATAGCGGGGATAGAGACATTATTTTTAAAAACATGACAAGAAGAATCAAAGTGATATCAGACAAAGTGTGTTGGGCGGGGTCTTCTTCCCCATTGGTTGCTGCTGGGGTGGACTTCTTGTGATATCCTGAGTGTTGAGAAAAAAGGAGCTATGTCTCTAGTTTAATAAAAAGTGCACTTTACGTGGGTGCATGCCTTTGTCAAAACCTATAGTACTTATATTTAATATATGCTCATTTCAAAGTATATAAATTATACAAAAAAAGTATTAGAAGTTATTCTTGCAATACCTTGTTATTTTCCTGGTGTTTCAATAAAAGTGCTCCTGAGAGAGGAATTCGGGTAAAAACACACCCTCGGCCCTGTTCGGTGCTCTCCTTCAAGCCCCAAACCCACACACCTACTTTGTGTCCCAAGTGCACTTTCCTCCTCAGGGCCATTTCTTGGGCAACTTTCCCACCTTCCTCCTGATCCATTTCCCCCCCTTTCTTATTGAATCCTTACATCAGCATAAAACATGCTCTGATTTCTCCTACAAAAAAAAAAAAAAAAATTAATTACTCCCCCCAGCTTCACATTTTCACACTAACCTCTGAAGTTTTTCCCTCAGTATTGTCCTCCTGCAGGGCTGAAAATGAACTACAATATTCTCCAGTGAAATGTGCACATCTTGGCATTGTCCTTGAGTCTTTCTCTCACACCTATTATCAAACACTTCAGCAAATCCTGTCGCCTGAACTTTAAAAATCATCCAACTTTCCTCAATATTCTCCTACCTCCATGCATCCCAAACATTATGATCAAAGGCAATGTTGTCTCGGGCCTCTGTTAGTGCTGCGGGGCCTCCTCCTGGGTTTCCCTGCTTCCAGCCTCCCCCTTCTCTGTTGTCAGTGTGGTGGCCAGGCTCTCATCTCATTCCAGGCTCATCTCATTCCCACCCCTCTACCAGTGTCTCTACTGGCCGTGTAGAGCTACAGGAACTTAAGGCTTGAAATGCTTCTTCCATCCGAGATCTTTCCCACTCTGAACATGCCTCCTGCTCCCCTGAGCCCCGCTGTCTCCCCGCTTTCCCTTCGGCAGTAGTTGGGATAGTGTTCTCTCTTGCCCCCTTCAAGACTGATCAAATGCCTCCATCGCAGTGAAAGTTCCCAGCAACCTATTTACAATTTCAAGTCCTGTAGGGGGTTAGGGGGTCCCTTCTCCTTTCTCTGTTTATTTTTATCCATAGCGCTCATCGCCTTTTAACACAATGCCTATTTTATTTTATTGTCTGTATCTTCTCAGTGGAATATAAGCTCCATGAAGGAAGGTATTTTTCTTCTACCTCTAGTATTTAGAATCATGCCTCACACATAATGAACACAATAAATATTAAGTCAATGGGTCAATTTTGAAAAAAAAAATTGCTGATAGTCTTTTGCTACATCTAAGACTGACATGTAGTTCTATCCTTGCAATGTAAAGTGATATTAATGTTTTCTGAATTCTGTCGAACCTGCAACAAAACATGGAATGTATTTACATGATTTAACATTTCCAGTGAGAGTTCTAATCATTAAAAATAATTCAGGAACATTATCTTCAAAGAACATTTACAATGCCCTTTTTAAATGAGTATATATGTTTATACATATATGTGTATATATACATATGCATACAGATAACGTGTACATAAGATAATATTACCATATATTTTATATTACAGTATTATCATATATTATGTAATCTCAGTTATCCTATTAAATTTGGTGGCAATAGCATCTGGGGACATTCCTTTCTTTCATCTCTAACTCTTTAAAATAAAATCAGAAGTAATTTTTATTGCAAGTTGAATAATATTTTAAAAACTGAAATTAGTCCCCTATCAGAGAAAAAAATGGCAGAAAAGTTAAAACATTTATGATCTATTTTACAGCCAGGCATCCTTATTGCATAAATAGAATAGGTAGCTTTTCTAAAGGCTGCAAAATATTACATCTGAGCACCTGAGAGGTAAACCCTGGAAATTTCCTTTTTCCTGGAAATAATGAAAAAATAATAAAGCAATAAAATCAGGTTTTATGTGATATTGTTTTTTGGCGCAGTTGTGACTTTGGCCTTTTTTATCTCAATGCTGTGTTTCCAATATGTTGAGTCGTGTTTCTAGGATAACTATTGATTTGAAGGCAATGGATAGCACTGTGGTGCTATAAGCAGGCTGGGTTTCTTTATCCCTGCCACAATGCTTTTTCTACATGCTGTTAAACTACACCAGATAAATAGCTTGTAGAAGTACGCATCAAGTTTCTTTGATAAACTACAAATCAAAAAATCAGGAACCCCCCCAACAAACTGAACTACTGGAGAGAAGATTCAGATCCTTGGCCTGGTACGTATACAGAGTGTCCCAAAAAATGTATACACATGTTAACTTCTGATGGCTCAATTTTGAAAATGAAATGTGTTTTAATAACCCTGCCTTTATAATTATTCAAAGTGAGTATATACATTTTTGGGGGGACACTCTATACACAACAGAATACTACCCAGCTAAAAGAAAAAATGAAATGCTGCCATTTGTGACAACATAGATGGACCTTGAGAATATTAATGCTAAGTGAAATAATTCAGCCTGAAAAAAATGAGAATCACATGATTTTATTCATATGTGGGGTATAAAACTGAAAATAACAAATGAACAAAAAAACACAAACAAACAAAAACTCAGAGACAGACAACAATGCAGCGTTTGCCAGAGTGAAGGGGGTTGGGAGATAGTAAGCGGTAAAGGGGGTGAGATATATGGTGACGTAACATGATTTGACTTTGTATGGTGGGCACACAACGCGATATACAGACCATGTGTCACAGAAATGTGCACTTGAAACTTATATAATCTTATTAACCAATGTCACCCCAGTAAATTTAATTTAAAAAAAAAAATTCATGGCCTGAAGGTATAAAGATACTTGTATCCTCTGTTACTCAAAGCAGATTAAAAGTAACAAGAAACAACAGTATATATCACTTATGCTATAATGTTTTGCTTTATTTATTTATGTATAGCTAGGTTAACATTTCTAATCATTTTTACATTTTCTTAAGGCAATGATTTACCACTACAATATTCTTTTTCTTTTTTTTTTATCTTCACTTGAGGATATTTTTTCCATTGCTTTTCAGAGAGAATGGAAGAGAGGGACAGAGAGAGAAATATCAATGTGAGAGAGACACATTGAGTGGCTGCCTCCTGCACGCGCCCCAACAGGGAATGGGGATCAGTCCTGCAACTGAGGCCCATGCCCTTGGCCGGAATCGAACCCAGGACCCTTCAGTCCACAGGCCGATGCTCTAGCCACTGAGCAAAAACGGCCAGGGCTACAATATTCTTAAATCCTTTGTTCGGAGCTTGTTTCCACTCTGTAAATTTTAGTTATAATTTCATTTTATTATCAGATACAAACTGTCCATAATCCATCACGGAGTCCATCAGTACTCCTGGATCCTGATCATAATTACACTGCACATCATATAATTTGATTTAGGAAACTTTCAATATATAAAATCACCAACTGACTGACTAGTACATTGTTGAAACACCATAAATCTCTACTTATCTTTGGTGTCATAGGAAGAAGGAAGGAACAAATAAAGCTGTTTTCTGTTACTTAGTTTTGTACATTTGATGAGTCCTGTGACTACTTGAAAATTTAGAACTGTTTTCCATAAATAGTTTTTTTCGCCCTAAGTTAAGGTGGGCAGCTGAACAGTTACAAATTGTGGTGATGGGTTAGTTCTATGCCAAAATATGACACACACAATACATTTCCTGAGCGCCACACATATTCTGCCTTGTTCCCTGGGAGGGTAATAAGATGCGTCAATAAGGCTGAGCCATGCCTAGCTATTTGGTTAAACATTGTCCTGGGTGTTTCTGTGAAGGTGCTTTTTTGGTTGTCCTTTTGTTTTATTTTGTTTCTGGATGACATTAACATTTAAATCACTGGACTTTGAATAAAGTAAATTACCCTCCATAATGTCTGTAGACCTCATCTAATCAGTTGAAAGTCTTGGTAGATTCTAGACTCACCTCTCTAAAGCAAGAAGGAATTAGGCCAGCAGACTGCCTTTGAACTCTAACTGCAACTCTCCCCCGGCCTTTGCCTGCTGGCATGTGTGACCTGGCTGAAGTTAGACTTGCTAAACTTCCTCAAGCACATGAGCCAATTCCTTAAAACTCTCTCTCTCTCTCTCTGTGCCCAAACCCAAGAGTGAACCAAAATGTAATCTATAAATTTGGGGTGGTTCTGGTGTGTCAAAGTAGGTTCATCAATGATAACAAATGGACTACTTTGCTGGAGGAAGCTGACAAGGAGGGAGGCTATGCCACGTAGAGGCAAGAGGTCTCTGAGAAATTTCAGTACCTTACCTTCAATTTTGCTGGGAACCTAAAATTGCTCTAAAAAGGTCTGAATTTTAAAACACAAACTGCGAGTAGGGTGATTAAAAATAAAGAATGACAGCTCATACACTTTGTTCTTAGAGAGTTGTGCAGATGTGCAGATATTGTTTTTCTTACGTTTCATATTATTTAGAGACAAAAAACAAAATGTTCAAACACAATTCCAAAATATTTTATTACTGTTTTTTTCAGCTTACATACATATATCACTTGGGTTGTTTAGAAGATTACAGTAATATTTGCTATCACTACTTTTGATCATATTTTGTACAGTTCTCCCATTTTTTTACTACATATTTGATAACTAAAACAGTTTTTGTTTCTTTGATATTTATTTTTCTCGTATCAGTGAAATTAAAATTGAAAGCCTTATGTTTATTATTTTCAGATTAGAATTTTGTATAATTATTCTTGCATAAGTAAAGGACAGAATATAAATAAACATATTCTTCCTTCTGCAACACGATTACAAAACGTGTTAAAAGTTGGCAAGGACCCTTCAGGCCTCTCTTGTGCTTATTTTCTAAAGCATTTTGTCAGACAAAATGCTTTCAGTTTAGCGACTCTTCGGTTTTATTTACAGGTCACAGGCATAGAAATGTAAATTACTTTGCTGATATAAGAGTTCCTGGGGACTTGGATTCTGAAACAATCTGACTTGACTCAGATGCCTGACAATCTCTTAAATGCTTTGCGATACCCGAAGCAAAGCTGTGAGTTATTGTTGCCCTTCTCTCAGGATTCGAGGTGAGAAGCGCCTAAGGCCTGGAGGAGTTTAGTGAGTAGCGGGGGGTTCGCTGGCCTATGATTCAGCTGTGTTCCTGGCTGTTTCTTTGTTTTCGGCTATAGAAAATGGGATGGATCCACTGGTATGGATGTTGCTGCTCTCCAGAGATTCTGACAGAGGTGAAGAAATAAACGGTTTGAGGTGGTACATAAAAGTGACTCCCCTGTTGGCATAACCGTTTTATGGTTTTAACAGGGAACTACCTCTATCCAGTTAATATTCTCATTTTATCTTGAGTTTCCTGCGTTGTTGAACTAAACATAAAGAGTGTTTGGGAATAAAGCTCTGCATAAGGACTTGACTGTGTGTTTTATGTGAGTAGAGCTCGCTCTGGTAGGCTGGGAATGCATTAGGTAAATCGCCACTGCAATTGGTTGTTTCTATTGCAGAGGCAGAAAACACTGGAATGAAAATTCTGTAAAATGCTGATGTTCTTTCCCCCCGCCCTTTTTAAACATTTTCAAGTGAAGCTGTAAAGAAGCATCAATTAAAAGTGAATTATTTCCTCCAAATATCCAATCCCTTACATTTAGGGTTTGCTCTCAGGCTACTGAAATATTTCTGGCAATTTTAAACTAAAAGAGATTTATTAACAAATATTAAGAGGATACAAAATCATTGAAAGTATATTCCAGAAGGTCCTGGCCACACTTCCAGGAATGATTTCACCTTCCAAATAAGATTGTCTCTGCCACGACCACAGGCTCCATTGTGGAAACAAACGACTCAGAACCGGAGAGCAGAGACGAGCTGAGAGCATTGTCTCCGGCCTGATGCCGGTCAGCATGAGGAACTCTTCATGTTCCACTCCCCACTCCCTTCATTCAGTTCTGAATTTATTTCATGTGAGTTTATCTAACTGACTAAAGTGCATTTACAAAAACCAGCGGCAAGGGTATCTAAGAAACAGAGTTTTTAGATTTTCAGCCTTTCTTGTATAAGGATGCACACTGAAAGGAAATTCAAATGGATCTTGAGCATCGATACATATTACATATCTCTGACATCTATAAAGAGATTTCTATAAAGTTTACTGTAAATTGAAATTATGTATATAAGTCTCTTGTTTCCATTTACTTATATTATATGATTAAAGATGTGTTCCTATGGGAAACAGAAAAAATCAATATCAAATTTTATACTATAAGGGACAGACAGTCCCAGTTGCTCTAATTTCCATAATGCTTTTATTTTTGAGTAAGTGTAATTATCTTTGCTCTTCATTTAACATAGAGAACTAGGAAAAATCACTGCCCTGAATTTTTTGCTAAGTTTAATTGACTGAATGGTATTAAAGTATTCATGGAAACAGTAACTGGGGCCTAAGACTTTCATTAAGCAAGATACAGTTTATTTGTAAGTAAAAGAAAAGTAAATGTTGTTATACTATAATAGGCTTTCCCTCATCTATAGTGGTATCCTTTAAGATCACCCCTCAGGCTTCATAATTTGGTAGGATTTACCAGTCTTAAAAATGCTGTTATAGTTTATTACAGCAAAAGGACACAGTTTAAAATCAGTAATGAGAAAGGTACGTGGGGTAAAGTCTACAGAAACTACGGACAAACTTTCAGGGGTCCCCCACCTGGGAATCCTATAGGCATGCATTGCATTCTCCCAGCAACTATATGTGATGGCACATGGGGAGTGTTGCTGTATAATTGATTCCAGCTTCTCAGACTGCAGCCACCCCTCACTCCAAAGCACACGCGCACACACACACACACACACACACACACACACACACACACAAAAGCCGTGCACCATGTATCACACACTATTATAAACATACCTGGTAAAATTCGTGGGGCACCTCCCAGACCTCAGGCATAAAAACCCCCCACAAAACACCAAAAAAGCAAAGCAAGCAAACAAAAAGCCCCACACTATTAAAAGCAGAATATTCAAAGAGCTCAGAGGTTATTATTTCCCAGAAACCAGCCAAGGGCCACTTCCAATGATGGGCCTTTCTTTGGATTATATAGTGTTTTAGCAACCCAAGTCTGCTGAGTTGACACCTGCCCACCATCCTTGATTAGTGTGGCTTCTTTCCCAACACATTTTTGATGAGATGTTCCTAGTTCAGAAGCTAAATAAAGCCATCAAGTCACCAGCACACAACTTTCATTATTTAAAGAAATTGTCCATTTAATCTTATTCCAAACTTTCACTTCTTTCTTTTAAAGTTAATTTTTTTTTCATGATTATACATTTTGTGCTGGGAAGTGGTTTACTTTTCCCTGAAAGATTCTTTGGTTTGCATGTTCTTGTCTTGGAAACACACCCATCACCACTTGGTACACTGTGATTGGATATGCACAGAGAAACACAACTGACTGGCTCCAATGTGCCAGGATCTTCAGATCAAAATAAGGAATAGAAACTTCTCTCTTCAGGAGTGAGCTGTTCATATAAGAACCAATGGTGGCTGAATTTGAATAACTTAGACATATGGAGATTCAATATCCAAGCACTGAGGTCATACAACTGAATTAAGAAAGTGTCCTTGTCTGCCCATGAAGCAAAGGATTGGCTTGTATTATTTCCTTATACTGATTAGTTCCAAAAAATTAATCCGTGAGAAAATGAAACACGGGATTTACAGTCTGAAGCAAGATAAACATAGAGCATATTTTAAAGCTAAATTGTAGGGAGTCATTTAAGGGAAGTTGTATCCAAGTGGTACACACAAATGGAAAGAATTGGAGGATATCAGAGCAGCAAGTACACTCTGTTCACTAAAAGAAGGGAAAACATTGAAGTGCTAAGAACAGAAGACAAACTTACCCAGAATTAATGTGTGACTTCTGTAGTTGTTTGGTAATTCAAGTTTTTGAGTAAAATATGTACTATGTTTGTAAATATCAAATGAACATGGTATAAACTCCTGGACTCACTTGTATGTTCCATAATGTGGAATATTTGCAGGTCAACATTCTATTCATTGAATGCCATTCATGAAAAATCATATATGTCCTCTGGGGCATGTGTTAGTTTCCTATTGCTCCTGTAAAATTACAGCAAAATTAGTGGCTCACACAATAAAAATATATTATTTTAAATTTGGGAGACTGGAAGATAAGGCATCTCAGTGGGTTAAAATCAAAGTGTGGGCAGGTGTTTAGTCCCTCTGGGGACTGAGGAGAGAATCCACTTCCTTGCATTTTCCCTTTGAGGCTGCCCTCATTCCTTGTCTCATGGCTGGTCATCTTTCTGTATTTTCAGAACCAACAAGGTTAGGCCATGCCCTGCTCCTGTGACAATCTCCGGTTCTCCCTCTTCTGCCTACTTTAACAGGAGAAGTACTGTTAAGGACCCTTGTGACTGCACCTGGTCCCATTTGAATAATCCAGGATAATTTCCCCATTTTAAAGTCAACTGATTAGCAACTTTAATTCCATCTACACCTTAGGTCGCTTCCCTTTGTCACAGAACCTAACACATTCATGTATTCCAGTTTCAAACACCTAAACCTCTGTGGGGACCACCACTTTTGGACACCATTGGGGACTATTATTCTGCCTACCATTGGGTAATAATCACATACTTCAACATTGTGTTTGAAATGTACCTAGAAATATTTTAAGAACCTATAGTACATTCTCTAATGTACAGATTTAAAAAAACATTTTAAATTCATGATGAGTCAACTTTTTTCAAGAAGTTAATATTTTTAATTCCTCAAGAGAGTTTAATTGAGTGAAAGTTAGGCAAATCTAATTCTTCCTTTCTCTGTATAAATATTAATATAGACATACTGACATAAAAGAAAGGTATTCATCATTGTATTTGTAACTCTGATTCGTTAGTATACAATTGCCCTATGATATTTGATCAAATGATGAAAGCATGAAGATAACCCAGTGATAGTTTGAAACAAAAAATAAAAATATCTGATTACCATGATTCAATATTTTTGGTTAATTATTACTATTAACACTTTAGTTCTACATGTGAATGGTATTCAAGAAGAAAAACCTTTTTAAGAATGGATAAGACTAAATTTCAAGAAACTTCTTTAACTCTATGCATTTATGAGTTTTGACAGTTTGTCAACTTCGTTTATGCTGAAGGTACACAATGCTAATATTTGTCATGACATGCACAGAAGAAAAGTGCTTAGCGCTACACTTTTTCATATAATTTTAATATCATTTTTCAAGAGAGAGAAATTTGCAAGTTAAATGTCTAGAAGTGTAATCTCAATTTTTTAAAAAGACATCCTAATTTTCCAAAATTAGATGCATTTAATTAATTATGTCCAATATGGTTAAGGGAGAGGAAACATTTTTAAATGTAAATGCAATCACCAATGTGTACAACATAGTGAAAATCTATATTTAAAAAGGTTTCCCTAGCCACTAGCAATTTTTTTAAGATTTCTGTTCAGATATGATTAATGTTCCTTTGAAAATTTAGAAAATTTAATTCTCAAAGACACATAAAATTAAACTAATGAATGCAAATGAAGTCATTGCTAGTATGTTTCAGATTTGACCAAATTAACAGTATTAGTGGATCAGGAAGTAAACTGTTGGTGAAAGTAAATGTCACTTGCTGAAGGTACATAATGCTAATATTTGTCATGACATACACAGAAGAAAAGTGCTTAGTGATACACTTTTTCATATAATTTTAGTATCATTTTTTAAGAGATTAATCAGAAATTATTTACTGGACACCAGTGAAAAATTACTTTGAAAGATAAACACATCTAAAGGCAGCATATTCTCTTTATCTATGAGTCTGTTTCTGTTCTGTTTGTTCATTTATGTGTTTTTTAAATTCCACATATAAGTAAAATCATATGGTATATGTCTTCCTCTGTCTCACTTATTTCACTCAGCACAGTACCCTATAGGTCTACCCACGTTGCTGCAGATGGCAGGGTTTCATTCTTTTTAATGGCTGAGTCACATGTACCAATTCTTCTTTATCCCTTCATCTCTTGATGGACTTAAGTTGCTTCCATAACTTGGCTATTGTAACTAATGCTGCAATAAACATACAGATATATATTTTGATGGTTGCCAGATGAGAGAAGGGTTGAAAGGATGAATGAAAAATGTGAAGGGATTAAGAAGTACAATTTGGTAGTCACAGAATAATCACAGGGATGTAAAGAACAGCATATGGAATATAGTCAATAATATTTTAATAACTATGTATGACTGGATTTGTTGATGTAACCACTTAGTCAAAACACTAGGTTGTACACCTGAAACTAATATAATATTGTGTCAACTGTACTTAAAAAATAATTTCAAGTAAAAAAATAAAAGGCAGAGTATTATAGGGATCTTTTTTAACTTCAGTTTAGTTATAGATTTACATGTATGTTCCCAGAAATAAACCTTCATCTATGTCCTCAATACGTAAAAGATTATCTATCAACTCTAAGACTCCTTCCTACAGTACTCACTGAATTGCTTATAGAGAATATTCCTAAAATATCTGCTAAAGGTAAATGTGGATTATATAACTTAGTAATAGATTATATAAATTATGTAATTCCAGAGAAACATGGAGGCTTGTAATAGAAAGTTACAAGTGAAAAAGTGAGGGAAGGGGGACTAGAATTGGTAAATATGCTGTAGTATATTCATGCAGTACAACAGTAGACTGAGGTTGAAATGAAAAAAAACTATAACTAGGTACATCAACATAAATACATGTAACAAATTTGGAGGATAAAAACAAAGTTAAAATAAAAATTAAGTTGTAAAATGCAAATAGCATATATTAATCAAAGATTTATTAAAATAGATGTATTACAGATTAATTTAAATGTAGTAAAATGAAAAGATCTGCATGAAAATGAAGGTAGCGGTTAGTCTTTGGTAGACTGGCGAATTTTTTCAGGAACAGGACATATAGGACTTCAAATATCTGTAATGTGTAGACTCTAGTGTTGTGTGTTGGCTACCTGAATAATTTTTTCAGTTTTTTCAATACATTTTTATTGCATAGATTATTTCATAAAACATCTTCCCTTGCACAAGTATGATATGCTGTTCACACTTTCTGTGGTGTCATTTTTCTGTGTATTATAACAAAACTCTGAAAGGAGTTAACAGATACTCCTTTCCAAAGCTTTTGGCCTCAAGTAGAATCTCTAGAGTGCCAGTCTTGATGCAGTTTGTAGAGTGATTTCCTTTAAAAATCAGGCCAACTTCTATCTCCATCCCCCGTAGAAACTGGCGAGTAAATATGGCCAGCAGTCCTCTCCCAAAATGGAAAAAGATCTTGAGTGTTGGCTGTCTCTTCACAATTGGCAGTCTGCCGTCTCTGAGATAGACACTAGCCTCTGAGCACACTAGAATCTCTTCCTAACTGATCCGCAATCAAGTAACTTGTACACAAAAATTTTCACTCAAATAAATGTAACATTGGAAATCAATAGTCTAAACAATTCTTACCAAAGAGCTTGATTGAGGTTTCAGTAGACTCCTTCCCTAAATAACAGCTTGTTTTCTCTTTTAGCAATTATATTGTCACTATTTTACCCAATTCTTTGTATCCCACTACTATCTTATATGCATGTAAAAGACCTTTTGTACCTCTAACTTAGAGCAAGCACATTTAGTAAATATAAGTTGAATAAATATGTAAGAACCTATGAGATAAAATCATGCAGCTTCTGTCCCTTTTTGTCTGGCATATTTCTTTTAACATAATACTCTCAGGATCCATCCATGTTGCCGCAAATGGCAATATTTCATCACTTATGTCTTAGTAGTATTCTAACGTACATATACCCCATCTCCTTCCTCCACTCATCCTTCAATGAACACTTGGGTAGTTTCCATGGCTATTGTAAATAATGCTCCTGTGAACATAGGAGTATACACATACCTTTTCAAAGAAGCGTTTTCTTATTTAGGAAGTAAATACCCAGAAGAGTAATTGCTACTGGATCATATGGTAATTTTATTCTTTTTAAAAAAATCCTCACCCAAGGATATGTTTTTCATTGATTTGAGAGAGAAAGGAAGGGAGAGGGAAAGAGAGAGAAAAAAATTGACGTGAGAGAGAAACATCAATCAGTTGCCTTGTGCACCCACTCCATCCAGGGATTGAAACTACAACCTGGGTATGTGCCCTGATGGTGAATCAGACCCATGACCAACCCTATGGTGCATGGGACAACACTCCAACCACTGATTCATACCATCTAGAGTGGTAAGTTTCTTCTTTTTTTTCTTTTTTTTCATTTTATTTTTGTTTAAAAAATTTTTGAGAAACCTTAGCACAGTTTTCTGTAGCACCTGCACTAATTTATATTCCACCAGCAGTGTATAAGGTTCCCTTTTCTCCACATCCTCTCCAACACTTGTTATTTGTAGTCTTTTTGATGATAGTGGTTCTAACAGGTATGAGTTGGTATCTCACTATGGTTTTGATTTACGTTTCCCTGATAACTAGTGATGTTGGGCAGCTTTTCATATATCTATTGGCCATCTGTTTATCTTCCCTGGAGAAGCGTAAGATTTCCTTCATATGTGGAATATAAAACAAAATGTAACAGCCAAACTAACAAAAACAAACAAAAACAAACTCACAGACAACAGAATGGTGGTTACTAGAGGGGAAAGGTGGTAGAGGGAAGGCAAAGTGAGTAAGAAGGGTGAAATACATAGGAGATGAAGGAAACTAGATTTTGGGTGGTGAGCATCCAATAAAGTACTCACATGGAATTATGATCTTGTACCCCTGAAAATGATACAATATTATTAGCCAATGTAAGCCTAATAAATTTAACTTAAAAAACAAACAAATAAGCAAACAAACAAAAAAAACTAAAGAGAACCACACACACACAACAGCAAAAACCCCAAAAATCCACAGGGAAAAAGCTTGTCTACCTTGAGACTGCCAGGCTTCTAAACAGGCTGGAGTCACTAGCTTCCGTTTTTAGGTGAGCTTCCACAGTAGGAATAAAATTGTCTACATCCATTTGGGCTGCTATAGCAGAATACCACAGACCAGGTAGCTTATCAACTGGGATTTATTTCTCATAGTCCTGGAGGCTAGAAGTCCAAGACAATGGTGCCAGTATGTTTGGGTTCTGGTAAAGACCCTGCTCTGGGTTATAGACTACTGACTTCTTTCTCTGTCCTCACTCGGTGGAAGAGGCAAGGGAACTCTGTGGGGTCTGTTTTATAAGAGTGTTAATCCCATTCACGTGGGCTCCACCCTCAGAACCTAAGCACAATCCAAGCCCTACTTCTTAATACCATCATATTGAGCATTAGAATTTCAACATATGAATTTTGGGGGGATGGAGACACAAACAAATGTTCAAACCATAGCAACATTCAGATGGAGATACCAGGGATGATGAACCTCATTATAGAGGTTCATCACACATCATTTTATTTTTTGAAATCATTAGCTCAAACCCATTGTCAATATATCAAATGTTGTCTTTATAATCATCATGCAGTTACATGCAATATAGTATATTTTCAATTTTAGATTGCATCTTAAAGGCTATGGTGGATATGGTAGACATTAATGATTAGGCTATTGCTGTAAATAACTAGACTGCATAAAATACGTTAAGTGGTAACTATTGTTTCAAAGTCAATGTACTCTAGGACATAACTTTGTCAAGGCATAATTGATGCAGTGACAGAACACTGTATTTTTTCTTGGTCATTAAAGACAAAGCGGTTTCAATAATAATAATAATAATGATAATTCATTTACTTGGGTTTTAAAGCAGCAGTTCAGTCAAGTAAAACAAAATGTTATCAAAGATTCATTTCAAGTTTTATTTGTTTTTGGTTATAAATTCTTGAAAACAAATGAAAATGTAATGTGGAAGTAGGCATTTTTTATATAAAGATATGTTCAGAAAAATGGGATCTCTTTTTCTTCTTGAATCAACCAAGTTATAACTGACAATTAATTTAAAATTACATTTCACTGTAGCATTGCTTTCTCAAGATAATTAAAATTCATGGCTGTATTATGCACAACACTACACTTCCCTAAATTTCACAGGACAGACAGAAAGTTTAATGCATTGGCTAGGAAAGTCTTTCAATTGCATAGCTATCTGAAAGAAAAATCCAATTTCATAATCTAATAGCATTTTTTGAAAAACACAGCAATGATTTTTAAAAAACTCATCCTGGGATGACTACAGGCACCCAAATTCCATTCTGAAAAGGCTATAGTACTTGTTCCTTGACATTTTCAAAGTTCATGTGATCCTGATAAATGATTAAAGGTTATCTCTAGAGTATATTGCTGATGACAGTTTTTCTAGTTTGCTACCTAGTTCATAGGTAGGGAAGAATGTATTGTTTTAAGAATTGTTATTTTCTTTTCCATTCGATCCCTTAAGTCATAATTTAAGTCATTCTTTATTCCCTAAGCTGATATAGAGTTCTGTGTAGCCCAGGATAGTACATCATTGATAGTGATATAAACACATAGTTTGATCTTAAGAAATCATATTATTTCTATCATTTCCTGGGATTTTGTCCCATCTGTATGGTATATTGCTCGTTTATCACAAATCAAGAAAAAAGAGAACCCAAGGCTCATCTTGGAACCTATTACCAATATTGTGTTTGTAAAAGGGCTATATAAGATACAAGGAGTGAAATATTTCTATACTTGAGATGCTTGCATTCTTAACATGTATTTTTATTCTAATCTAAAATTAAGTTTTATTTATTACAAGCTCATTTAAAAAACATGATTCAAGCAGGTAAAGTATACTTACTATTCTAGGTTTTAAACTAAGTAACTATACCTATAAATGTAAATGTGAATACAATTTCTAAAATATTCTTTTATACTCTAAGGTGTGAAATACTTTAAAAACCAGTAATCCAAAATCTTGTCAATGTGCAACCATTAACTCTTGTCTAATTCATCCCTAGATCTCATGTTCTCCTTGAATACTAATTAATATAAGTTCATTCTCTTTGCCTTTTTTATACTTTCATATTTGAATTTGTAAGAAAAAGAGCATTTCTCTGTAGCCCACAGAATTATTGGAGCAAAAGTTCATTATATAGCAAATCCAACAGGGAAGTTTTCTAAACTTTCAACACTCAGATACCTGCTTATATATTTTTTCTTTCTTGTTCTCTTTTATCTTTTGCTTCTCTTTGTTCTATGAGATACACTTTTAAGCTATTTCTCATGTATAGATGATATGCCTGAGGCACAGTGAAACAAATTGTGCTACCCAATTTTTCACAGCCAATAAATGGCAGGACTACAATATACGAGTACCTGTAATGGAGAGCACATGTGTAATGTTGGGTACATTGTGGTTCCTTCCCTTGAAGAACTTAAAGTCTACTTGGTGAGATGGGTGTCTCCACATGAGATAAAATTCAGTGGACTATAAAATACAATGAGCTTTTGAGTCTAATCTGAGAGTGATTCCCAGCTCTAACATGAACTAGCTGGCTGACCTTAGAATACTTATCTTTTCTCACTACAATTCATTTACCTATAAAGCGAGGTAATTATATTGATGATGCAAATATATTGTGGCAATTAACTGAGCCAAAGCAGATAAATTATCAATTACAGCTTCTCATAAACAGGTAGCATTCAATAAAGAAAAATCACTATTATAAACTGTTATGAAAATAGTATAATGACCAGTTATAAGAGAGAATATTAACTCATGCTGAAGCCAACTTAGTGACACACAAGAGAGAGAATACATTACCTCTGGTTTATTATTTATTTAACTGTCACATATTATCTATTTTAACTTAATTTTATTTTGCATTCATGAATTGGGTGAACAATTCTACTAGATAATTTATAAGGTCTTCCTAAACTACACTGTTTCATGAAATCAATAGTGGTTGATAGAAGGCCAGCTATTTGGGGCACGTTTACTACCTCTAGTCAGACTACATTTACATAATCACAGAGCACTTACCCTTTTTGTTTACATAACTGGATTTCTTAAAAAATGTACGTAGGGTTTCCTTTAAGTTATAACTTTTAATGATACTCTCTAAAAGCTTCCTAAGACTGGTCATAATTTATATCAGGATTATATATCAACACTGTTGCTCCCCACAAAAAATTGTAAGAGATTCTGTGTTCAAAAGACATAATAGGGGGTGGAGATTAAAAAAACACAGAGAAACTGTTTTTTAATTGAGAGGTTATAAGTGAGGTTGCAGACCATTTTATACCCACAGGCTTCTGTGAACAGAAACATAAAGGAAGGCAGCGGATTGCCTGAGTGCCTACGTTGAGCTAAGTGTTGGAATAGACACCCATCTTTTAAGTACATTGATGAACCACTTTCAGCTCAAAGGCGCAAATGAAGTTTTAACAATAGCAAAATAAAATAGGTCTTACTAAAGCATAGCAACTTAAACATGTTTTTTATAAGAACCAATGACAGAGAAGGAGTACTTTTCTTTCCCCTTGTAGATAAATGCTTAAGGCACTGAAGTGTGATATTTAAATACCTCTTTTTATTTTGCCCTTTATTATTTTAACGTTCATAGCTGTACATGTTGCACTGGCCATAAAATTATATAGTCCATTTTAAGGTGCAGCTACACTACTTTTCTAGCTGATTTTCTGATAGACTGTATTTTGTCCGTGGTCACTACACCATGGGAAGGGTTTTCTCCAATCAGTTCCAAATTTATAGCCCTTAAACTTTACCAGTGTCATGTCATCAAGCAGGGGTGTCCTTGTGCCTGCCATCAATTAGAAATTGTCTGCAAGCACCAGCCTCCTCCATTTGATCTCTCTACTTGCCAAGATGAAGATATTAACCCCAATTGCCAATGCCCTCAGCTCATGAAATACTCTGAACACTACACAAAGTCCTACTATATCAGAACCTTTCGAAAAGAGAAAATGTACCATTTTGTAGGGAATCCAGAAGAGGTCACAAGTGCATCCATGGTGGGAAGCATGGGGGGGGGGGAATAAAAAAGACATTTGTGAAATTTGAAGATGCTTATTTGAAAGCTTTCATTGGAAAAAGGTTGTTTGACACAGAGCTATTACTTAGTTTTCTTAGTTAAAAAGCACAGAAAACAATACCTCAAACACCTTATGTATACAGTATAAATTGCTGATAATACAGAAGTTTTATGGTTTCCTTTTAATTATCTAGAATGTCTAAATGTTTAGAAATGCCATTTAATATGTTATTTTTAAAATCAGAGATTTTTACTAGTCATTAGGTGACATTATTCTGATATCTCCCTGTTTCTCCCCATATACAGGAAGACAGAGTTAGAGAAATTAGCAAAATTCTAACATTGCAGTATTTTATTGCTTCATGCAAAATAAAAAAATATGAATACATTGTTCCTTTTAAACTCATACGTATGCATGGCAATGTTACTCTTCCAAATGTGAATCACATATATTGACACACATAGGCACACATACATATATATATATATATATATATATATATATATATATATATAATAAACATACATATACATATTTGTTTGTGTTTATATATTTATGTATTTATTTTTTAAAAATAAATTTATTAAAGTACAAAATCCAGAAAAAATCTTGGCATATTCTCAACTTCTACCTAATTGCAATACACTAACCATAATACATTAATATAAGTATTAAAAAACTCATGTCAAAAACATTTATTTGCAAAGATATATGTAACCCTATGTGCACTGAAGCATTATTCATGGTGGCCAAGACATGGAGACAACCAACATGTCCTTTGATAGAGGACTGGATAAAAAAAGACGTGGTACATGTACACAACCCAGTTCTACTCAGCCATAAGAAAAGATGAAATTCTGCCACTTGCTATGACATGGATGGACCTTGAGAATATTGTTAAGCAAAATAAGTTAATCAGAAAAAGCCAGGAGTCATACGATTTCACTCATAAGTGGGGTATAACACTGAAAATCATGGACACAGACATGGTGGTCACCAGAGAAAAGGGGGTAGGGAGATGGTAAAAGGAGCCAAATACACAGTGACAGAATGTGATTGGATTTGGGGTGGTGGATACACAATGCAATATACAAATAATGTATCATAGAAATGTACCCTTGAAACCTATATGATCTTATTAACCAATGTCAGCACAATAAATTTAATCTTTAAAAAACTCATATCAATATGGCCAAGAGTAAAAGACAGGATATAATTGTATTTGTTTGCCACTTTATCTTTAGGCATAGAACGATGCCTGGGAAGTAATTACTAATATTTGTTGAATGAAAATAATGACATAAATATTTATTCATTTATTTTATTAAATAAAGCTTTACCTAGAAACTCCAATTTGGTAAGCACTGAACAAGGTGTTAATGATTCTGAGATAAAAATTACTCTGCCCTCAATAAGTGCCCAATCTAATGGAATATAAACCTATTAATACATAATAAAAAATGTCATTATTGTCATAACCCTCAGATACACTGAACAATTTCCCACCAATGCTGTGTTGGAAAACCCATGCACAGATCTTCAGCTTCTAACTGGAATAAAATATTACCTGGGTTCTTTACTGTTCAGGAACAGTCAATGCATCATTTCTCTCTTCTGTTGGCCTAGAATGCTACATCAAATGCAACTCAGTAACCGGGTTTCTATGCCAAGCCTCTATTCTCATAACTTTCATCTTTTCTTTTCTTTCTTTGCATGTTTGCCTCTCTCCTGATCCATTTCACTGTGCCTTAGAAACTCTTCTTTTAAAGACTCTAATAAAAAAAGTAATTTATTCACAGAATGTCCATTCCACCTTTTTACTTAAGTGGAATCCGACTGCTCTTTCAGCTGACCTCCTCTCCTTCAGTTTGCTGCATTTGGAGCTCACAGCCTGATTATATTTCTTGGCAGCTTGAGAGAGGGTTAGCCGTTCTCTATTGCATTTGTTTCATTACAACATTGACCAAAATCTGGCAAAAATCCTTCTTTTATTATGTTAATGCCACCTGCTGCTTAATAAAATATGGTATTAACTGAGTTTATACAATTCTCAAGTCTTTGTTAACACAAGAACTTTTTTCTAATGCATGGGAGGCAAGCTTTGGATTAGGAAAGAAATTACACTTTAAGAGAGAGAAAACAGAGTTAAATTATTGTGTTTACAGTTATAAAATAAGCTCTTGATACCTACAGCAATGAAAATAACCTTCCGGTCTCATTGAAAGTGCTTGGGTTCTCTAGGGGAGAAAGAGGGAAATGGTCTCAGTAGGCTAAGACAAATGATTTAGAATACAATTTTGCTGTAGAAGACAAAGGGGGGCAGGGAGCTACCTAAATCTTGGCTCTGGTGATGAAGACAGCAGTCACATGTGTAGTTATGGGAAATTAAATATAAAATCATTAACTGGAATTTCTAGAGTTTTCTGGGCTGTGGACATTAAAAACACTCCTATGGCTCATGTGACCTGAAAAGACATAATTGTGACCCTTGCCATCTACACTTGTTTAACAGTCAAGAATGTTGAAAATATGAAATACAATGAATTATGATTTATATAAAAATAAGACTATCGCTTCATTGTATACTTCATATCTTCTCTGATTTTGGCCACTCATCACTTTTTCCATGTGCTCAAACTATGGTAATAAGAACTCATAATTACCTTCTCTTCCCAATATAACTTGCGTTTGAGCTTTATCAACTTTTATGTTCTAAAATTGTCACAACAAAATAATAAAGGTTTCCAAGATTTTTTACTATATTTTCTACTCTATAATATTGCTCTGTCTCTTCAGTATAAAGTAAAGAAATGTTTGATAACTGAACAGAGATGCTTCAGTAAACAAACTATATATGACAACAGCATTTATTTTATAGTGCTTTACATATTAAATTATAATATTACATCACGGTCTACAAATTACCTATGTTGAAACTAACATATTCACATATTTTGGGGAGAGCTTTTAGCAAAAGAATCATCCTACCTGATTATAGCATTTAACCACAGAAATGTACAAAAGACTTCTGGGATAAAAATTCAGATCCAGTAATCTGTAATGTCTTGAGTATGGCATGTTCTCTTAAAAGCCTGTGGAGCATTATCGACTATTATATATAATAGGCTTATATTTATTGTATGTAGTCTCATTCATTTCACAAATGCAATATAAATTTATGAATCAGAGAAAATTTGAAGAGTCTTACAGTTGGTATATTTTTGTAACAAGTATGGTAGGTTTAAAATGTTAACCTGAGTAGACTTTTCATTAGGTACACACATATTCAGACTTTATATATAAGTAAATAATTTATAAAATTTTATATACACATATAAATAAATGAACCTATTTAGCCAATAAGCAAAATACCTTTACCGATCCATTGCAGGGCTCATTTTTAAGTGCTACATATATGAAATAGGTGCAAAGAACATAAGTAAATGGTAAACCGTAATTTCAAGGAGCAGTGTGTGGTCATTAATGAAATACGACAGGCTTAGGAAAAGATATACTACTTGAACTTAAAAGCTCCCATAATTAAGTGACGGCCATTTGAAATTTGTTATTAACCTTGCTGCAGTTTTTCTTGCCCTTGCTGCCCTTTTGCAGAAGATCATTAAGAATTTCTGTGAATGTCCTTATATTTAATCTCATTCATGGAGTTGGCGGCCGCTCACTAAACAAAGCCAAAAAGAGCAGCGCCACTGCATATGGAACTCCCTACACAGCAACACGTTCATAAATAATTCAAATATCCTCTACTTCACATGATTACCCTTTAAGCTGATAACTTCAATGAGGAACCGAGGTCACTTTATCAGCACTTTTAACAGAACACAGCTCAGAAAACTTTGCAGCACTGAGAGTTTTTTAAAAAATGTGTCTGCCCTACTGTTTTTAATTTTTTAAAAAATCAGTAAAATAAAGTTTACATCTTAAAAGCAATAGTCTCATTTTTCTCTCAATTATCTTTGTTATTTAAAAAATTATTTATAAAAACAAAAACAATAACAGCCATATGTTGAGTACTGAGCGTTTTGAAATGTTTATAGGTTGAATGTCTGCGTAAAGCTTTGGGAATATCTGAATTCAATGTCTTTATGCTAGAATTAAATTATTTTTAAATTTATGCCCACATAAATGATTTATTCTTATCTTCTAGATATTGATGCTGCCTCATCTCTAGGGTGGGCGAATTGAAGATGAGGGTTCATATAAGGGAGTGACAGTCTGGCTGCTGTGATTTGAGAAAATGGGACCAAGGACAGTGAGGAGAGAGGGAAGAAGGGGCAGGGGAAAGAAAACGCAAGGGCCAGCCACATAAAGTGTAATTAGACTTAAGAAATTAGTGTTTCTAAGGGACGCTAAAAGGCAGCTGGAAAGAACTGGAAGAATTAAGCGAATAGCCCACAACTGGCCACGTCAAAATGTGAAACACCTCTTATTAATGTGCACCCTTAACTCCAGGGCTAGGCCCCCAGGGGGCCGCTGCCACCGTGTGCAGAAGGCCCGAGCAGCGCGGCCAGCTGGCTGCTGCCACCAGGCCTTCAGGCTTAGACATTCTGTGACACCCTTGCAAACAGAAAAACTGCAGTGACGCCTTACCCTTGAATGTAATGTGTCCGTGCCCTATTTGTTAGGTTAAATAGTAAAAGAACAAAAAGGTAGCTGTTAGTATAGAGGCAGCATTACCTTTTCCAATGTCTGTCTGTTATTGTTTTACAAAAATGTCTCTTTTATTTTTTTCTCAGTCTCCCATGATAATTTTCTGAATCCTCTGCCTTACTATTTATTATTTCAATGAAAATCTCTACTGGATCTTTTTCTTCTTCTCCAGTCTTTGCTTTATTATTCTCCATATTCTTATATGTTATATACTTTTACCAGCCAAATATTTCTTCTTTTATTTTACATTAATAAATGCTTATTAGGGGCAGTGTTGGGAATGTCTGTGGAACTATTGGAGGTATAAACTGTGCTTTCTACCTTTAAGAAGCTTACAGTCTAGTTTTAGATATAAGCACAGTTAAAATATTGAGAACAACACAGATATATCGAGTTTAATATTGGTTATCGAAATTTCAGGGTATAAGGGAGAAGTCAGTTATTCAGTTGAACCTTGAAGATTGTGTAAGTTTTCTATTTGTTTATTTGCTAACTGTTCATCGGTGCCTGCCATCTTCCCACCAGGTCCAGCCTGAGGAAGAGCCTCGGCCTAGAACACTGGCAGTCTTTTGGCAAAAAGAGAGAGAGTGAGATAGAGAGATGGGGGGGAGAGAGAGAAGACAAACTACCTGCCAGCTCTTAAAACTTCTGTCCTAATACGTTGACTGGAGGAAGGCACAGAGCGACTCACAATGTGAATGGTGTAGAGTAGAATAACCCTCCTGGAATTAGATGATTATTTTTTGGATACAAACTAACTCTAAGAATGAGCTTAAACCTTTAGCTTATAGTGTAATTTGAGTTCCAGGTAAACTTTTTCTTAAATTACCTACATTCACTTGTCTTACAAACGTCAATTAGCCATGAGAAGGAAGTTGAAGGTATATGTGAATGCTTTTATTACCGGTTTCCAATAGAATGACTTACACCAAGCCTTAATACATCACAACTGAACAAAGCAAAGACCACATCTGGAACATTTAGTCAGCCCATGGTGTCATCTTTTTATATGGCACAAGACATTTTTCAGTAATAATTTTCCCTAAACGTTAATTTCTCTAGAAGGCAAAAATCTTTGACAAGAAATCCAGATACTTCTCATGGCTCTCACATTAATTTAGTGTAACATGCTTAGATTATATAATCAAAGATGTATTTTTTTTTTCATGTTTTGCTGTTTCTTTGTGTATTGCCTGGATCTCCAGACACAGTGTTCCATAGGGGCAAACACTAATTTAGAGGGTCTGATACACAGAGGATGTTTACTAAGTGTTTGCAGAACATGGGTATTTCAGAAGCCTTCAAAAGGCTTTCAAATAATATAGATGAGATTAGTAACCATTGCATCAAACATTTCCTAGTCTTCAGCTGTGTAGATAACTAACTTACTCAGAGACAGAGAAAATGGTTAAATAATCCTGGGTCCAGCAGAGTAGTGCTGCTATGGTGTGCAGATCCTCTTATATGTTGTACTTCTTGCAAGAACTTATTATTGGGAAGAAAAAGAAATCACTGTGTTTTACTCTGTTCCTTAAAGAGATTTACAGTGGATTTCCTTTACTGCTCCTTCCCCTGGGTGGGCCCAACTTGTGTTGGTGATGTTAAGAGATGGGGAAATCTAAGCAGCAACCAACCACTCTTACAAGGCACAGGAAAATAAACCTTGACCAAGATCATGGGTCCTTCCAAATGGAAACGCTAAGGGGTAATGTAGATGGTGAACATAAGTCATATTTTTCCCTGTCATGACATCATGCTTTGACTTCAGCTCTGTCTACTCTCTGGTAAAGATAACTAAACAAACAAAGCAATTTTTAAAAAAATTTCATTTGCAGGTGACTTCTCTTTACCCCATTGTCACGTGTGAGGTGAAATGGCCAATGTAAATGTGTGACATATCTGGGGTTAGTTCTATGAAGACCTCTATTTCTTTCTCTTCTGCCTTGGGAGCTTTCACTTTGCAGGTTCAAGTGTTGCAAACCTTTCCTCCATCTGCCTGTCTTCTCTCTCTGCTGTCCTGTTCTCTCTGCCAGCCCTCCCCCACTCCCCACTCCCCACTCCTCACTCCTTACCCTCTCTGGATAATGAATAATGTCTCCCGAATTTACTACCTGCCGCCTTTTATTCTACTCTGCCATCTGGCTGCCCTTCCCTCCCTTTGTACCGTGACTTCTCTCCTCTGCCTTTGTGCTGTAACAATACCTAACATTTCAACCTTTGCTTTTATTTTAGTCTACCTTACCCAGGTGTTTGTTGTTTACCTCCTTTTAAAAGGAAGCCCATTAGTGAATTTTTTCCCTGTCTGTACTAAAAGACTAATGCCCATTGCTTTGAAAAAGTTTTGATGGCTTTGACTTTGAAAAAGTCAGCATACAAATCTTGAACTTACAGAAACATAATAACTCATGTACTCTACCCCTTAATATGGTCATTTAGGAAAACCCGTTATCTGGGACGGAATCATTCTCCGGTTGCCATTCTCCTGTTCTGTAGCTTAAATGATCCTTTTTATTCTTATTTTGAAAAATTAGTTGTAAAATATCAGCAGCCCCAATTTCTTCTTCCAAAGATGACAGCTATTTTACCAGGTCTAAGAGCAATATATTCTGACCATAGTAAACAGCTTTCACCCCTACTTCTTTGCCCCATTCTAAGTGTGGTCATATTTCACTACAATTTCTAAAATTCTTAATAATTAGCAGGCCATGTCTTGGGAATTGAAATATTTTCACCATTAATCCACCACCAGACTTCCTATAGTTTGAAAGGTAAATTCTTACATTTCGCTTGCAGCTGAAGTTACAATGCAATATCAAAATAAAATTATGATTAGGTAAAGAAGCTGTAATATAAATGAAAACAAAAGCACATTGAAATTATTGCTTGTCTCAATGAGATTTCCCGTAATTTTATAATCTCATGGCAGCTTCCCTCTGCCATATCTCCAATTTAAACCCTATTAGGAGACACTCTGATTTCCCCTCAAGCGGGAACTTGAATGTGGAATAAATCCATCCCAAAGGAATGGATTCTATGTTTCACTAAAGACCAAGTGCTTCCATGGGGCATTTTGTCTCCCACAATCGTTCCCCTACTGGAGTAAATGAGGGTATGCTGTTCAGGGAAGGAACCCACCTCAAAGAGAGATGTTGCCTCCAGTGGATTATCACCCCTTAGGGACTAGCATTACAGTAACCCCATAGGGACTAGAATTATAATCACGCATCTTGGATAACTGGGCTCACATTTGGATGACTTATTTTCTCAGTCTTTCAAAACTTGGCTGGCATTTACTGGATCCCAGAACTTTTTAACAATATTTGGTCCTTTGCTAGTGTCCCTAACCAGCCAGTATTCAACTCATCAAATGACTGTGACATCCTACGGTATTTTCCCAAACGGGGAATATCAAAGTGTGTTTTTGGAGACAGTTTTCCATCATTTTCTTATGTTTCTGCACATGTTATTTGTTCTCGGCTATATGTTGAAAGATTTTGTATACTGGACAAAGTTGGAACACAGAGACAGTGTCTTCCTTCAGAGCAAGTGCAATCATGAGTCCTCTTTTTAATGCAGCCCATTGTATTTGCAGATATTCTCTGCCTCTCTCTTGCATCTTTATGTGGGAATTGGGGCTTGGGGAACTGCCCCCCCTCTCGGCTTCCACCCCCCCCATCTCCCATCTCCCACACACTAATGTTCATAATACTCTGGCTACTGCTGTTGCTGTAAATAGTAGATGGTCCTTTCTGAACCAGGAGTCTGTGGCTTCTCTCTGCACCCATGAAATCATGGCAGACTCATCTCTTTGCTTGCAAGTAAGAGGAAAAAATTTCAGACCCTTCACAGTTTTGACATTGCTTTCAAGCTCTAAATATATGACCGAATACAAGTAAAGCTGGAGCTATGGCCACAGACATCTGCTTCTGTGAAAGGACTGTGCATTCAGTGATACACAAAAGGTAAAGGGTCTGGTCTAATTGTTTTTCTCTTGGAACTTCATTCTGTATCTCATATCATTGTTCAAATTGAATAGAAGCCAAGGTGTCCTATTTTCACTCAGTAAATTCTGGAGTAATGACTCATACCAGGAAGGATAATTTCATATAGTATCTATCCATTTACTCACATTTCTTTCATTAGCTAATTACAAAATTTTGACTGAATTCCTATTATGAGCCAGACTCTGGGCTAAAAACTGGGTATTAAGTAACAAACAAGAAAGGATTCCTTTTTCTTTTGAGTTTAAAATTTATTTGTTTTGGTATACATATATGCATATATATACTTGTGAATGTTTATATATATACATTTATATGTCTTTCTCTAGTAATTGTGGTAGGTTTTGTGAGGTAAACAAATGAAACATTCTCAAGAAATACATTGCTGTATGTTAGGTAGGCAACTTTAGACTGAATGCTCTTGGGCTCATACGTATTTGATGTAAAATAATTACTCAAATGAATTATTTAAGATAATATAGAGGTAAATTACATTGCAATCATTATATAATTGAAAACAGGATAGTTAAAAGAATTTTTTATTGTTGTTTCTGTGTCTGCTTCTGTTTATATATGCTGTGATCTGAATGTTTATGTCTCCCCCGGCCAAATTCATATCCTGAAATCTAACACCACAGTAATAATATTAAAAGGTGGTGGCCTTTGAAGGCAGTTAGATCATGAGAGTGGAGCTCTCATGAATAGAATTAATCCCTTTTTAAAAAGACGCCATAATAGATTTGTGTGTAGGGGGGAGAATCTCTTTGTAAGTTATATATATGTCTAACTACTATGCTGTACACCTGAAACTGATAGTGAATGTCAACTCTAATGAAAAATAAAAATAAGCAATTAGTAAAGATTCTGGCATGTAGGTGCTCAATAAATAATAGCTGTTATTATTTTTAAAATAAATAAATTAAAAATAATAAAAGGGACCCTCACCCCTTCTGCCATGTGAGTTTACAGTGAGAAGACATCAATTTGTGAGGAACTAGGTACTCCCCAGACACCAAATCTACCCATAAGTTGATCTTGAGCTTCCCAGATCTAGAGTTATAAAAATGAATTTTGTTTATAGGTCACTCAGTCTATGGCTTTCTGTTACTGCAGCTTATGTGCATTAGGATAATATGGTAAAGAATGGAAGCAATTTCAGGGAAGTCATTTGAAACAATATTTTTCTTAGAGAGTAGATGATATTTGTCTTTTAAACTTTAGTCTAGGGTATGATTATGGAAGTAAGGACCACACCTCACTCCTTATGTCCTAGAAAAAGCCCAGGAAAATGTTTTACATGAAGAAGGTACTTTACAAATACTTCAGAAAATACATTCTTCTTTTAAACCTTATCTTATCTGGATTACTTGGATGCACTTTGCCTTGTATAGACTATTTTTAAAATGTTAAAAAACAAAATGTTCTCTCCCAATAACATTTAGAATCATCATTTCTTTACCTTTCTGACTCATTTGTTGGTGAAGTAGAACAGTGATTCAAGAACATTACAGCCTGTAATACAATTACTTTGAATTAAATACCAAACTAATGTAACTAAGGAAAATTTTTCTCAGGTTGGTTTAATGCTGCTCTTAGGTTATGGCCATGACATTTTTATTAAATTAAACAAAGTAGATAATAAAGTAAAACTCTCATGACATTTTAATTTTTTTTTTTTTTTTTTTTGGCTCTGGTCTTCCCCTATGGCATTGTCAAAGTTATTTTATAAGTAGATATACATTTCTAGTTTCTAGGCTTGTTACTTTAATTTACAAAATATAAGAAATTGAATATTGGTTTGATACCATTGTAATTAGTTATTGATAATAGGAAAGGAGCAAAAGGGAGGCCAGGAATTATAAGCATGGCCATCAGGGCAGCTTTACCAGGAAGGCGCAATTTCACACTCCCCAGGGAACCACCTACCCATTCCCTGCAGGTCACTGGGGGAAGGGGTCCAACAAAGGGGAGATGGGTGCATGTGCAATGAGTTGGGGTGGCACAGGGAAAGTGCCTGCCAGTCAAGCCTGAGGAACCATGGATTGGCTAGAGTAGTCAGGGCCATTGCAACCCCATGAAAATTTGGGAATACATAATCCCAAAGGAGCTCTCTCAGCTCTTTGGTTCCTTTGGCTGTGCTCCCGCCCATGCGCCCTCCATACCCGCATGGCCCAACGACATACGGACTCCACATACAGTGTCCTGATGGACTGCAGCAGGAAATACACACTGAGGTAGTCTGATTCTGGAGTGCACTATACTCTAACATGAAATGGAAATTCTGGACTCTGTCTTTGATTGTAGCTCTGCTGAATGCAAAATGAGACTTTTTCTGTGATGGGGCTGAGGGAAATGGGACCTTGGAAACTCAGGCATTTGATTCCACAGAAATAAAATTTTCTACAATATCTCATTTTCCTGTGCAAGTCCAAAAATTTCCTTTTCTCAAGGTATTGTGAGAAGCCCACTCCCACTAGCAACCATCGGGGACAAGGAGACCTACCCAGCCAAGAAGAGGTTGACTGTTTACTAAATTCCTGATCTACATACACATAAATAAATAATGACTGTGACCTGGGTATTTCTATAGTTGGATTCTGTGTTGCCATATTATGACTTACAATATAATTTACATAGTATCTGCATACAGTAGTCCCCCCTTATTTTCCAGTTCCCTTTCCAAGTTTTCAGTTACCTATGGGCAACTGTGATTAGAAACTATTAAATGAAAAATTCTAAAAATAAACAATTCATAAATTTTAATTTGTACACCATTGTGAGTAGTGTGATGAAATCTCTCACTGGCCCACTCCATCCCACCCTGCATGTGAATCATCCCTTTGTCAAGCATATCCATGATGTAAAAACTACCCACCAGTTACTGAGTCACTTAGTAACCATCTCAGTTATTAGATTGAGCATCTTGATATCACAGTTCTTGTATTCAAGTGACCCTTATTTTACCCAGTAATGGCCTCAAAGTCATTCACATAACTTGTATTACCACAGTATTTTGTTATAATTGCTTTATTTTATTATTAGCTATTGCTGTTAGTCTCTTGCTATGGCTAATTTGTAAATTAAACTTCTTCATAGGTACGTATGCATAGGAAAAATCACAGTAAATATAGGGTTCAATACTAGCCACAGTTGTAGGCATCCACTGGGGAATCTCAGAACATATCTGCCACAGATAAAGGGTGCTGCTGTATATTAACATTGCAGCCAATTCTACTTCATCAGTAGGTCCATCCCAGATCATGGATGATTTCTATGCATTGCTATACTGTGACCAAAAGATTGTCTGATCTAGTCCTATATTTATGCAGGTAGATACTTAAATTACAGTTCTATTGTTTATTTTCTTGCCCCTAATCAGTGTATTTGAAAGATGGTATCTAATACATCAGGTATGACTACTAAAAATGTTATTATTGTCTGATACACTGTATAAATAGGTGAGCCAAGAGCCAATTCATAACTTGTTCATTGAATTAGAACAGAGAAAATTCCTTTGGATTTGTATTTATCAGAAGTTTTGTGTGATTTTTTAAATAATTCCTTGAGATTATTTTTGTGTAATATCTATCACATATCTCAACCTCTAAATTATAAAGTAGAAAAGTTATCAGAATGAGATTAGGAAATGATAATTTTAAGAAACCTTCCTGAGACCTGTTATACTGTGTTAACTTGAAAAATATGGGATGGTATTCTTTTTTGGGGGTGGGGAGGTATTTTTATTGCTGTTTCACATGCCCTTACTGATATCATGTTTCTCTTACTCTTCTTATAATTCTTGTTATATCCTTTATTATCAATAATAATCAATAAATATTCAGAATAGTACCCCTCGTTGGAAATATATTATTTTAGCAAGAATCCATGATCAGAAATCTCTGCTATTGCTTATCTGGTAGGTAAGAATATCAATGTCCCTAAAATGTCAAATAGATTTTATCCACTGTACTGTCGAATGTTGATATTTCTGAACATAGAGATATACAATTTACTTTAGAATGTTCTTTGAATTGAAAACAGGATTATTTTGAAGTCTAGTCATTTCAATTTATATTAAGACTTCAGCCTTTCTAATTTATTTATAGAAAATATTGTACATTAGAATCTCACTTTTTCCATTCTATTTATACTGAAGCCTCAACTAGTCAGAGATGTCAGTTTTGAAAAGCATTACCATTCTATAATTTCTTTGTTTCCTAGGATGAATGGATATCTAATTTTAGTAAAATTATCCAACAGTATTCAAATACCAGCATGGATGTAAAACATAGTTATTATTTCTTAAAAATCAAGTACTGAAATGTACAAATAACAAAATCTCTGTCAGATTGTAAATGAAATGAACCCACACAAACTGTTCTTAAAACTTTGTTACCTAAGAATTTGATATCACTGCCTCAGGGTAGTAGATTTGGTGTCTGCAAGATACTCCTTAGGAGAGGAAAAGGTGGGCTCTAAGTCACTTTTTGCCTAAGGCTGACCTAATAGTGCTTCTGGCATTTTTTGTTTATTATTATTTTGTTGTTGAAAATAGTTCACTGGGTCTTATTCAGAAAGTGCAGAGTTTGGAAATCTATATAAATTAAAGATGATCTCTTTGTATGTTTGTCTTTTACTACATCAAGTCAGTGTACTCGGACAGAATTTCACTGAATTAAAGAGTATGGTAGGAATTGTGTAAATAGTGCTACTCAAAGTAGTTGCTCTTTGAACTATGTCTTATTGGCTCAGGATGAGATGTGGAGATTGAGAGAAATTGTAAATCATTTCTTCCTTCTTTGAGAAAGCCTTGGTATAAAAAAAAGGCAGCTGAAATAAAGTGTGTTTAATGACAGAAGTGATTTACATTTTTTTAAACTTCTTGTGAATCGTAACAAATTTCATGAAACATTATTGATCTTTCTTATTTTTGTTACAAAGCGTAAAGGATATTCAGAGATTGGCAATTAAACCTCTAGAGGTGCTATGGTTGAAATGAAATAACATGCATTTTAAATTACTTCCAATAAGGATTGACAAATGCAATTTATTAAGATACAATGAAGAACAAAAAATTTAAAAAACACCCAAAAACAGCATTTTGAGGATAAGTCCCAATTTTTAAGATCACATGCCATTCAATCAAAATTATAGACCTTGATCAGTGACTAACCATTTCTCACATGGACAACTTGATGTAATGCACTCAAGGTAAATTGTACAGATTAAGTGTGTGTTTGTTTGTTTTGTTTTGTTTTGTTTTTTAGACAATGCCTGATTACTCTGTCTAGTAATGCAGAGAATTGTTAATATAAGAAAGGTCCTGTATGTACATGTAGAGAATTTTTATAAGAGTTTGTTTGAGTCAAACTGGTAACATATGTTGGGGAGCAAGAGCTCAAGTGCTCCAGAAAAAAACAGTTTTACAACTTCTTTAAACTTTTAAAATTAAGGAGAATGAAAGGAAGATTGCATGGAGGTGGGAAGAAGCAAGGTGAGGTTGGATTACAGGATAGCTAATGAGATTATTCGGTCTCTTCCTGGTGGTTATGAATTCTTTCAATGGTGTGTTAACCTAGATGCACAGAAACAACTGACAGGGCGAGCTTAAAACAAAGGTAAACCTTTTACTAAAAAGTTATATGCCTGGGGCGTGACTGCCCACCATGACCTGCCCAGTTTGGCATTTATGATCAGATCACTCTGTGAGGTTACTTTTCAGAGAATTCCCCTTTTTATCCCCTCCTCCACAGTAGTCTGACTAATTTTAAATCAACTCTCATGATAATTCTCGCTGCTACAAACTTAAGATTGGTTTTCATAGTTACATATATTTCTATTTAGGTTTTTCAGATGTTCACAACCTACATTAAATATAAATTACATGTATACCTTGGAAAAATTATAATTAAAATGATATTGTAGATGGTTATTAAAAATAGCTTGTCCCAATTCCCTTTACTACATCAGTTGTATGAAGTGATTTATAAAGTCCTCATTGCATCATAAATCTATCTTTTGTTGGAATGGGTGGCAATGTTCTTTTTGTTTCTGTATAAGGTTTGGTCTCTGAGTGTATCTGAAGCTATACTTTTGCTAAGTATATGAATGATCTTGAACTAAAAGAGCTCAGAACATTACACAGCAAAATGATATGGTATAAAGACACACTATGCAAGCTATACATAATTAAACAAAGGGCATTTGCAAACTTTACATATGCTTATAAAGAAGCATCATTGGGAGAAATCATATTTTATCAGCCATCAACCCTAGGCGTTTGAAGGGAAAAGCATGAAGGGATAATACCTTAGGGAACTAATCTCTCCAAATAATTTTCAAGTCCCTACTCTTTCTAGACTTTTGCGCAGTCCCAATATTCTCTTATAATTTGGGCTGATTTCTGTAGTGAGGGGTTAGTTAAAATATGTCCCAAAGGCAAAAACAGAACGTAAATCAGTCAAAGACAGCTTTGAGAAGTATTTTTTTTTCTTTTTAGTATCCAAAACACTTTTTCTTCCTCACTTTCAAAATTTCTCCAAAATTGACTTTAGAGGAGACATCCAGCAGCTCAATCTCATTTCAGTATTTTGCCAAGAACTATAGTCTTAAAAAACTTTATTGTTATACCAGTATTCAGTTTTGATTATTTGACATATCCCAACACAAATAATACAAACAATTGCTCTTTATCAGACCTTCAACAAAGATCAAATATATATGTCACATTTCCCCATTTTTCAACAAATTTTATGTTGTGTGGATTGGTAAGATATCCAGTTTATAAAGTTACATTTGAAGATTTTTTTTAAGTATAGGCAAAGATTTTCATTTAAATGCAATATCGAAAGAAATATACTTCTCAAAATACCATTTTTTTCCTTTGTTTAAAAATTTTATTGACAACTGATAAAATGTCTAGCTAGATTATGAATGTTAGAATGAAAAATGATTAATAAAGGTAGGTTCAAATTATTATGTTCTATTAAAGATGATTTAGTCCTCAATGAACATCTGTTTGGTGATGTGTTTTATCCAGATATAGTAAATTAATGACATACATTAAATTATAGGGAAATGACACCTTCAGTTTTATTATGAGCAGAGCTTTTAAAATGTTATTTGTCATAACCTGTCATTCTATCATTATATAGCATTACTTAGCATTTAAAAAATATCTACCTTTCATTTTGAAGTTCTTTAGATAACTAAAATATGACTTTCTATGGTTTGTGGTTCCCTATCCTTTTATTGCCACTATGAACAAATTCATATAGTTTGATTCAAACAGAAAATACATTTTGCTTATTTGGAAAAATGATGTTTATTCTCATTTTCTCATCTTGAGCAGGTGGTTTAATTTTAGTACACTTCAGAGTTATAATTTCATGCTTATTAAAAACATTTATTGTGATTGCTGAAGATACTCTATATAGCTGAACAAAAGCTATTTTGTTAAATTATTTACCAAATTTTTTTGTTGTTTTTTATTTCTTCCCTTTGAAGGATAATTTTAGGGTCTTCAGAGAGGATCTGGAAGTGTGGGGATATGTGGTTTTGGATAGTTACAAATTGGTAATTTATATGATTATTTCTTTAAGGTTCATGCATTTTGTCCATTGTATGCTATAGAATATTTTGAAAGTGAATCTATGTTATGTTTTACAGAGTTCATTTTTTGGAGGAAAAAAATTGTCAAAATGATTTATAAAATTATGCATTCTTCCAACATTAATTTATTTAGTAACTTATCAAATGTCCATGTGGCTGCTACTATTTTAGATTACATTGATTGACAAAACACCTGGCTGTTTTGGGGCTTTTAACCTGGGAGACACAGTAAACAAAAGCTACAAACCTAAATAAGGAAATTACATCGAATGATCAAAGATGGAGAGCACATGGGAAATACAAAAACAAAAAACTATTAAGTCCTGGTGAGAAAAATGAAGATTGTTGGGCAGGGATGGGAGTTAACATTTTAAATAGGAAGCTCAGTGTAGTTATAGTGAAGGTGACATCTGAGCAAAATATGGGAAAGTGAGAGAGTGTGTCAAGAGCTATCAGCAGTAAGACCGCTCCAGACAAAGGGACTGGCTATTGCAAAGGCCTTAAGGTTAGAACACGACCAGCATGTCCAAGGAATTGCAAGGAGGCCACTGTGAGGGAGTGAGGAGTACCAGGGAATGAGGTCACCAAGGTTAAATGAGTGGCCAGATCACTTAAAAGCTTAGATATCATTGTAAAACTCTAGCTTTTATATTTGAAAACTTACTGTGTGAATGGAATTTCTGCTAATAACTGAGAGTTCAAATGTCCATCACTTCAAGGATACTTATTCTAGTAAGATAGAAGAAGAAAAATTCAGGTTTCAATACAGAGTGACAAATGCTACGAGATCCAAGTGTAGGAAATTATGGGAGCACAGAGGAAGGCCACCAAAAGCAGACTGATATATTTGGTGATGTTCTGTGACTATACATTGGCTTATATTTTCTAAATTTTTACAGAAGTAGAATCATAGTGTATATATTTTTTTATTGTCTGGATTCCTTCACTCAGCATAATTATTTTAAGAATCAGCTAAGTTGTGTAAATCAATAGCTCATTTTCTTTATTCTAAAAAGTATTCTCTTGTATGAATATATTATATTTTTTATCATTGCTGTGTTGATGGACATTTGTATTGTTTTCAAATCTTAGTGATTAAAATAAAGCTGCTAAGAAATTCACATACAGGGTTATGTATGAATTTAAGTTTGGAATTTTTTGAGTAAATGCCAGGAGTAAAATGGCTAGTTTATATAATTGGAACACATTTAACATTTAAAATATTTTTCAAGCTATTTTCCAAAGTGGTTGTATGATCTTATATGCCATCATCAGTTTATGAAATAACCTGTTGCTTCACAATCTTTCCTTGACCAGGTATAATCAGCCTTAATAATTGTAGCTATTTTAATAGATATGTAAGTACATCTCATTGTGATTTTAATTCATATTTCTTTCATGTCTAAATGTTGAGCATTTATTTTTTAGAGAGAGAAAGGGAGAGAGATAACATCAATGTGAGACAGAAACATCAATGGGTTGCCTCCCAAACGTGCCTCAACCAGGGATTGAACCTGCAACCTGGGTATGTGCCCTGACTCATGGCCAGGAATGAAACTTGTCACCTTTTGCTGTCCAGGATGATACTCCAACCAACTGAGCCACATGGGGCCAGAGCCTGATGCATATTTAAATGAGTAAAAGCTTGCATTAAATGGCAAATTTTGAAAGCTAAATGAACGGCCTAATACTAGTTAATGGAGGGAAAGGGAGCATATTTTCTACAGTTCAGTAGTGGAATCCTTTTATAGAATTTCTTTAGAAGTCTACACTAATGTACTATAATGGGCACTTGTACATTACAATTATACAAACACTTTGGCAATTTATATCTTCTTTGTGAGTTATGACTGAACCATTTAATTCCTTAGGAGCATTATTACATTTTAAGTTTTCATGTGCAACAAACCTATTGGGGTGACTACCTTTCTTATTCAAATGAAGAAATAGTCTTGTATTTCATCCAAATGTTTTTTTCTAGGAATAAATTACATTATGTTAGTTGCAGAGTTTTGTTAAATTCCAAATCTGTCACTGAGAAAAGCTTTTTCAGAGAGAAATAATTTTAGACACAACACAGAAAGTTATGTAATAGTCAATTGCGATCCTATCCCTATCTCTATTTTATATAGTGATATTGTCCATGTTAACTCTAAGGCAAATCATTGCCAGCTGACTTTCTAACACTGATTATATGGATGGAATCTAGTGTGACAATGTTTTTTTGTTTTATGGGGGCATAAAACACTTCAGAAAAAATATATTTTGAATGAAAGATAATGTTTTAAGAGTTATTTGGGGATTATAAACTATATGTATTTTCATTTTACTCTCTGCCTAGCACACAGAGTATGAACATAGCAATCACTGAAATACTTAGGTTAATGACCTAGACCTCAAAATGCATATTCATAGGATTAAAATGTAGAATTTTTCTGAGATAGTTAACTTGGACAATGTTCATTATTTCTGGCAGTTAGAGGGAAGTGCCGATAATATTGAATTGCAAATTACTTCACATTCATTGATTATAAGAAAGCACTGAAACAAGCAAAGAATACTTTAAATTAATTTTAAAAAATAGAGACTGATCCAATATATTCGATCTTTCTAAAAGATATTGCAACAATTTATAACAGATATTAGTGTTCAAATACTTATTGTACAAACATATTCAGCAAATACACGTTAAAAAAGTGTATATGGGGGTGAAAAAATCATTCTAACAAAGAACAATTTTGATAAAATCAACAATAGCTACCACCTAAAACCATTGTTCTGCAATTCAGTAATTTTAATTTATAAAAATATAAAAATAATATATAGGAATGAGTATCCTGGTAACTTGGAACGTGTGTTCTGATTGTTCACTGTCATTGTTTAAAAGTCAACAAGTTTAGAACTCTATGAAGCATAGCATTATGGGAAAAAGGTAGCCCTCATTCATTTCAAAGACAAGGCAGGTAGGCATATGCATTACCAGGGGAAAGAATCCACTCAGTAACGGGAGGGTGCAGTGGTGGAAAAAATGACACGTTTCGGTTGTAATTTTAGGACCATACTTAAGATGCAATAGTGTGCTAATAGCCTTGAATAAAATACAAAAAGTGTTTGCGATCCATTGAAGAGTACCTAGGAAACACTATAAAGAAGACAAGTGGTAGTGATTCTACTAAAGGAGTCGTAAACAGTATGTTTCAGCAGTTTCCATGTGTTTTCCCTAAAAAGCTATTTGATTTCAATGAAAATGAACTCTGTTCTCTTACCAATGTAAATGAGATGTTGTTTGTTTTTTAAATTAATCAATAAAATAAATTAACATATTTTTAGAAAACAGGCACACACACTAAATTAAAAATAACAGTGTTTAATCTACCCAGCAAACATTAAACTCCTTGCGATTGGCTAATTCTGGGGTTCTGCCAGGTGACAAAGGCCATGTGTGATACTGCTCACAGCATGGTGCAAGGCCATTGTCCCTTTGGCATCCACCTTTTCCGTTGATATGTTGTGCTATGTTGTTTAGATATTCCTATATAAAGCCCTTTGTTTTGTGGGTATATGGGTGAGTGTGTGTGAGCATATTTGTTTTTGAACTTTTAAGTATATATTAAGTCGGTAACATCGGCTAACATCAAAAGTAATTCTTATGAATCAAAGGGAGATTGTTTATCTTGTTAATACAATACATGGATATTATCCCCATGTTTTACTTTGAAAAGTTGCTCAAGCATTCATTTAAATCATTTGTTTAAACAAAATTTCTTGAATGTATCAGACAGTAATTGTTCTAAGTTCAAGGTACATGGATAATATACAATTTATAAGTTTCCTAGCTCTTTTTGTACTTTGTCTACCTTCAATTTTTTTCCCCGCCTGATATCCTTATTGAACTTAGATATTAATCATTTTAGAGATAGCCTAATTATTTAAGTACATACTACTATTACTTCCCTTATCTTAGATTTTTAAAATGTCACTGAATAGAGACTAAATTTGCATTGTTTTACTAATATTTTGCTGAAGACTGATAAAACTGAAACAATAAACAAAAAAACACCCATGTTCACCACCACATTTAGCAGTCCTTTGCTCTATCCTTAGTGTTGTGCATATAAAATACATATTGATAAAATGACTCATGCTTTCTAAAGTTCAAAGATATCTGATGAAATGAGCAATACCATTACCATTTTGCAACTAATTTAGAAAACTGAAGTTCCAGGACCAAAAACTTTGAGAAAGCAATGTTATATCAATGACAAGACTAATGTGAATTATTATATTATCAACTTGCTTTAAGAAATGCCCATTTCTAAGAATAAATATTTTGAGGGTAGTTAATAAGAGGGACTACTAAACCAATGACAGCTGGAAATAAAATTAGCTAAAAGCCATTTTTCAGTGTTAGTCATAACATTGTAGTCCTCTCATTTATACAGAAAGGGCATTTAATTGAAAAATTAAAACATAGACATTTTATGAATGAAGGCAGAGAAAAAGCTTTGCCTAACTCTACATTTAAAAGATATACTTTTCCAGGCATATTTTTGTAAATTTTGGCCAAGATTACTTAATTTGTACATTTAGAGATTGTTATTTGTCTTCCAACAAACAAAAACAGCTGCCCCCTGTTTAAAAAGGAAATATTCATAGAAAGCAACACAAATGAATAACTGTACATTGTTTATTAAATGTTTTAATTTTGGGTAGCCTTTTACATTTTTGCAAGGGACATGGGTTTCTGAAATGGTGAAGGACCTGCCATTTGTAAGAGAAGAACATTCAGGTCAGGAAGGTTGTAGGCAAAGGGCATACTTTGCCAATTTATTGAAACTGCATAAGAATTTCTCACAATAATGCAAAACAAAGAGGGGTGCTTGAAAATTCAGGATATGTATATGGATGGGTGGCAGAAAAAAGACAATATATTAGTGGCATAAGAGCCCAGTTTTAGTTTAGGTATACTATTATAAAGATATTAGCCACATTAAAAATATTAATTGCATAAACCACAACACATAATTGTTAGATATAATGTAGACTAAAGTAAATTCAAAAAGTTATATCTCAGAAATGTTTACTGAAATCTGTTATTGTATGCCATTCATTTTGTCATTTATTTTGTAATTTAAAAGTCATTAATATATATTAATTTCTTGAATCTGAAAAGCTGACTTATATACAGGAAAAGTTGATTCAGGTTTTTTAAATGAACATCAGATTATGAATTCCAATTTTAAAATAAAGTCACTCTTGTATACATTAAGAAAAGTACTATAAAACTGAATTACAGGATTTTTTCTTGCAAATTCAATGAGTATTTCTCTGTTGCAAACTATTCATTATACTGTATGTAGATATTCTTGCTCTCCTAAAGACAAAAAAATTAAAACTTTTTCTTTTTGTAATTGACCTATCAAGGTGGCTGGGTTTCAAACTATTTTTTTTGTTTTTTTTTAATTGGGTTTTAAATTAATTTTTACAAAGTATTTTAGACTTCAGTTTCAGGAAATTTGTTGCAGCTTATACAGGATAGTTTCAATTTTATACCAGCTTATCATCATCATTTAACAAATTTTATTTAACTAATTATTCTCAATCAATAAGTAGAACTTAGCATTTTCTTATATTGTGGACAAAAGATGTATATAATTTTAAAGAAAATCTAAAGCATAACATATAATCATATAGCTACCCTAGACATAAAAACCGATTTAGTGTTATTAAGTATGACATTTTAAAACATATTCTTTCCCCTTTCTGACTTTCTGAAAAGTAGTAATCTGGGTACTTCTTTAAGTTTATTGAAAGCCAATTATAAAAACATCCACTCACTCCACCATTAGCATTATCTTAAAAATACTTCTATATTTTAATCGCTTATTTTCTTGTATTATGTAATAGGGCAAATAAGGAGAAAGAAAACCTATTGGCTTTCCCATTGCTTTGATCTTAGTTACAAACCTCATATCTTAAAATCAATAATAGCACTCATGGGCATGCACTAAGCTGAAACAACACAGATTCTTCTCTTTTAAGCTGCCCAGTGCCACTGGGTCTTGCTATCAAACTGCAGTTTATATCTTCTGGCTCACAATACTTAGTCAGTAATTTAAGTTCCATGGGGATCTCCAGGGACATTTTGAAAACCTGGATCTTTGTAAAGGTTATTATTATGTGACATGAAGACATTCTACAGCAAATTATTAAATTGTTGGTATTCTTCCATCAGTTTGAACAAGCCATCAAGGTGATGATATGCTCACATTTAAGTGCTAAATAAAAGTGACAGATGGTGTGGTCAACAACATTCTCTACAAATTAAATACACTAGGCAGTAAAGAGGCTCCCTTCTTCCACACCAGGTACAATTCTTTGGGGCATCTGCAGACAATGTCTCCGCAGACCTATCCGATACACATACAGATGCCCCCGCCTTTTAGGCTCTACCTCATGTGGTCAGATTCTAATGCAAATTCATATGCTCCAACCTTAAAACTAACTTCATATAAACCTTTCACTTTCCGTGGGTGAATTTTTAACTTCTTCACTTACAGAAAATTCATGTCATGCGAACCCTTTGAGTTTTTCTAATGGTGCCATTCTTTCCTTTTTACTCTCATCTTTGTCCATCTTTCAAAACGGAACCCCCTTCAGTTCTATCATTAATTCTATCACATTGTTCTTTTTTCCAGAATCTGGAGCAACTATTGCACCAAACATGCCAAGCCTTCCATCCTCACTAGCTCTTGGCCTTTGGGGAGCTGGTCCCGAATTCCTTTCGTCAAATGGGGTGGGGGTAAAAATCAGTCACATCTTACCCTCCTTTAAAACATCCTTTCACTCCTTGGCGCAGCAGAATGTCTCACTGTGAGAAACTGCAAATGCTGTTCCCAATTACTCCCTCAATCCCTCTACATGACCGTTTGAAATCCAACGCAATTATATTCTTAATGCCAATAATCGTCTTCTAATATCCAAATTTGCTGGCAGTATCTAAGGTTTTATTATGCATATTGTACTTTATTTGGTTTATATCTCTCTCTCCTTCACCTTCATGCTTGACTGCTGCTTCCTGGGGTTTCCTGGGTTCTCTGTTATACCAATTAAACATCTAGTGTATAATTTAGTCTTGAAAGTTCTTCCCAGGTTTCACTGTTTATAAAATGATTCAACTTATTTAGCCAATTATCAAATTTCTTTTATGCCTCAAGCATTAACTATATTATCCAAAGTTTAACTGTTGGACCTCTCTTCTGTTTTCTTTGAGAAGTTAGGAATATCCTGTGAATCTCATTGTCCATCGAGTTACCCTAATATTCCAGTTTCATGCTCTGTATACAGTTCTGTGCTGCCTACGGGGAATTCATTTTAACAGAAACACACAAACAGGTTAACAGTAGAGGGATAAATATATGCCAGGCTAAAACTAATCAAATACAATTGAAGGAGCTATATTCTCAAAGTAGATTTAAGAACGAGGAATATTGCTAAAGAAAAGAATGTCATTTGTATTGATAAAATTTTAATGGAGAGATATAAAGCACACTTAATATTTATGTTCCTATAGACCAGCACTTTAAATATATGATGAAAAACTAAAATAAATGGGAAATAGACAAATCTACACTTATGGTCTGAAGTTTCAACACTGACCTCTTAATAATTAATAGAATAGGTAGGAAAACAATTAGTAAGAATGTAAATGTTTTGAATAACTCTATCAACCAGATACACCTAATGGACATTTATAGAGTAGTCTGTCCAATAAAATAGTTACAAATCACTTCAAATTATTTAAATCAAACATTGTGTTTTCTCAGAGCAAAGTGAAATTAATTTCAAAATCAATAACAGAAATGTATTTTGAAAATCCCCAAATACTGGAAGGCCAGGTAATACACTTCTAAATCACACATAATTCAAAGAATCGTTCAAAAGAAGACCTGGAAAGTATTTTGATGTGAATGAAAATTAAAGCCCAGCACATTCAAAATTTTGGGATGCAGCTAGTATAATACTTAAATGAATATTTTTTGGTACCTATATTATAAAAGAGGAAAATTTCCAAAGCAATGCTCTCAGGTTCCATCTTTTTAGAATCTAGAAAGATAAAACAGGAAAAGCTGTTCAGTGTCATAAGCCATCAGGGAAATGCAAACTCAGGAGAATTAAAATTAAAACAACTGATTATACCAAGTGTTGGAGAAGATGTTGAGAATCTTGGACCCTCTTTTACAGCTGATAGAAATGCGAAATGGCATGACCACTTTGGAAAACAATTTGGCCATTTCTTAAGGGGTTCAACATATACTCATCAAATGTAGAACAAACAAAAAGCTGGGCATAAAACTAAACAAATAGGTTATGGAAAGTGGTAAACTAAAGATAAGCTACAAATTCATTGAATTAAGTACCTATTTAATTCATTTGATAGTTGTATCTCAGTGGAGTTGAGTATAAATTTTACTGCACTGAGATACAACTATCAAATGAATTAAAATGAAAAAGTTTGTTAATTTTAAAACGTAAACATTCTATATATTAAAACTAACTAAAAATAAATAAAAATCACCTTCAAACACTGAAATCAAACTGAAACGGTTTAACCTAATTGTATGTTAAAATTAGTAAAATAAACCACATAAAAATTAAAGTTTTTAAATTATTTTGACTATATTAAAAATAACTTTTATGTAACAAATAAAACAATACTGTAAAAAGGCAAGCCATAGCCCAGCAAACAATATTCAAATCACAGACGGACGAAAAACAACCAATGTAAAAACAGCCAGAAAGACAATGTGCAGAAGAGCAATTCTGACTAACAAATATATGAAAAAAAATTCAAGTTAGTCAAGAATAACAAATTTTAAAATGATATCATTTCACAGTCACCATACTTGCAAACACTTAAAGTTCTAAAATATAAAGTACTGCAAATAAGAAACTTCAAATGATAATGGTGGCTATGTAAAATAGGAAACATATTTGAAGAAAAATTGGAAAATATATAGTAAATTTTAAGGCACACCCCAAGTTAGCTTTTCACAATACAATCACGTGGCCATACATTGTAGAGTGATTTAATAAGTATAAGAGTAGCAGAAACTTAATGCCTATCCGTAGGGAAATGGAAGTACACATTTTGGGTACATATATATTAGAATACAATAAATGATGCATTAGAATAAACTAAGCAGATCTATGTGTATTGACATAAAAGTATCTTAAAATATGCTATTGCATATAAAAAGAAGAAGGGTGACACAGAAAGTATAAGACGTTTATGTAAAATTTAAAATGAAAACATAAAAACTATTTGCAGATTCAGAACTAGAATAGAGTTTCCTCCGCTCTCCAATGGTAGAGCATTCTTATGAAAACTTTCATTATGAAATGGGTAAAGCAAACAGTACCCCTTTCTGCAAGTTTGTGTTACACCACTTCGCTTTTACAAAAGACCAACATTAGTGCCTGATTTTGCTAACAGAAAGAAATCTGAAGAGGATTTTTGCTTTTACCAAAAAGCCCTTACTGTGCTATATTTGGAAAGTGAGGGATTCCTATAATCCTAAAACCATGGACAGCAAAAATATCTACTAACTTCTAGTGAGGGAAGTAGAACAATTAGGAAATGGGGTCTGCACTTAGTCTTTTATTTTAAAAATCTTAAGGAAATATAAGAAGATAGTAAAGTTTTATGCACATGTGTTTTTGGTACATTACCTTGTGAGGTTTCTAAAATTAGAATAAAAAAATAACTGAAATTTTATGTGTATCTTTGAGAAGATTATAGAGTCACAAGGTACTTTATGGAGATGTATTTATAGTACCTTAAGGCCAAAGGGTGAATCTAATTATAAAAGCAAAAAAACAAAGCAAAAACAAAAACAAAAGAGAAAAAAACTCTAACAAATGAAGTTTAAACATTTTCTGGTACCATGCAATTTTGTTATCTTGTGCTTCCAAGCTCTTTGATGAATTGTGGAAGCTATAATTGTATTGGTTTCAACAGTTTAGTTATTTCTAAATTATATTCCTGAAATGTACAATTTTCTAATCTTTAAATATTTTTAAGCCTAAAAATCCTTGTGAAAAGGTATGCAAGTCTTCATTATGAAACTTTGCAAAGAACTTATTTGGCCATTTGTCTGTCCTTTTTAATAAGTCTGCTATCCAATAATCCTCATTTGACTGTTTTGATTGGCATTTCTCGGGTCATTCTAAGTGATAGATTAAGACTTTTTGGGTAATACATGTAAATTAATACATATACATTTTAAAAAATTTAATATTAAATGACAGTATTCTGGAGTTAAAATGTAATATTCTAATATGTGATTCTAGGATTAGAATATTTTATTTGTAGAATTCAGTATTTTTTTTCTATACCTGATAATGAGTTTAATATAGAAGATAATTTATGTCATGAAAAAATAGTAATGGCATTCATTATTTAGAAAATTTTAGCAAAAAATATGCAAAAATCTTATCAAGTACAAATAATAGAATTTGAATACATATTTTGAAAAGCACGCTAAGTGCAATTCTGTTCATTGTCTGGTAATCAGGAACAACAATTTAAAGATTACTTACCAACATTATAATTTACTATTTATATAAAGGATTCTATTGTGTTCCAATCCATTTTTAGGACATAGGTTAGGTGCTTAGGTTGACATATATTATATATATATTCCATTTAAAATGAAAAACACCCCTCCTAATTGCTTCTGTGTGTGTTTGTGTAGAACATCTGTTTTTCAAGATAGGGTATGAGAAACCTGTTTTCTTATTTTGGGTCATTTTTCAGGATACCCCATTATTTTTATTTCATCTGGGTTCAATTCACATGTTGAAAACTGATTTTGTATGCAGCTTTTGGAAAGATATTTTTTAGCCTGTGATTGCAGACTTCTAGATGCTTCCTGAAGTCCACATTTTTTTTCTTTATAAAACTATTACATTTTTCTTGACACTATTTTTATAATAACTTTCTATATCTACTACATCATGATTTTCTCTCAACTTGTCAATGGCTGGAATTATAAGGACACCTGGAATAAACCCCACTGTTTAAAAGTTTTGTATTGCAGAAGCATGACTAATTAATCAAAGTGTTATGTAGCTGTAATTGAAGGCTCTTGGTGGGTGGTACTAAAAAATAAGTCACACACACAAACATACACATACAATTTTCAATCATCCTTTGTGGAACAGTGAGGAGTGTATCCTTCCATTTGCATTAAAAATGTCGCTCAGAAACACTGGGGATATAGCAAATACAATCACTAAGGCGTTGGAGTGCCTAGTATAGGACCTGATTGTGAAGGGTACACTGACATGCGTAAGCCTATATATGTATAGATGTAATACATATATATTTATATGCAATCTTTTATAAGCAGTGGTCCTCCACTGCATACGTCTTTTATTGTGTGCTGATTCAGGCTTCACTAGTTTAATTAACGTGGGACACTTTTAGTCTCATTATCCAACTATTGTGGGTCTTCAGGTCATGTCTAACTACTTATGAACCTAAAACCGAAAGGCATAGCTTCAACACCACTCGCCATGATATATAGTTTGTTCTAGAAAATTATCTTGTGCATGACAGTTTTTAATATTAACTTGAAAGAGTTATTTTATTTATCATTGTTATAGTTTTGTCATTGGGGTATAACAGAGGTGGCAGATGCACAAGTCATGATTTCTTATACCATCTGGGTTGGAAATGCAACGTATATTTATTATAATTAAACATTTTTCTGGCTCACCTTTCTAGTATTAAATCTTACAATTAAAACTGATAATGAAACACAACAGACTACAGAATTAATTCAATGGCTGTATTAAAATGAAATATTTGAAGTCTTTCTTTTGATTTTTCCCCACTAATTAAATCAAAAGCAATATATAATAGATGTTATGTTACAAAATACCATATTGTTTAGCAGATGTGAAAACTTCTTCTTTTCAAGGCCCTTGAAAAGTACAATCAAGGCATCATTTGGATAATGACTTGAGAGTGACAGGATTTCTAATCATATCTATTTTATATGTATCCAATCATTGCGATAATAACTGTATAATTTAGTGTGCAGAATCCAAACAGCAGTTCATGGTATGGTAATCGCCATTTTAATTTTTGATGTTTAATCAGATGTTTATAGGAATATAGTCATTTAATGTTTTTATTGTTTACACGAATCTGTAATTTCTCCTCATTTTTACTCATTCCTTGATCTGCAGTGAAGCATATTGAATAATCAGTGCTGAGATTTCTTTCCATTGTATGGATTACAGTATATGCTTTAGGCACAAAGCAGGAGAAAATAACGGCGCTCTCAAACACTTATGCTTCTTGTCTCCCATGAATGTGAGATAATTGCACTAAGAAAGAGAAGCAACATGTTGTGCGTTTATCAAAAGGAAATGGTTATCATTGTCCAACAAAGAATGAAATAAACTATGTATATAAATGCTCTACCTCAATCCAACATAAATCATGCAAAACTAACACATTTATCCTAAACGTCTTTGCAATTTGAAAATGAATTATTTGTTTGAATATAAAAAAGCTGGAAACAGGTTTAACTGTATTGCTGAATTGCATTAAAAGTAGAAAAAATATGAATCTTTGGTCAATGACACAAACTGTTCTTAACTTCCTTGAGGCAAAAAAAAAATATATATATATATATATATATATATATATATAGTGGCCATGGCCATATAATAGATCTAAGGAAAATAATCACATAGATAAAACATGAATTAATTGGATGGTGATTAAACAGAGGCACACACTTTTATTTATATGTCAACATTAAAAGGGCTTATAGAAAAAACTTTACTTATGTATACAAATCTTTCCATATGCATAGTTTTCTATAAGGCACTGAGCTCATTTATGTGCATGTTTATTTAATTCTTATTACAATCCCATAAATTAAAACTAACACAATTTTACAAATGGGAGCCTATAATTTAGATAGTTAAAGTAACCAACTCATTGGGCCAGCTGATGCAAGGCAAAGCAAGTAATCAAGTCCGTCTTACTATTCAACCAGTGCTTATGAACACTGCTGTGTAATGTAGAAGCCAGGATGCAGCCGTTGAGCAGATGCAAGCTTATGTAAGTGCTAACTATAGAAAGGAAGGTCTGACTCTTAAAATTTGTTACAGTACAGTAGAAAATTGCTGTGAAAAACATTATGGTTCTCTTCATATGTGAATGTTATGATTCTCTCTCTCTCTATATATATATAGATGATAGATGATAGAAAGATGATAGATAGATGATGATAGATAGATAGATATAGATATAGATAGATGATAGATGGATGATAGAGATAGATGATCAAATAAAATAATATTTTTCATTTGTGAAAGCAATTTCTCCCTATTGATAATTTTAAGTATTTGAATTTTATGTATAAAACTCAGGCTCAGAAAATATTTTCAGTCACATATTTGCTTTCATTCTTACTTCATGTTTATCTCAATTTTTCACAACAAAATTCTAAACAATAATGTATGTTATATTTTTCTGTAACAGGCATTTGCTATATTACAATATTGCTATAAAAGGACATTTTACTAAATGTGTATAACAGTTTTTCTTTGTACAAAAATGCAGAATTAAAAATAATATATTCTTAGTCTTAAAATATTTTTTGACTGTTGCTGATAGATGAAGTTACCTTTCTGGAAATGATTTTTCCACTACATCATCATCTTTGAACTACAAGAATACAAATGTAAGCAAGTTGGACAGCTAATATTACCCTATGAGAAGAGCTGTAGTTTGATGGCTAGTGGGCAGGATTATGGAGTCATATACCATGGACCTTGGAGAATTTATTTAACCTCGGTTCATCTTAATTTCCTTATTTGTAAAGACAAATGTCATTGACTCCCTGATAGGTTTATTGTGAAGTTTTTAATAAATCCTACTTTGTAAAGTCTTAGCATGGTATATAGGCCACAAAGAGTAGTAGTGTAGTAGAACATTTAAAATCATGGGCTCTGGAGTCAGAAAGGGTGCAAATCTCTGTTACATGGCTATTTAGTTATGTGATCAGCAGTATCCTAACCACTCTAGGACTCAGTTCCTCATCTACACAATTTGATTTCTACAGTTCCCTCTGCATATGGTCAGTGACTATTCACTGGGCAAATTCTATGTACAGCCCTCAGCATAGTCAGTAATTCATTGTGTTTCATGGTCATTAATTATTATCACAAGTCACATCATTAATAGCAGCAGAATGAGGAGTGGAGTAGTAAATGCCTAATGTGATATAATGTTGATGATAATATATCTTATAAAAATAATGCTCAGTACTGAAATTTTTACTTCAAATCATTTATTTTTGTGTTTTCAATGTGATCTTATAAAAAGACAAATGTCTTGTTATTTTGCCTAAATTGAAATATCTGAGGTTTTTGAAAAATCTACATATAGAAAAAAATGGAGCAAAATAGAAGTTCATTTCATTAAACAAAATTGCCTAAGGTATGTGTTGTCCCAGTCTGAAAAAGGAGCACATATACAGAGTGTCCACAAAAAAATATATGCACACTTTGAATACTTCATTCCAATGGGTTAAATATGAAAAGAAAGAAACATAGATTAAGCGATCAGCTGAAAAGAAAAAAAAAACAAAACATCAATTGAGCTATCAGCTGTTAAGTATGTATACATTTTGGGAGGATACCCTGTATATGCATGTGTATTATTTATTTATATGTAATATATAATATGAATATATTTATATGTGAAGCATTTTTATATATAATGGTAGCAAAAATTGGAAATTACCCTAAATGTCATATTAGAGAAAGAAGATGGACTCTGTCTTTTTTTTACTGTGTAAATTGGGTACTACAACCAAAGATTTGAAATCCTCATATCATCCTATCTCTGGTCACATCATTTATACATAGAATTCTTTTTTTTCTACTTTAAAGGACTCATGATTAAGCCATGTCAAGATATTTAGAAATTGGAGATTTTTAGACAGCTATACCAAGAGTCTGAGGAATTTGTCTGTTTTAGGTTATTGCAATAAACTTATTACTGAGACTAGAACCTGATAAATATTGCATATATTCTATAAATATTTGCCAAATGCTAATGGTGTTCTTCTTTCACTTACTCCATCAGTTTCTACATACTTTTTACCTCATCTCCATCCTAGATCTAAATCTATGGTCTATATATCCACTGCTAATGTGTGTGCTTTTTGAGAATCTCCTAGCACATGGCATTTTGAAGTCTAAGACTATCCCTACATTAGGACGTATCAGGAAACCTCAGAGCCATCTCAGTCATTAAAGATTCTTTTCTCATTCTCAGTGGCTTATGATAAGCAGAGATTTATTTTTTTTTAAAGTAGGCTGTACTCAGGAAAACTCTCATACACTTAATAAAATTCCATCAAGAACTTTGTGAGTTGGTTCTAATGCTTTAGGTCAAGTTTGTTGAGTTGTAATATTATCTGAAAATGTGTGAAGATTTGAATAAGAATAATTAGCAATGCTGCTGAGATCTAAGAAACTTAAACCATCTGTCTATTACCAAGTGCTTTGATGCACTGTCATTGTACTGCTAGGGTTATGAGGAAAGGCTGGCTCAATCAGATAAGACATCTTACAATATGCTTGTTTTATTGGAGTTGGTAGAAACATAATGCTCATATTTATTCAGTAAATGTGACTTGCATTTTGTGAGTAATTACTGGGCAGATAGTAAGATACGTAGTAAAATATTGCCAAAGAAATATAAGGTCACTAGCAGGCAGATGCTTATAGCTGAATTATATATTCTGGATATTTTGAGTATAGTAGCACATTTTTAAACTTGAGAAATAATGTACTTTCCAACAATTTTTGCCACTTACCATGATTTATTCCAAAATAATCAGCAAATTAAAAATAATTTTATATTTTTAAGGACTATTTAAAAGCCAGATTCTGTTTTAGATGTCTGGATTACCTAAACGAAGATCCCTAAATTTGTGGAGCTTACATCTTAGTGGAAGAGAAAGAGTAAGCAATTAACATAGCTACTAAGTAAATTTTATAGTACATTACAAGGTGACATGTGGTATGATTATTAATCTAAGGACAAGGAGACAGAGAGCAGGAAAAGAAGGAATATAACTGTGTGGGAGTTGGTATATGCAAAGTGGTAAGAAATTTAATATTGACTGGTCAAGTTAGGTCTCAGTGAGAATTTAATATTTGTGCAAATACTTGAATGAAGTGAAGCAGCTGGCCATGTTGATATCTAGGGGAACGATCTTCAAAGGAAGAGCATTTCTCTTCAACAAGGAATGGAAAATAGACCACTAGGTTTGGATGTGAAGTTTGGGAGTGGGGTATGCAGTGGATGAGATAAAAGATCTAATAAGGAATTCAGATCATGCAGGTACTTGATATCACTTAAGGACTTGGACTCTTACACTGAATTAATTGGGGGTACCAAGGTTTTGTAGAATAACATGATCTCACTTGTATTTAAAATGATCACTCTGATTGTTGAGTTGAATTTCACAGCATTGACAATAAATATGATCACATAGATTATAAACATCCTTTTACCCTTTATTTTAGAACTATTCTCCCAAAATGATCATGAAGACCAAATTTCTAGGATTTTAAGTTTTAAATCTTACACATTATTTTTACGCCTCAGACTGTCTGGTGGTATTGGACATGTAGGCAGCAATTCAGGAAAAACATAATGTTTGGTGAAGTACAAAATACTTCATTTAGAAAACAAATATTTTTGAACTTCCTGTAAAAGCCTGATACATAAGATACAGCAGTGAGCAAAGAACACTAAAATCACTGACCTCAACGTAGCTCACTTGTCAGGGTAATCCATTCACCCAGCGAAAACATGAAGCCTTTGCTTAAAATCTAGATAAGAAAGAGAATTGTGTTTATTAAACTGTTCTTTCCATAATATTCTGATTCTAGTGTTTATGAAATTACCATCCAAACATACAGGTACTGAGAGGACAACAAATCAGTTGTACTGTGCTCATGTAACACAGTTCAATCACAGTAATAGCAACTCATGGCATCCTACATCCACCTACACAGCAGGCTCAGCAGTCACTGGGTGATTCAGGACATAGTAAAAACTCTGGCCCTTGCTGATTTGCTCTATGGAGTCCTGAATGGCTTTCTGTGCTTGTGCCCTTGAGGGTGGGGAACAGTTTTGTCTTTGAATCCTCCCATTTCCTGCTCTAGAAATCTGAACAAAAGTGGTTCTGTTAGATGTGATTGCATATCTGAAAGTTTCCCACATATAATTTGGAGAATAACATAAAGTGTTGTAAACAATAAAATATCTGAATATATTAGAAGAAGAATCTTTGAGCTTTGATCTCCTTATCTGCAAAATCGACGCACTAATAAGCTACCTCATTCAATTATTGTGAGCAGTTTTAAAGACAAAGGTTTGGCAGTGCCTTGATTAACCTGAGTTTCAATCTTATTATTAATTAAATTATAGGTATTATTTCACTCCCCAATTGTGATTCAAAATATAAAAAATGTTAAAAAGCCTATGTTTTCTAAAGTAAGCTCTTTCCATGAGCTGAATTTATCAGTTTTATTGGCTTTAATGATATTCAGAACAAACTGTAAAATAATGATTCCCAGCCCAGTTCTTAGAACCTGAATCTACTTCAACATTCCAATGTATATATCTCGATAGCGTTCTCAAATTACCTAAATAAACATTTACCTGTTAACATAATTATAATGTATATACACATATATACATATATAAAATTTATTCTTAAAATATAGTTTTCAACCAATGAGCATAAGGTCGATAAAAAAAACAAATGGAAAATGTAATACTGCTTTATGGTAATTATGTTGCAAAATAATTTAAATTTCTAGGATTCGAATGATGACAGAGCTAACTACTATCAACCACTTAAAGATCTATCAGCATAAAGCACATCTGAAGTAAAAAGGTATATTTCAGAGAACACTTAAAGTGGTCTCAGAAAAGAGAAAATTGAATTAATAATTAACTGATTCTTTCTAAAAGGACCTTACTTGGCAAGTTCAAAAAGCAGATGGCGCATTGAGACTTACGGAAGCTTATTAAGATATGAAAAATGTGGTTCTCTCTCTTGGTTTTGCAATTCCAGTCCAGTTTAGTCCATGAGAGCAGGGTAGTTTGTTGAAAAAAACAGGTACATTATGATTTATATGGAAATTAACTGGTTTTCTTTTTATAAAAATATTATAAAACTATTTATAATATTTAATATAAAAAGGAATATGCCCAGCCAGTGTGGCTACACACCAGGAGGTTGCTGGTTCGATTCCTGGTCAGGGCACAGACCTGGGTTGCAGGCACAATCCCCAGTAGGGGGTGCACATGAGGCAGCCGATCATGTTTCTCTCTCATTGCTGTTTGTCTCTCATCAATGCTTCTATCTCTCTTTCCTTCTCCTTCTCCCTTCCTCTCTCTGAAATCAATAAAAAAACATATTTAAAAACATATACATATAAAAAGGAATATAACTGTTGCAAAGTGTAAGGCCCAACCCCAAAAGTAAATTAAGGCTATATCTTGGTTTGCAACCACCAAGGAATCACTCCTTCCAGCTAATAAAATATTACTTGTCTTGGGCCCACCAGCAGTTGAGTAGAGAAGCTCAGTATTTGGTGAGATGTTTTTCAATTTGAAGAAATCATATCCAAAATCTAGAGATATTAATAGGCCCTACCTATCAAACAGAATTTATACAATGTTTTCTTTACCAAAATTCACTGCACAATGGAGTAGCAAGCCCTAGTGTTTTAAATTACACTGACTATAAAAAATTTCTATCAATTTTTTTGGCTTTGAAAAAAGAAATAGTTGGTGATATAATTCTCACTATGGAACTTCTCAAGGTACAGGTTGTATATCTAGAAGCATGCCAAATGCAGTGAAAATGAAAACATCTACAAAATAACTGAACAGATGGCTACATGCTCTGAGGTTCATGCCCATCTTCATCGAACAATTTGCCCCTAATACAATGCAATAGACCTGATCAATAGGGACCTTGGTTAATAGATACAAGTGCTAAAGTGACTTAAAACAATAATTTTAGAAAGCTGTTGCATAACATCTTAATAATGGAAAAACAACTCTCTGGCTATTTTAGCTAAGGTTCTGCCACAAGAATTACTGAAAAAGAATTCACTGACTCATCAGTGATAGCCATGTGGCTATGGAGATAAGCACAGAGGTACTGCAATATGGCAGCAGAAGTTGTAAAAATTGCTCTGTTTCTAGACACTAAGATTTTAGGGGCTATATAGATACTTAAAAATGTGTTCCTAAAGGCAGATTTGCTGGACAATTTTAATATAGTGCTTATGGAATATAAGCCATGAATATGGGAAACCACATACCTCATAGACCTGAATCTATAGGGTATCCCCCCAAAAATATATACACACTGAATAATTATAAAGGCAGTGTTTATTAATATACATTTCATTTTAAAAATTGAGCTATCAACTGTTTACATGTATATACTTTTTTTGGGCACCCTATATTTGAGAAGACTGCCTTAACAGTTAGCAAAGCCTATAATGACTCTGAGATCAGGGCTCTCCTACTCTATAGATGAGACTATGTACCAGTGAAATTTCTGGAGGGCAGCACCTTGAATTGCTGTCATGTACATTTCTTTGAATTTAGGTCCATGACACCAGATGAGTTTAAAGGGGAATAATGCAATACAAATTTTTAAATTAACTTAAATATTTAGAAAAAAACTGTTTATGGCTTTGTTTTTGTAATTCTTGCAAATGAAACTACTGAAAAGGGCTTAGAGCAAATATTTTGTGTGTGTGTGTTTTTCACCAGTTAGATCCTCTTATATTTCTGATCAGAGAATGCATGCACAGATTCTGAAGTACAGGGAGCACAAAATACATATTATAAAATACTCCCTTTTTATTCCTTTATATTTCTAGAGCAATCAATTAAAAATATTTTATTGGGCAGATAAGCCAATTATTACATAAAATGAGTGGGTCTTAAAGGGCTGATTAGTGAATTAGAAAAAATATACTATAATTAAACACTTTATGAAGGCTTAATTAAAGCTGAACAATCCCGCAGTGTTTCTTGAAGGTTTAGAATGATGTTATGGAAATATCTTGTTTATTATATAATCTCTCAAATACAAAAAAGTTACCTAATCACTTGTTAATTCTTTCTACTAAAACCATTGCTCTTTGTTTTATTTTACCTAACGTGATGAAATGGCACTTGTGGAAAACAAGGGAAAAAACATGGAGGAAATTTAATAATTAGGTAGAATCAAAATAGAGTAGTAAGCTAAGTAATTATCAAGTCAATGTGGTTATATTAAATATGTGAACCTTTGCCACCCCAATAAATTCAATAAAATAAAACATGGTGTTTCAGTGCATGAACAGTCATAAACTGAAATTTTTCAGGAGAGAGAGAGCTAATACAGAAAATCTAGATGTTGACAGAAAATTACGTGAGGTTCTTTGTGTTGATTTAACAGCCTGGTCTCAGACTACAGCTTTTAGAACCCAAACTTAAACTTTCTTGAGTCAGCAGTTAAGCATAAAGAAACATGACTGAAATGAATGAAGAACCATTTACTCAACTATTGTTTTGTGTGATGCTAAAATTGCATTAATGGGTTTGTTTTTGTTTGTTTTAATTTTTGTTTTTTTATCATCATCCTACGGTATTTTTTCCATTTCTCCCCAGAGAGAGAAAGGGAGAGAGAGACACATGGATTGGCTGCCTCCCACATGCACCCCAACTGGGGCAATGGATCAAAGCTGCAACCGAGGGCACATGCCCTTGGCTGGAATCAAACCCGGTACCCCTCAGTCTGTGGGCCCACGCACTAACCACTGAGCCAAACTGGCTAGGACTGTGTTAATGTTTTAACACCCATATTGTGTTAGCAACATACTAAGTGTTTGCGTCTGATACAATAAAATAAATTGGAAATTTCCAATGAGGGGGAAAAAATGAATTTGTCCTAAAAAGACAAAAAATAAAACAAAAACAAAAACAAGTAAACAAACAAAAAACCTCCCCTGTGATTGCTATCCTTCTTTCACTGTTCAGTGAATTTGCATTAAAACCCACCACACACTCCACAGTCGGCCATCTGTGTTCCTGTCTTTAAGAAGTTTTATCTTACAAGTCTTTTCTCATGGCACTGCTGACTATTACATAAATCACAGAGACATTCAACCCCCTGGAATGGAACCAGAAACCCACAAAGCTGACTACTGTCAGGACTCATAAGGAGTGCAATTAATAAATTTATTATTTAAGAGCGGAGCTGCTTTTATTCCAAGAATTCATGCAAAATTGGAGTGTTAGCCAGAGTGCATACCAAAGTAGCTAAGCTAAAATTGTCTTTTCAACTTCAGGTTGACAGTCATTATGTTTTCTGCTTCATCTCTGCTCAGTCAGCTCTGCTTGTGTCAGAACACATAATTCATTCATTCAATCAACAGAAATCCATTTAGTGCCACTTTTCTGTGTGTGATGAACAAGACAAATCCCTGGCATCATGGAGTGTATCATCTAAATTTAAAAAAAAATTCATTTTATACTTGAAACCCCAGTGTAGCAGTATTTATAAAATTGAAAAGCAAATAGATAATAATGATTTTAAAGAGAAATAAAATATACACAAGGTGAAGTGGGATTTAACCCTGGGATGCAAAGATGGCTCTACATACACAAATCAATAAATGTGACAAATCATATTAAAAAAATGAAAAATAAAACAAATCATACAATCATCTCAATATATGCAGAAAAAGCATTTGACAAAATTCAACATCCTTTCATGATTTAAAAAAAAAAAAAAAAAAAAAAAAAAACCTCAACGAAAGGGAGAAGCAAAATAGTCTCTGTTTGTATAAGAGATCTTATATGTAGAAAATTCTAAAGACTCTATGGAAAGATTATTAGAACTAATAAATTCAGTAAAATTTCAGGATACAAAATCAACATACAAATCATGAGCATTTCTATTGTCGAACAATGACTTATCTGAATAAAGATAATCAAATTCACATAGAATAAAAAAACAATAAAATAACTTACAAATAAATTTAACCAAGGAAATAAAAGATCTGTGCAGCAAAAATTATAGCATTGATAAAAAAAATTAAAGAAGATACAAATAAATGGAAAGCTAATTTAGGTTTTTGGATGGTAAGAATTAATATTGTTAAAATGTCCATGCTACCCAAAGACATGTATATATTCAACTTAATCCTTATGAAAACTCTAATGTTATTTCTCTACAGAAATTGAAAAGATAATTCTAAAATTTGTTTGGGACGTCAAATGACCCTAAATAGACAATGCAAATTGAGAAAGAAGAACAAAGCTGAGGTATCAAACTTTCTGATTTGAAACTATAGTATAAAGCTATGGTATTCAAAATAGCATAGTCCTGTCATTAAAACAGACTCATAGACCAATGGAACAAAATCAAGAACCCAGAATAAACTCTCATATACAGTGAACTAATATTTGACAAGGGTGTCAAAGACTAAAGAGGGAAAAGAGAGTATCTTCAATCAATGATGTTTAAAACATTGCATATCCACATGCAAAGGAAGGACACTGGACCTCTCTCTAACACCGCTCATAAACACTTACTTGAAAGAGATTAAATATTTAAATATAAACTCCAAAAAGGAAACATAGGAAAAGCTCCTAGATATTGGGCTTGGCAATAAATTTTGGGAATTCCATCAAAAACACAAACAGCTAAAGCAAAAATAGGTAATTGGCAATGTATTAAACTGGAAGCGTTCTGCACAGCCCTTCCACTACGTGAGGACACCGTGACAGGACAGCCACCCATGAACCAGGAAGCCGGGAGATTCCGCTGTGCTGGCGGACTGAGTGGAAGCCACACTGACACTCTCCCAGGGCCAAACTGGAATTACAACTAAAATACTGAAAAACCATCAGTAATGAGCTGAAGACAAGCTGGAGAGCACCCTCATGGACTAAAAGATGGACTAAAAGTGGAGACTGCGCAGAGGCTGGTAGGAAGTGTGGAAGCCCGAGAGGCCTGGCTGGGCCCCCAGAGGCAGCAGCTGAAGGGCCGGAGGGAGATCTCAGCTGGGGGAGGTTCCTACTTTGGACTCTGGGGCCTAAACCCAAGCTAGCCTCCCCAGCCCAGAGCGCCAGAAGGAGAAAGGTGCCCACATAGCATCTGGCTGTGAAAAGCAGTTGGGTTTCTGTCTGCCAGGGAGAGACGGCTGGAAATTCAGGCCCCTTTTAAAGGGCCAATGCACAAAATTTGTATGCAGCCACTCACCTTGGGCTCCGGTGAAGGGAGGCCAGAGTGGACTGGAGCTGTGTGAAGAGTCCAGGGATGCTGAACCTGCAGATAGAGCTCAGAGGGCACCCTTCTGTATTCTTGTGCTGAGTCATTCCCCCAAACTGCAGAGGACATCTTTCTCAGGCAGACATTTACCTTCCAAGCAGCTTTTGCTTCATGGCGGAAACAATTGCCCTACTCATTGACAACCTCTCACCCTACCCTGTGGAGTTTCTACAGCCTGAGTCTCATTAAAAGACTGAATAACATTCAGCCTCTGGGTGCTTTGAGTCTTTGCTAATTTGAACCTGGACCCAGGGCTTGGAAAAGCAGACCTTGGTGCCCACCTGGGCCCTTTTTAAATTCATCCAGCAGAGGGAACCACAAGCTGCAGAGTGCAAAAAACTTCACACAGGTTACTTAAGGCCAGTGACAAACATTGTGTGACGCTGGCCATCCGAAAGACTGGGAGACCATCCAAAAGACTGGGAATCCTAGCAGATCTACCTAATACAGAGAAACAAATCCAAACAGGCAGCCAAAATGGGGAGGCAAAAAAACAAGCCCCAAGTGAAAGAACAAAAGAATTCTACAGAAAAAGAGCTAAATGAAATGGAGATAAATATTCTATCAGATATAGAGTTCAGAATACTGATCATAAGGATGCTCAACAGCATGACAAAAGAAATGGAAACTTTGAAGGAAATTAAGACTGACATAGTAGAAATAAAAAAAATAAAAAAAAAATATTGGAAGGAATAAACAGCAGATTAGGGGAAGCTGAGGATCAGATCAGCAAATCATAAAACAGAGTAGAAAAAATCACTCAATCAGAGAATCAGAAGAAAAAAAAACAATTAAAAAACAGGAGAACAATTTAAGGGAGCTGTGGGACAACATGAAATGTAACAAAATTCACATGATAGAAATGCCCGAAGAGGTCGAAGGTAAGCAAGGGTTAGAGAACTTGTTCGAAGAAATAATGGCAGAAAACTTCCCTAACCTGGTTAAGGAAAAAGTCACACAAGTTCAGGATGCACAGAGAGTCCCAAGCAAGAAGAACCCAAAGAGGACCACGCCCAGACACATCTTAATTAAAATGTCAAAAATTCAAGACAAAGAGAGAATCTTAAAGGCAGCAGGAGAAAAGCAATCTGTTCCCTACAAAGGAGCTTCCATAAGGCTTTCAGCTGACTTCTTATCAGAAACTCTAAAGTCCAGAAGGGAATGGCATGAAGTATTCAAGGTAATGAAAAGCAAGGGTCTGAAACCAAGACTACTCTTTCTAGCAAGGCTATTATTCAAAATAGACGGTGAAATAACGAGCTTCCCAGACAAAAAAAAAAGCTAAAGGAATTTATCACCACCAAACCGGCATTGCAAGAAATGTTAAAGGGACTACTGTAATAAGTTGAAATAGAAACATAGGCACAAACATATAAAATGGCAATAGATAAGTACCTATCAATAATAACCTTACATATAAATGGATTAAATGCTCCAGTGAAAACATAGGGTAGCTAAATGGATAAGAAAACATGACTCAAATATATGCTGTCTACAAGAGACCCACCTCAGAACAAAAGACTCACACCGGCTGAAAAATAAATTAATTAAATAAATAAATAAATAAATAAATAAATAAATAAATAAATAAATAAATAAAAGTTCTGTAGGACTTTAAAGGAAAGATTGACAACAATAGTCATCATAGGGAACTTTAAAACCCCACTGACTTTACTGGATAGATATACCATACAAAAAATCAACAAGGAAACAGTGACTGTAAATGGCACACTAGATCTGATGGATTTAATTAATATTTACAGAACATTTCACCCCAAAGATGCAGAATATACATTCTCCTCAAGAGCACATGGGACATTCTCAAAGACAGACCACATGTTAGGACACAAAACAAGTCTCTACAAGTTCAAGAGGATTGAAATCATACCAAGTATATTCATGGAACTTACAGCATGGTTATTGCTAACGGGTGTTCTTGCCATCATAAAAACAATAATTACGAGGGTCAATACAGTTGTAATGTTAGTTTATGAAGGGGAGGTGTCTGTGGGAATCTTACCAGGGCCCAAGAATTACTATCTATAGACTGAGACCAGCACAAAACAGCCCACCAGCAAAATATGAATGCTACCGTTCTTCCATATTCTTGCCAGACATTTTTAATGTTGGCCAATATTTTGAAAATATAGTGGTATCTTATGTTTTAATTTGTATCCCAGATGAGTAATAAAGATACACAACTGTCATTTATGAGGTGCTATTTCCATCACTCTTCCTGTAAAGAACATGTTCAAATCCTTTGACCTTTTAGCATTGTGTTGATTTTTTTTTTTTTAATTGTAGGAGATCCTCATATATTCTAAATAAGCTTTTAGCTTTGTAGGTCTTCTCCAATGTATTTTTATATATGCGTTGTTTCAAAAGTTCTGTATTTATTTTAATGCTTTGCTTTGATTTTTTGTTTTGTTTTGTTTTGTCTTACATCCACCTGCCATATTTGTATGTCCTAGAATATCCATTTGGTCCACTTATAAAATTTCTCATGTGTCACCATTTTTAATTCCCAGCTTTTTGTGGCATTTATTGTACCTTACTTTCTTTTCTTTGAGCAGAGTTAGCATAGTCTATTTTATAATCTGTATCTGATCATTTTAATATCTTAATTCCATTGCTTATATTGGATCTTTCTGTCAATATCTTCTTTCCTTGTGTGGTTTGTTCCCTTTTGCTGTGTCCAAAACATTATATTTGAACGTTTTTGGGGGTGGGAATAATTACTCCCTATTATATCATCCTCCTGACAAGAATTTTTTGTGTGCCTGGAACCCTACAAGGAAATCATAATTAAATTTCAGTTCTTGCCTTTTTAAGCCTACACAGAAGACAAACTAGGCTATACTGTTTTATTTCTGCTTCTCCTTCTGCTTTGGGTATGTCGACTTAAACTGGGGTTGTATCAAAGTTCTTAATTTTGATTGCTGCTGGGTTTTGCTTTTGCCTCTCTAATATCAAGAGTGTATTAAAAATAAGCTATGTGTATTTTAGCTGCTTCATATACTCTCATAGCAAAACTGGATTTTAGTACATATATCCCTAATGTATTATATTCTATATCTTGGCTCAGTGATTCCTCACTTATTTTTATTGATTGATTTTAGAGAGACACAGGAAGAGAGAGAGAGATCTGTTGTTCCACTTCTTTATGCATTCATTGGTTGCCTCTTGGCATGTGCTCTGATTGGAGTTTGAACCTGCAACCTTTGGCATATTGGGATAGTATCCCTATCAATTGAGCTATCTGGCCAGGGCCACTTACTTATTTTTATAATCATTATGATATTTTTAACATTAAAAACATATTTTGGCTGGATTTGTATGTGTCCTCAGCAGGGGCTTGGGTCTGAGTATTTAGATGGCCATTACTGGAAGCAGCAGCAAAAAGACTTGTAGTTTGTCTTTTTTTCACACCTCCATGGCTTTGTGGCCCAGGCATCCTGCTCTTGTAAAGTGAGGCAAATGCCTGTACCCTTTAAAACACAAGAATTGGTTCTTTTAAGACATGTTTGGGGGTTACTGTTCCCCACTAGCTTTTCCATCACTCCCACACAGTCTTAGCTGCACCTTGTTTGTAATCTTTAATCCCTACGTCATTATGATCACAGTCATGCTGTATTTTTCTTTTTTGTCCATGTTGTTGCATGTATATTGGTTTATGCGTTTGTGTTGTGGAATGTGAGGTTCTTGAGTTCAGGGACTGCAAGCTAAATCCTTTTGATCCTGTAGAGCTTAAATTAAGTGTCAATTCCATAGGGAGTCCTTCCTTTGCCTCTCAAACCCCGGTTAGTTATTTCTCTTTGTTCTTTGTTACAACTTCCCCTGTTATAGAAACTTTCAGCTTGTATTGTGACTTCAGACCCTTTAAAATGTTTTGTGCCTGGAATAATTACCCATTCCTGAGATCTTTGTGTGGCTTAATATCTAATATTCAGAAATCTCTTAAAAGCTGACTTCCTCAGAGAGACCTTTTGTGACCACTCAGTTTGAAGATTCCTTCTTAATCACCACTATCCTTTAATATGCTGTATTTATTTCAAAATATGTGTCGCTATTAAAACACACACACTGCGGATTTTTAGTTGGCTTCTCCCATTAATCTCCCATTATCTGTCACTGCCATTAAAATGATTCTCCATCAGGGCTGGGGCTTAGTTTGTCCCGTCTTTGATTTTATCCCCAATGTTGAGAATAGTGACCAACTCAGACCAGTCACACAATAAGTGGCTGCTAAATGAGGGAACTGTGTGATTCCTCTATTAGATTCTCAACTTCATAAGTCAAGGTTTATGTCTGTATGGTCCTTCTTTATCCTGGATTACTATTATTCCATAGACACTCATATTACTGTCATAATAGAAATAAAGGATTAAAACTATAGAAAAACTATAGAAGTTCAATATTGTGAAACTTTCTGAAAGTGGTGCTGGAATTAAATGTGAACTGCAATTTTTTTTTAATTTTTTAAAATGATATCAGAATTTAACTTAAAGGAAAATATTTGCATGGCAAAGTGATAGAAAATTATAAAACTAAATTATTCCTTAAAATGAAAATTAAGTAGGCATCACTGCTAGAAGCAAAATTTTCAAAGGCCAAACATCCAAAGGGTTAGAGGTGGAAGGAAGAGCACGAGTGATGCTTCATGGCTGTTTCATTTATATTTGGCAGGCAGTTTCATTCACAGCTTTCGAAGTCTTCAACGCTATGATGAAACCTTCAAAGGAGCTACTACTGATAACAAATATAACAGCCTAACTGGAGAAATTTTATAGGGTAAAAAGATAACATTTTTTCCAAATTGATAAGGATAGGGTAAGACTACACTGGATTCAAAGGAGGAATACACAAGTAAATATATGTAATAATGACTTATTTTAATAGTGACAATTTTTTTTAGATATATCTGTTCACTGAAAGATCATAAACAAATAAAAGCAAACAAACAAGCAAAAAACAGGAGGCACAGAGGGGAAACATATAATCCAAAAATAGCATGTTTAAAGAATATACATATCCCAAATACAACTACAGACTTCAATAGTAAGAACAATATTAAATATACTAGTCAAATTATAAACGGGACCGTAATTGTAAATTCTTGTTTTGAATTTTGAATCAAGCAGGCCAAGGGTGCTGCAGATATGTTATAGAACTGCTATGGCTGTTTTGTTTTCCCTCTAGGATGGGCCATTTACTCCATCGCTTCCCCTACACAGCTGCCTGATCCAAGCATTGATACTAGTAATAGACACTGCCCTGTCATAGTTCTTAACATCACACACATTGATGACCCTAATCACTCTTCCCTTCCTCTGCAACTGTTCCTGTTTTAAAATGTGGAAAAAGATGGTTCACTTGTGCTGGGACTTTGTAGAAATAAGAAAATAAAGAGATGACCTTGCGAAGTGTTGTGCTATTTCTAAAGATGCATGCATCATAATGTATTGATATCTAACAAGCACACTCTGACTTTTAGGGGAGCTATAGGATGTGGGTACTGAGTAATGCACTGAGATTAGACTTCAACATTATCTTTCCTCTAGTAATTGGTAATTGTTTCCTCATTTCCCCCTCTTATGGTACCAGGGGCAAGCTCAGTGGTAAAGCAAGAAGATAAATTGAGGTGCATATACCCTTTGGCACTCAAAATTATCACTCACTTCTGGCTTCCTAAGTCTCCTTACTTTACGTATTTACCTGACTTCTCCCTGGATTCAGAATACCTGGAACTTCAATCTGTCCATAATTCTTTGTCTTAATGCCAGAAATTTTTCAATAGTCTAATCACTGTACCTACCATAAGGCTTCTTAAGTCTTAATGCTTATAATCTCAACTTTGCTTTGTCTCCTCAGATTAGTATGATGCGATTTTAAAATGAGGGGAGTTTTCAGTAATGCCACACGCATTAATCTATTTTACAATTCTAAGTACTTGGAACTAGAGTATGGTAATATTGGTTCCAATAAATCACCCTACACTTATAATCATCACACAAGACTTCAAGAGACCTCAATCAAAATCATCCATGTATTTACAACTTGTAAGGTTAAAGCCTATGTCTATGGGGTTTTCTGTGCTTTGGGTGTCAAATTGCTGTGAAAACTAACCAGGTTGTCCTCATAACTCTAGCAAACCTAAGTAACACCTTTACTGGTACTAAAAAGGAATGGAGCTGGGAAAGAATAAGGAGTGATATAGATATTGAATAGGTGAAAGAAATCATTGTCGTTACATAGTGAATATTTGAAATCAATATTGTATAGTTCCTTTGGGAACTAAACCAGGTATTCAGCTACTATCTTGTTTATTGTTTAATCTAAAACTTTGATGCACATTAACCTAAAGAGTAGGCTTTTGGAGCTTGACCAGACTAACAAAAAAATCACCCAAATTCATGTACATTTATATTTCTGTCTTTGTTGTGAAATTCAAAGTGCAGTTGCTGGTTTAATATGGTAAAAAGAATAATGCTTATGAACTCAAGGAGTATAATAAATTTTCAGATTATACTGGAGAGATTCCAGGGAACATGTAATTAATTGATTCTCTGTCCTCGTGGAACTAAAGGATTAGCTAGTGGCATGTACTGAATCCACAAGACCAAAATACAGCATTTTATGTGTGTGGCTAATGGATATTTCCATAAATGTTTAGCTGGTCAGCTAGTACAGAGATATCAGGTAGGGCAATTACACCCACAGTTGTGTTTAATAAAATGAGAGACAAGAATAAATGACACTACCAATCATAATCCTATAGAAGGCTAAAAAATTCAATGATAATTACTAGTATTAATCTAGCTTTATTCCCTGAACATGAATCTTCTTTCATCACAGTGGGAATGGTAGATTTTCCACAATGATTGTAAAAACCCAGCAATGACTTGGCAGTGAATGCCTACCATCAATATTAATAAGTTAAAATGATTCTGGTTGGTCTTGAATAAATGTGTCATTTTTTTTCTGTGTGTGCCATAAAAGAAAGGAGCAATAGTAAATTCTTGCTGTTACTCCATGGAACCAATAAAATTATACTGTCAATAAGAGGCAGTTGACAGCATAAGTGTAGTGAACTATCTTCAAATACCAGACTTGGAAATAAAATTCCAATATTTCATATAACCTTGCTTTCTTGATAGAAAAGAAGCAATGATGTTGCTTACAGTTGAGATCCCTGCTATTATGTAGCTATTTTGAACATGTCTATTATAAAATTTTCTTTTTTCTTCCATGTAACAAATTCACTCATATATCAATTTGGTTTGCAAACCATTTTTTTTGGAGGAGGCTAGATTTATAATTTAAAATGGTTAAAAGAAAAAATATTTGTATTACAACAATATATTTACATCTGCACAAAACATTAATTTACTATAATACTGACTCAATGTTTAGAGAGAAATTTTGAAATGCAGTTATTATTCAGTATGCTTCTAAGAAGTTGGCTATTCATTACTACTGAATTTCTCTAATGTAAAATGTGAATTTGACAATCTGGACCAGTTATTATGGTAAGTCACCTGCATATTTTTATTACTATATTGATAGCACAGCACATTTTACAAAGTCAAGATATTTTACGATGGAACTATAATACGCATAGCATAGGTATACATAAAGCTATATTGTCAAAAATGGTGAGTGTAATGCAGTATGGAATCAACAAAGAGAAGTGTCCAGAGGTTCGAGCGAGAGCTATGAATGTTGTAAAGATTAGGCCGATACCTAGTTTCTGTTCTTACACTGGAATTATCATTAACAAGTACAATGTCCAAAATGGCAGATGGATTTTAACTGTCCTTGTTCAATGAACAAAATGAGATAATTTTTAGTTTGGTTACATTTTGACCTGATTTGTAACCATTTTATGTTACAGAGAACCCTCCTGAAATAAGGGTTCTTAAGTAAATAACTTATCTGGGGCAAGGTTTATAAGAAATCCTTGTTTGGTGGTATAAAATATTAAATAGCAAATGTACTGTTCTAAATGTCTGGGGGCAATAATGTGTAAGCCATAACAAAGCTACACATACTTATATGTAAATATACAATAATGCTTAAAAAATATTTTATGCCTTCATCACATACTATTTCAAAAGTTCCTGACAATTTAAAACATTTTTCCCCCCTAGACTATATACTGCTTAGAGAAGACTTAACAGAATCTTTTACTTTGACCATAACTATTAATAAATCCAGATATCAGGAATTATTTCCAATACTTCAATCTTGACCCAGGGTGGTGGAAAATATTAAACAAGCTGAGAATAAAAAATAAAATATTGTTATTTCAGTGAAAAGAGGCTCTCTTTTTCAAGACTGAGTCTTCAGGTGACTATAATATTCTTTCATTTTGTAAAGACATTTAAATATTTTTAAAACTATAAGAATTGTTAAAAATTACTCTTCCAGGACAATTTTTGTGTTTTCTACCCCTTCCTTATCACACACAGAAAAAAGATGCCTAGTCTTCAGGGAACTTAAGAAAACCAAGAGTGGTTTGATGAGCTGTCAAATAAGAAATAGCTAAATCGATCAGTAGTTGTGCTAGTGACTACCATTTTATCTCCTTTGTCCCAGGTCCCAGCCCTTCTCTTGCCAAGACCAATTACCTCGGCCTAAGCTGAAGTGCAGTTCAAACCTGTTTTCTATTTTGTGAAAGTAAATACAATTAGGTTATATTAATCAGATAGTCAATGTAAGTTAATTCATTAAATAGTTAATGAATTATTAACTGAAAACCAGAACACAAAAACAAGCCCTGCCATTATCAAGTTAAATCACAGGTTACTTAAACCATTGGTCTTAGTGTAGGCAAGCACACTCCTGGGGGAGACAGAAACATTTCCCAAAGATTAGAGTGGATTAACAGTTTTAAGAAATCATCGTCATTGGATAGTCTACATCCATATTTACCGTGTGCTAGCATTCCTTTCCTACTTCTGTTTTGCAAAATGATTCTTCAGAATTTTCTAAACAAAGGCATTCTTACCTGACATGTCTTATGGTATATTACTCCTTGTGTGAAACTTCCAAGGAATCAAACAGAAGAGCAACAGGATTTTTTTTTTCTTTTTTTTTCATAGAGGACTCTTTTTATGATTAATCAAGCACAGTAAGCCCTCTGGGGTTTCCAGTCTTTCTCTATATAAGCATAGTTAGGGATGGGGTATTTGACCCTGTTGGTATATTGGTAAATTAAATATTGTACAGAATATGGGCAATGGGAGATTTTACATCTTCCATTTACTAAATATTTTTAAGTAATAAAAGGCCCTTATGAGAGAATGTTGTAAGGGCAAATCAAAGAAAGCTATTATTTTAAAAAAGTAAGTGCTATTTTTTCCAAAAATTTAAACAGAAATTCTTCACCAGTCTCTCTTCCTGTCTATAACTGCTGAAACAGGAACTACCTTCAAACAGCAAAAGAAATTCCAGTTGTTGCCACTAACACAATTAAATGTAACTGAATGTTTTTAAAACTATCATATTTTTAGGATTATAGAGGATATTACTCAAGGTTAGAGATTTTATAAACATTTTTAAATCTGTAGTACGTTCATTATTTACAAAGGTACTTACAACTTGTTTACCCAAATTAAATCATGAAATATTTATTACAATTACAATCTATTCTCACCTTATTTTATCTCTAAATGTTTAATCTATCCTAACTTGTAGGAACAAAACTATAAAATCAATGTTAGTTGCTAAAGCTATTTATTTAAAAAATATAGACCTCATCTTTCATTAACTAAAAGAATTTGATTATGGTGTTCGATGATATTAATGGAGTTATAATTGAATATATACATTTGATGCTTAAATATTTTTAAAGAATACCAGATTTTAATGCCCTCCTGCCTAAATTGCTAAAGTGATAATGTTTTCTATTTTAATTATTATTTAATAAATATTTTATAACTTTAGCTATTGTTATAATTATTGAAAATTAAGCAATGAGAAATAGCACATAGATTTATTATTGTTAATTAAACTTATTACTATGTTAAACCTGCATTAATCATGATTCGACTGCTATTAGTAATACAGTTTACAAGACATATTCTGGAATATATTTTTCATTGTATTTATAATATTTCATGCCATGACTATAAGCAGCAGCATCTACTTCAAAAATGAAGTCCCTCTTTGCCAGACAGAAAGTAAATGAGGTTTGGCTGATTAGTACAATATTGATCACTTATTTTGCATATTATATTAATAGGGTAAGCATATTCATTCTATACACTGGATAAGAGAAATATATACATACAGTATTTTTATAAAAATATGTAAAATTCAAGGAATATAAAATTATTTTGTCCAAAAATATAGTATTGAAAATAGACAATTGACATTAACTTCTTAGAAATATTTCCACAACGCTTTCTGATCCAATAGAAGAAGAAGTTGCCATGGACTGAAATAAAAGTGATTACAGGCATATACTCCCTACTCTCGTTAGAGCCTTACATGGCATGGGGTTAACAAAGTTCATAGTTGCACTTAGTGAGTACAATTTCTTTTGTATATCGATCGAGTTTTAATTTTTTGACTTTAGCAAAGAATAAACTGAGATTTTAGTTTTTATAATATTGTGATAGGTCACTATTTTATGTCTGAATTATAATCTAAGAGGAGTTCAAAGAATTCAGAGACTTTTCTTTAGCCACCTCCACTCCCTTAAATATCAAAACTTAGTAATAGAATCAGTTAGAAACCCTATCTAATTTTAACAATATATAATTTATCCATGGACTTAAAAAAAATGCCCTTCATAATCTCATTAAGAAATTGAATTTCAATAACTTTTGCTTACTGTCTAATATTTATATATTTTATAATATAGTTTTCATTTTATTAAATTATTTATAATAATAATTCATTAAGCTGATTTTTGTTTTTATTTATAACTTTATAGTTTAAAGATTGTTGAAACTACTAATATATGTGCCTATTTTATTGCAAAGTTACGATTGGCATTAATAAACTTTCTGTTACAATAAAATACAATAAACTAGAAAAAGTCTGTGGCAAAAGTGATATGAAAATAAATACTCAAAAAAGAATTATGTAAAATCGCCTGCTGTTAAAGAAGAGTCTATTTGAATATATTTTAAATAGATATTATTGTATGTCAAATCACCTTGGTAAAAGAATGATTTAACAGTTTTGTTTTTAAATGTGAATATTGATAACACTCTGAACACTACATACTTTGAAAGAAACAGAGAACCTGCCCTATACCAGGCACTGGACCATAAGCAAGTCATAGCAACACTCAAAATACTTATTTTGAAAGCTTATACCATATTCTAGTGGGAGGTGGGGTAAACATTTATAAGTCTATAGATTATGTATATTAACAGAGCTTTATAAAGGTGCTATGAGAGTATGTGGGGGGGGGGGAATATTGCCACAAATGATTATAGCAATCTTATTGCTAGAGTGAATTCATTTATTTAATTATGGTCATAAATAGTGGTTTATTTGCACAGTATGTCATATAATAATGAACATGATGAGGTGGTACTGAACAACTTTAATACTGACATGCTGTCTGCTAACTTGGTAGCGTGTATCTTGGAGTCTGGTAATACTTTTAAATAGAATTCTAAGTGTTATTGATAAATTTACTTAATAAACCTTAAGGGATATGATGCATGAATTGTTTAATGTAATAGAAATATATAAATTTTTCAGGATATTATTGTTTTATGTAACTTTGCGTAGGTTACTCCTTGGTGGTGTGAAATTCTATATCACTTTTTTCAAAGGAAACTCCTCTCCCTCCAGACTCTTTTCCCTTCCCTGGGGCTGCAAAGCACACATCTTGGTGGTGAGACAGTTTTAACAAATGAATGAAGAATATACCCTAGAGGATAACTGAGCAAGTGAGAAGCAATTAGCAAGTTACATTACATTATGTAATAGAACCACATAACCATCTTGGAATACTTAGGTATCCCTATACTCCAGCAGAATAAATAAATTTCTATATTGTTTGAGCCACTGCATCCTGACTATCCCCTTTATAGTAACATGATCTGTGATGGATTCCTTTCAATTGATTGATATAGGGAGACAAGCAAGTCTATTGTTGTTTGAAAGATCAGGAAAATATTTCAATTTAGAATGAATAGAGAAGTTCAGATTGATCAATGTGAGAGAATATCATAATGAAGACCCCATGCATGCTGCATTGCAAAAGTCAACTTTGTGCCTCAAAAGAATAATACATTGTTTCTATTTTTGATAGTTTTTGAGACAGGGTAGGGAAAGGTAGATGGTATATTTATAAACTTATCAGAAATGAACTTACAAAAAGCATTGCTCCAAGAGAGATGACTTTTGTCATCAATATTTTACTGGGAAATTCTACATCATCAAAGTCCTATCATTTTGGTGATATATGATACTAATAAAGCATCATGATGACCATGATGATGTATATGTGAGTCATAATATATCATCACAATGATATCTCTGAAATGATTTATCAGGACAGTACATCACTGTGGTGACATTGCATTGATGTTAAAGTAACAGCAGGAATACATCCCTCAGACTTAAAATCCTTATTTTAATAATAAATGTTTTATTTTTATGAATTTATTTTAATGAGAAATGAACTCTTATAGTATGTCAGGCTGGTATAAAGAAAGAACACAAGAAATTCAAAATATTAAATCTGTGTATTTGACTACCATAGAAAAGGTACTATTATATAAAGAATGATTTAAGTGCACAAATCAAATGAACTATTCAATTATTTCACTCTTATTATCCCATTAAATATGGTTAAAATTTTTGTCCCAAGTCTCCAATTTTCTTTTCTTTTCTTTTTTACACCTGTAGTAGGTTACATTTATATTTTTTCACAATGATAATGTAAAAGAGGCTTTATGTTCAAATTGCTTCTTGGTATCCATTGAAAAAGTTGTATCTGAGCATCAAACACAGATGTCCAAATGAAATTATCAGCCCCAAGTAATAGGTGAGTGTATATGTTCTCCCATTTCTCTGAGAACTTAAAATCAAACACACAAGCCAAAACAAACAAAAACCAGAAACTCATGTTATTAGTTAATTTAGGGCAGTCAGTACCTCCCTCAGGCAGTAGGATTTAAATTTGCCAGTTTGTTGAAGTCAATGTTGTTCTTGTAATTTACTTTCATACATGTTACATTAGGTGAAATTTTGCTATTCCCTGGGATACTATAGCAGTATGACAGCCGAGACCTTCTGTGGTGGACTGAGATGAAGATGTGATGCCTGGTGAGGTATTTTTGGCTTTTGATTGATATACAAGAAATAGTAACTATAAGGATTATGGAATTAAGTAGTTGCTACTAATTGCCATTGACAAAGGAGTAAATATGGCAGTCTCAGAATGATTAATCAGAAATGTGAAGGAAAGAGTGATAGAGTCTCCCTGAAAGTTTTTATAGAGATACTTATCTCTTGGACCAAGAGGACACGTAAGAGTTGAACTCCAGACACAGGAATAACATCTCATGCAGCTAAAATTGTCCATCTTGAGTCTGGGAATGTAAGAAACATTAAGTCATACGTTTGGTGACACCAGCAGCAATCTGTTGTAAAATGGACATGGCAGATATAAGATTGGGCTTGAGCAGGTTCAGAGGGCAAAAGTAAACTAAATGAATGGCCGGTTCAGACTTTCTTGACTTTCTTTCAGCTCACTATTGTCTTATAGGGGACTTCCTATACTCAGCTGACAAAGATAGGAAAAGGCCAAGCTAGTTTTATAGATGGATCAGATAAGTATGCAGGTGCAAGCTGAAAATGTGCCTTCTTAACCATATCCAACTCAAAAGTAATCCTGAATGACAGTAGTGAGGGGAAAATCTTCCCATTGGGCAGAACTTCGGGTACAGCTCCTGATAATTTGCTCTATTTAGAAAGATAAATCACTCAAGTCGGGGATAAACTTGGCCTTGTGGCAGTGGTAAATGCCTTGGCACATACAAGAGCCTGAAAAGAGCAAAATTAAGGAAAGACATGTGGAAGAGGTGTGTTAATGGACTAGCTGGGCTGGGAATACAACGTGAGAATCTTTTTATTGAACAGCAATATGCACCAGAGACCATCCACTAAACAGAGGCATAAAAAAGTTTCACATTTCTACAAGTCTGTGGGTATTTCCAAATAGAAAATTTGTAGGTATCTCAAGTTGTCCAAAAGCAAACAACCCATACTACTACTTACATTTTCCTTATTTTCATTACTAATGTTAATTCATTTGAAACATGATGTTCGAGATTTTGGAGAATTTTATCAGGATGAACATCAATCTCTGCAAATCCTCTGGAAATATTGGGTTGGAACTGAGGGTCATATGGGTTTCTATGTCAAGAAAAGTTTGTTTTCATTTAAGTAGTTTTCACTAAAGTAGCTGAAAACAGAGAAACTGAAAAGGAATATTTTATTCTTTTTTTTTTTTTTTTACTTGGCTAGGACATTTAGGATCAGTTTTTTTTAGTCTTTATTGTTGAGAGTATTACAGATATTATTTTTATGATGGTGTACAATACATATCAATCAACCCTGGGGCAATTAATGATGTAGTCTTAATATACACGCATCAGAGCAGCCTGGTATAGAATGCAAAGAACCTCAGGTTGGGTATATTTTGTATGAGTAGAACATATTAAATAGTTATGTAATATTTATTCATTCAAGAATCAGTCATTGAATATCAAAGCTGATTGAGACTGGAATCTTGTTTTCAGGGAAATTTGAGACTACAATATTATGTAAGGAAACAGATATGAACTAAGAAGATAGTTCAGGTGAAAAATGTATCAGGATTGCTCTTGCTAAATTTAAAATTAAACTTAATAAAATTAATAAAAATATATAACAGTAAGTTAAATAAATTGCGGTAAACAAAGTAAATATGTGATTCTATTGGAAAATTAGGTGAATTCATTGCAGAATTATTTTTCAGCTTTTTCCTAAAGTTACAAATTATAAAAACCTATTTAGTTTATCTGTTAAAGTATAAATGACAATTTTCCACATAATTCTATATTTTATTTTGCTTTTTAGTTTGGAAGAAAATACCATAAAAAATGATTAAACACAAGGTAGTGATACTTTTGAAAACATATCAAATTCCTATTTTTCTTTTTAGAATTTCTTCTTTGAACATACTCATCTTCACATAAATTTCTTATCTTAGAATAATATACAAACACATTACAATTGCATTGCAAAGAATTAACTAAAAAATACCTTGTTTAACCTGTTATTTTAATGGCTTCCATTATTTCAGTGTTAGTAGAAGTCTTGGAAGCATGTTACTTAATTTTTAAAAGACTAGTTTTTAATATTATTTCTATTAAGATGTGTCAAAGATAGTATTATATTAGAAATATACTCTGGATGTGTTACAGAATTCACATAAAGAGAACAGATGAGAACCTCAAGGTCAAAAATCAGGTGTTAATAAGAACAGAGTTTTTCAAAGCTTTCTTAGCTCTTCAATTGAATCCCCAGATGTTCCAGACTTGTAAAGGCAGCAAAGAGGGCAAAGAGAGGTTATTACTTTCAGGGTTTATATATATTGAAGATCATTTTATTGTTGATGCTATTTTCAGCTATACTTTATATGTCAAAGATAATGGATGACTTTTATTCACTTTTATTTTTATGTTTCATAGCTATATAAAACCATATAATACATATAATTATATAAGTGTGTAGCTATATGCAGATACGGTTAGGCTTTTTGTGAGTAGAATTTGGAATTACATGAATTATTCATTTAAAACTAAATAATGAATTATTAAATCTATGCACAAGAATATGAAGTCACATCCAGAAATGGCTGATGGGAAAATATAAATTTAGTATTTCAAGTAGAGCGTAGCATCACATTTGAATATCAAACAAATAAATTGACACTGCTATACAAATTACAGCGAATCTAAATTGCTTTGCCAAGTATAAATGACATTGTCACCTGGGTAACAAGCTTGTAAGTTATACATAAGGAATTCACATTAGATTTTAGACTCTCCAAATTCCAAGTTATACAAAAATAACCAAGTTAATTGTTATATGTAAAACACACAATTGTAGAATATCGCTTATGTGTGTGTCTGTGTGTCCCTGGGAGCATGTATGTCAATTCTTGAATTTCTATTCCAAGGGGAAAATTTACAGCTATTTAAAAATGGTTTTAAAGAAATGCTCAGTCTGTAAGTTTCCTCCCCGGAACAGACAATCAGTGACTATTTTTGCAGACACTAACTGAAACCCAGCAATCTGTGCTTTTGTGATTAAATTTTATATTCCTCGTTTGGGAAGAAAAAACATAAAGTGGGGTTAATGACTTAAACTTTTTAATCAGAAATATTTTTTATAGTTTTGTTATAACAATAAATGTTATATTTTTATTTACAAAGAACATTAACAATGAAGTTCCTAAACCTATGTTATTAAAGCTTGAACAGCCAAAGTTGTCATTTTATTTGGAAGATCATCAGTGGAAAGGGAATGCCGATCTCCTGGTCACAAACTGAGAGTGAAAGAATGAAAGAATGGAGGTCACAGAAAAACTAAGATGAAATCAGTGTTAACATTGTAGAAATGGTATTATATTTGAAATACATTTCTTAATTATTCACTAATGATTCTGCTTTTGGTACTAAGGAGAAAGGAATTGGATCAACAAAATTTCTCTCATAGTTTTTGCAACAACAAAATAAATAAATAAAATATACATTGAATATGACATAGAAAAACAAAGCCACCATTAATTTCTATATAACATTACATTAATTGGTTAGTAAAATCAATGATAATTTTAACAGATAAATGAAATATTTAGCATTGGCACCTGAAATCTCAATTTGAATGAGGTTTTTCATGCAGTAAAAGCGAAGTGTGCTAGGTATGGGATAATATTGTTGTTTCTAAATTCAGTTCCACTAACTACCAAATGCATTTGCTTAGAAAAAGTAATATTAATAGTTTTGGAAAGAATATTTCAGAAATTGTCAAAAGGTTATTTTTACCAAAATCAAGGATTTGCTTGTATGATAATAAAAATTATTCCCAAACTTTCAATGTTATAACAAATATTAAAGCAATAAATGCCTAATAGTCACAAAATGAGCATCCAAGCTATATATAACAATAATGCTTTTTAAAGATTTCTATTAAACTACATTATGCTATAGCAACTATCTTATGCTTGCTATAGTGGCAGAATCAAAACAAACGTATTTAAATTCATTAATTTGTTCAGATAATACTTGTTTTAAAAGAATATTCTTGAAAAAGCTGGCTAGTTTGGAAATTTAATTGAAAATGATGGTCACATAGCCTAAATTTTCTTTTTAAATTAACTCTTTTTTTAGAGTTAAATGTGCTATGCTTAAAATATATTTAAGTCATAGTTTGATTTAAGATGAATTATAATAACAGTTTTTAGAAAATGAACGTTGTCACTTTTGGCAAAATGCTTCTGCTTAATCCTTGGCCTCGATTTTTGTCCTTGATTTCTGTGTCACAAAGTTGAAAGGATGTAGACAGTGATTAATATAATCTGGAATCTAATTCCTCCCGGATAGTATTGCTTCTGCCTCATTGTATCAACACTTCTTGGAAAGATGCAGGTGATTATTTTCTTCAACAAAAGTGAAGTCAAGGACAATGAAAGCCTGACATATGTGTGTGGATTTTATTTCTGAAATATTAGAGTTACATAGCATAGACCTTTTATTATACGTAGAATAGAAATAATAGAAATTATCTGCAGCCAGTCAAGGGATTTTTTATAAGGTGAAAAGGACTGAGAAATAAAAATTGCCACTTATAAAACAGTCACGGGGATGTAAAGTACAGCATAGAAAATATAGCCAAATATTATAATAAGTATGTGTGGTGCCAGGTGAGTACTAGATTTATAGGTGGGTACTAGATTAATAGGAGGATCACTTTATAAGGTATATAAATGTCTAATCACTGCTGTATACCTGACATATTGTATGTCAACCATAAATTAAAAAATAATTTTTTTAAATAAAAAAACATAAGTAGCCAAAGAAGAACAGCTCCAAATTCTTTGTCTTTAGGAACATTTTATACTAAATATGGTATCAAGCAGAGACACTCTGTTTATTCTTTAATCCTAAATGCTTATTCCCTGGTATTGATTTCAGGTGTTATTATTGTTATGAGTTTATTGAAGTTATGAGTTATTGTAGTTTTAATAGTGTAAGAGCTTAATTTAGAATGTGCATCTTTGGAATCATTATAAAATAAATATAGTTACATTTACATAGTAAGTTTACTATGAGCTATGTTAAAATCAAGTCTACACTGCAGAGTGAAACATTTTAAGAAAAACGACTTCATTTAAATGTTGATTTTATATATTGATGTAAGGCCTATAATTGATGGAAAGTTACCAAACATAGTTTATAAAATAATGATTTATATCTAGCATTCATTAAATGCCAGGCTATTATTTTAGGTATATTTATTAATTAAATATTCCAAACAACTCTTCAGGTAACAATTTGTTTTCCCCATTTGGCCTATGAGGGAACAGAAAGGTGCAGTAACTTGTTTTAAGTTCACACAGTACTACGTGGAAAAGCCAGTTTAAATATCAGGGCCCCTGTACTTGACCACCTCTCTGTGTGGCCTATGCTATAGCTATCTTTTCTCTGTAATACTGTAATCAATTTTTGACTAGCAAGAGCCATGGCACATAAACAGGTAATGACTTGTATTCTCTTTTTCAACTCGAGACCTATTTAGCATAGCCTTTCAATTTCCTTACAGTATTTTCATGATCACTTGTTTTTCTCTGGAATGTCACTTGCTATATGGTCAATGCCAGTTAGGAAGGGGCATTAGGGGTATCCACTATTTAGTCCACAGTGTTGTTTATAGAGGTATCCCTGTTTTTTGGGCTTTTTTGTGCCCAAATCTTGATAAGTGACAAATATTTTGGATATTATTCTTATTGCCAGCCATTAGAAATAAAATCTTCTCCATCATTTTTTATGGAGTGGAAGTTTGGCAAGTTATGAGAGATTTTTTTCTTCAAATGATAAACTAAAATTTAATTCAATAGGTCCATATATATGTGCATATATTTATACACACACACATACCTGCTTTAAAAACAGTCTTAGTCATTATTATTAGTATTTCTTATGGATATAGTTGTTATTATGAATATTAATGATATAAAATATTTAATTTAAAATGTATCAATATTTTTATTTATTTAATACAATTAATCTCATAATAACAAAATTAACTATTGTGTGTATATATATATATATGTGGGTATTTATTATATATTTATCTATTTATAAATACTTATTAAATATCTATACATGATTGCATAAAACTTGCCAATATAGCTACACATTACTTACTTTAAATATTACTTTAATTAATTGAAGTTTGATGTTTAAGGGTTATTGTAGTAGTGTCAGTATTTAAGATGAAATATTTGAATAGTGAAAGATTTTGAGAATCATTCATTAATTTGATGACAGTCTTGGCAGACATGAATTCTTTGTCTCAGCCTTTTGCTCCTTGCTTTCTGTCTTCTTTCCACAACCCAGAGGCTTTGTGAATTGCTTGAATCCCAGGGAAGGTTCTGCATTTAGGTCAAAACATTTTTTTCAACTATTGGATTAGAGTTTTTTCTAAGGATTTAAAGAGAAGATTTGACATAGTTTTATTTGAATGAATACAAATTCAAAATACCTTTTTGGAGAAAAATGTAGTAATTTTTTCTAAAGGATGTGATAAAAGATATTTGAAACATCCCACAGCCTGAAATACAATTGGGACATGTTGATTGAGAATTTAGTTTTGAAACTGGGACTGCATCAGAAAATTCAGGATATGTAGTCAAATAAACTAAGGATGACAGAGACATGAAAGTGAATCCAATATAAAGTAGAGACACTCCTAATACACAGACACACACAGTTTACAACGTTTTTTGTCTCAGTGGTGTATCTTTAAACATTTCTGTTACAGTTATTTATTTCGAGAGTTGATTATCTAATCAATGTTTGCTTTTAGACTCAGGCTTTACCCCCTTGAATTTCAAACATGAAAAACATTTTTACAACATATAAATTCAGAGTATATTTCATCTGGTCACTATTTTATTCAATAATCATGAGTTTCGCAAACCTTTTTTTTCTGTCTTGATCAAAATCATACATTGACTCAAGATTCACCATGCTTAGCAAATATTAGAAGTAGCAAGATGATGATATTCATCTTGCTAAATTTTCATGGGCACATGGAAGTCCATGGAAATTATCTTGGAAGTCAGGAATTCTCAAATATTTATTTTTAGTTCTCTAAAATTGTAATGTTAACTATATGTGCTTTTCACACATATTAATATATGTATTCTTGAACATCTGGCTGACGACCATTTATATTACAGTGAGTTTTTTTCTCATTGTGCCTGTGTTTGTGTGTATGTGTGATTTCCTAATCACTTTTTAAGTGTTTTCTTTTTGTTTCTAATCACTAGCCAAGGAGTACTACTTACATTATCATGAGATAATGGGAAAAAGATATTAACTTTATATTGCACAAAGGGATTCTTGCCAGGCAAAAGCCAATATTATCTTGTCACCTTGGAGAAATTAAAGGTTTGTTGTGTAATTTTTTTTTTTTTTACAATAGAAACAGAGGAAATTGAGCAATAACTAAGCCAGCACTTCACACACAGAAATGTAAGCATGGCCAGGTTAAATAAACCTAGGCCTCAGCAGTCACTACTATATTCGCGTTTTGAGTAGTATTTAATTTTAGCAAAACATCACATTAATAAAATGGTTTTAAAATATATTTTATTGGTTTTATAGTGTTCATTTTTTATTTAAAACTGGATTAGTTTTTTGTTGAATAAACGTAGGAAGCATTAAAAGTTTATTTCTACTTTTATGTGTACATATTTAAGTAGTATTGTAATACATGCTTCCTACCTAAACATCCAGTTACTGCATTTTACTTTAAAAGTTAATAAATACTAATCAAATGTTGAAAAAATGTTTATATATTAAAAGGAAAGAGAGAAGTTATAATATTTTAATGTAATATAAGCGCGCTTGATATGATATGTATTTACACATTTAATGTTAGGTATTATATTAGGTTTATATAAAAATATAGAAATGACTATTTAAAATTTTATTGTGGTCTTAATTTTCTACATGTTCAAATATAAACTATACTATAACACTTTCTATTTCTAATTTTTTTAACTTAATTACTTTTCACTGTACTTGGCTTTCCTCTAAAGTTATTGGCAAGTTTACAGAATAAAAGTATGTGAAGGATATGGCTTAATATGAAAAAGAGAAAACATTTTGAAATTAGTGACCTTTGATTGAACCCTGTGTTAAACTGATCAAATGTGGTATTAAAATTGAAGCCTGTATAAATCCTAAGCAATAGTGTTGGTCTTGGAGTTTAATTTCTTTATATATTATACTTAATATCTGTAGTCTAGTAAAAACTCAAGAGGTAGAGAATATGCAAAAGTATTTAGATTCAACTAGAAAATTTCCTCCCCTCTGACAAGTAGAGTTTATTTTAATGAAATTAAGTAAATGAAAATAGATATCACTGTTTTACAGGAAGAGCTACAGAATTAATATGGTTTCCAAGTATGATAAATGTCTTATGAATGGAATTAACCTGCAGCAGAAATCACACTAACATCCTATTAAACATTATTGAAAAGTTTAAAGTGAAGGGACATCTATCATAAATTAAAATATATAATCTTGTGCTTTTCTATATTTCAGAATAAATGCATTAATCAATAATAGGGCAGAAGTAAGAGTGGTAAAGAATTTAAAACTAATGTAAAGAATTAGAGAAAAGAAAGGTGGGGCAGTAGGTTGGAGAGATTAACTAAAGAATTTATATGCATATATGCATAACCCATGGACAGAGACAATAGTGTGGGGAAGGCCTGGGGGGATGGAGCAATGGGGGAGTGGAAAGGGACAATGGGGAAAAAATAACGGACATCTGTAATACTTTCAGCAATAAAGATATATATTTTAAATAAAGGATTACAGAAAATCATAATAAAGGAGATTGAAAAGTATTTCCAATGTAAATAATTTTAAATGGTATGGAGAAATATACATTGAGATCTGTGTATTATTTTTCAGAATCACATTTTTCAATTCAAGAGAATGCAAGGAATCTCATATTTACTTCATATCTGATATATGTCATGCATGGCTCATACAGTGATACATTTTAATGAATTATTGTTGCATTGAAAGATCTAAAACAGCAAAGCTCTGGAACACCAGTGCCTAGCACAGAGCTAGTGCCCAGTAAGTTTTAGCATCTCCTCTTTTTTAGTTTCTCTCCTCCAATCCAGTATTATGACATCAGTTTCAGATAAGGGACTTTTTCCATTGCGCTTGACAAATGAATTTATTTAGTATTATTATATGCAAACAATATGAACACTTTATGAAAATCTGCATTTTTCAAATGCATCAGCTCTGAAATTTACGAACACTGGTTACCTGAGAGCCTGTATACAACAGAAGACAGAGCTGTGGAAAAATGGTCTGTAATGTTTATCCCTAGTGAGAATAAAGCCATAATTAAGCTAACTGTGTGACCAAATTACCCCTGGAGCAATGCTTTTCAAAGGATTGGGAGTGGTTTCTCGAAATTGAGAATTCTTGAGTGATATGACAAAGCGAACTGATCTAAGAGTGTTGAACACATTCACATAGTGAAAAAAGCAGTAAAAATATTAATGGTCTTAAAAGATACCCATGGGGTTTTGACAGAAAAGATATTCTAATATGAAAGAAGGTTGTAAACACCACAGTAAGTCAATAAAGTACCGAACATTGTGAATACAGGAAGGAGCTCCGATTGTTGACTAAACATCTAATAGACAATTTCTGGAGAATGGTGTTGACGATCCCATTTTACTTCATCACGCTTTCTGGCCTCCTTTGCCTCCTCCATTAAGCATATTTCCTAATCTCCTATTTAACTCGTCAGCCACTTATTACGTAAGTTTGAGATTCACGGGAAGTACATTTTGGTACAGAGTAGGGTACATTTTACAAAGAAATATAACTAGTTGAGGACAGAATGCCATGCGTGCCCAGGTGAAGCAGCTGGTTGATTTGGAGACAAAACTGTTTGCAAAGGGAAGAAGAAAGCACCAAATAAAACTGCAACAAAACACTTGAACAAATTCTAACCTGCTAAATGCAAAGAAAGGAAGAAAAAAATGAAAGGATGTCCTGGGAAGTATAAAGGAGACATGAAGTGAAGAAAGCACTATAGGCCATGAAGGAAACACGCCGGGTGTGGCTCTAACAGGTTGGATATTGATCAGTTTTTTCACTCCCACTTTCTGATGCTCCTGCAGTTTCATCTCTTGCTTTTTCAGATGCCCCGTGTGCCTTCCTACCTCAGATGTAGTAGCTGAAAACAGCAACTTTTTTTGGCTCCGTGATTCTGTGGGTCATGAACCCAAGCAGAGCTCAGCTCGGCACTCTTGGCTTGGGGTTCGTGCGGTTTTCATTGAGAGCTGATTCTGCTTATTTGGTGCTGTAGTCACCAGGGTTTGGTAAGATTGCTTGGTAAGTAAGTTTGTGTCTTTCACTATTTTACGATATCTTAATGCCTGTTTTTATGTCTATCTCATTCTCTTCACTCAGAGTTTCTAGAAATTTAGAGATGTTCTTATTCATGTTTTAAAAATCAGAGGACTAACATAACGCAAGGGACTGTAAAATAAGATGTACAAAGACCAGGCTCAAAAAAAGAAAGTAGCCCACAAATAACATGTCAATGAGAGAGAGCTTGGTGTTGGGAAATGGATGGCACAGGGTTCGCTTTCCCACACAGCGTCCGAGTGCACAGTGAGCCTTGAATGCCGCCTTCAGAATAAATACTGTCTGCTTAGCTTAAGCCTCTACTGTGTCAATCACTGGGCAGAAGGAAAACAATCCAATAAACCAGTGTTCCAGAACCATTACTGAAGCTTTTCCCCTGTGCAAGAGGAGCACAAAGCCTAGCCAAAGAGAGAAATCATTTAAAATAAATAAGAACAGGGTATAGAAAATTATACTTGACTACAAAAGGGAAACGCCTGCTTCTACGGTAGAATGGCAGTATGACGTTAAGAGATGGAAGAGACCCTCAGACGGGGCGACCTCCTGTCCTGGCTGCCTGCTGGTTTTACTGCCGTTGCAGACAATGGGGCCCAAACACAAGGCCTGTGCATCCTGGCAAAGGGGGTGTCGTGTGGCCAAAATAACACCTGGAAATGGACATCTCTATGTGAGTACTTCATCTGTAGCTTTAAAATTGTTTTTTCAACATTCCATATAATAAATTAAGTGACAATCTCTAGGGTAATCAGTGTATTTTCCCGCAGAGTCTGACATATATTTGGAGCAGTGGGGCCAAGAGAAGGAAATGTAGCAAAGGGGCACGCAAAGAGTATCTGCCAGTTATTATTATATTAAAAAAAACGGTCCTGGTTTTATTAACTCTAACTTTATGATTAATCCCAAGTCCTTTCTTTCATCTGAAATATATTAAATATGTGTGTAAATACAATACAGGCGGCAACATATATATGTTCACATGCATACATATATATGTTGAAAATTGGCCACTAGGCAGCTATTTATAATTTTTTGCTTAGCGCAGGGTAAGTTTTCCATAAGCGTGTGTTGTTTGTATGAGAACTGTTAATAAAAATGTATTGTCCTCACATATTCCATATTAAATAATAAAGTAAATGCCAGTTTGGAAATATTTTATCATTGCAGCCATTCATCTAATATAATAATTTGAGAACATTTGTTCTATGTTGAAATTAGAAAAAATAAAGACATGAAAGACAAAAGGTCACATTGCACCCTTTGATATGTGTACAGAGCTTTCATTGAGCTATGAGAAAAGCAGTCTCTAGTGGTGCTACAAATGTCTTTTTAAAAGGTGGCTGACACTGTCAGGTGTAATAGTTGAGAAATCTATGTAATCTTGTTCGATGTTAAATCCAAAGGCGAAGTACAGATTCCATTGCTCAGAGCAGGACTGTTAAATGAATAGGAGGCTTCTATTTCTAGGACTGTCTTTCAGAGAATTTTTGAAAGAATGCTCAAATATGATTTTTAAAAATCTACTTAAATGAAAAAAAAGTGTTTTTGGGTAGTTTTTGATATAGGAAGTTCAAATTCGTTAGAAAGAATACTGTGCATTAGAATCACTAAATTAGCATTTATAACATTAAGGAGAGTTGGAGACTGAAACCCTATTGTGGAAGTCTAGAATACACCTCAAAAGCAAGGTCTTAAGAGAGTGACATGTGAAGTCCTTGTGCATTTATTGAAGTGTCTGAGGAAAACCATTTGTAATAATTTGTCACTGATTATCTGAGCATAAAGGCGACCTAGGAAAAAACCTAATAACAAAAACTAAATTAGTCTATGAGAACAGATCAGTGTACTTTGAATTATATGAGTTAGGCCTATTAATATATGGCTTCATAAAATGCATTTTTTAAGGACACACAAAATTTTTAAGATGTGAAATAAATATATGCACTTTTTCTTTGACAAGTCATATGGAGGGCACTTCTAAAGATATAGGAAAAAGGGGAAAAAGTGGTTTATATATATTTCTCCAATGCCTCTAGCTGCCTCCATGAAACTCAAACTGTTATCCTTTTCTCATTCCTCATTGTCTTGTCTATAGGACAGACCAACATCTAAAATAGCTGCAAAACTTTAAAAAATACAGTCAACTAAGGCGATCATCTCACATCAAGGGCAAATGGTCCATGTAGACAAATGTGAAAAATCAGCCAGGTTAGAAAAGGTTTACTGTATGTTTCACAGTGTCAGGCATAGGCAGGTCAATAAATAATACAACAAATGTGGAATCTACAATGTCAACTAGAGATGGAGGCTGGGGGTATTATTGACTGACATTACTGTAATTAAGGAATAAAAAAAAAATAGCAACATTTCAGGACATAACAAAGTACACCATCTGTGCCTGCCAACTATAAATATTAAATATGGAAAAAGAAAAGACAAACAAAGCTAATATAAGCATCGAGTCATTTTGCAAATTCATAAAGAATCAAAGAAAATCAAAGAATCATTATAACCTCTAAATGCTTCTAAGGATAATTTGTTGATAAAAGAAGCTGGCATCACTTCATAATTTACAAAGGGAGATAGAAGACAGATGTGAGTAGCAGATGCACACTTCCCAGAAAGGGAAAGAAAGAATGCTGTAGCAAATCAGGATCATTTCAAAATAGAGACCAAATAAACTGGGGAGGGGGGGACAATAAAGATAGAAAAGACACTAGTTTTACAGAGTTGGCTTAGTCATCCTAGCAAATCAATACAAATCTCCAGGTCATTTTTCCGAGACACTTAAATGTGTTGTCATTGGGTGCTACATTAGTAATCTGGAGAGTAAAAGGCAATGACAACTTGTAAAACATGGTAGAAATAATTCCCTTTCTGTTTTGAATCAGAGGGAGTAATTTTAAAAACATGTAGAGGTCTAGGAAACTAGCTACTGTGGATAAAATAGCAATAATAAGCTTATTATAAGCTTTTACTGATGGCCTCAAAATATCTGACCTGAATAAACATCTGACATTAATAGTTCATTTTATTTCCCTACAACTATTTTTTAAAATGAAACTTGTCTTCACTACCCAACATGAATCAATTCGAGGCTCCTATACTTCCAGTCAGCATCCCTCTAAATACTATCTCCACCACTAACTACTACAGAGTCTGTCTCTAGAAGAAAGTCTAGTGAATGGAAATCTGCTACCCCCGGTGACTGACAGGCAAGGCTGTGACATAACTGAGCAAATTTCCCAATTCATTTCCTATCATGAGAAGTGAAGGAGTGGGAAAGGGTGGTAGGGATAAGGGCTGGGAATCAGAATTCAACTATTTTGGAAAAGGTTTTGTCCATATTTGTCACCAACAGTTATAAGCTTCAGGTATACAATAGGTATAAAATGCATTTGCTGGCAAGAATGAAAATTCAAACTTCAAAAATTTGGATTAGGAGACTGCCAATGTGAGGAGCACCTAGATTCACAGAGCAACATTGGAAGACAAGCGTTGATGATGAGAGTTCTTCAGAAGACTGAAGGCTTCTATGTGTTTGTGTATGAATGTTTATATTGTTTCTTTTTCCTGAATGAGATAATCGGTTTGGACATTTCCCCTCCATCCTTCCAACAGAGCATAGTCTATCTTTAGCATAGATGGGAAGGGCACCCGAAGATGTGAACAGGACACATCCATATTTGAGCTGGAAGTCTTGTATCTTCCTTAGCTCTGATCTTATGGCAAGATGTATTCTAAATCCCTAATGATCAGTGGATACGTTCTTAAATTAATCTTTGCCTAAACTGCAAAACCTAACTATAGTTAATACTTCAGTAATGTAGTTCTGAAGCAACAACTTATGAATGACAGAATGATTGTTCATATACATAATTCTTTAAGGGGATTTTTTGACATAAACAGTGTAACCACAGGAATGACAAAATAATTGACAACTTATTTTGAAAATGGGAATAATTATGTTGAGTTGAATATCTATTAAATGTTGATTCTAAATTCAAAGTCTTTGTAGTGAAAATTACATCAAGGTTTTAAAAAGTCATTTTATTTCTGCATGTATTTGCAAATATAAATATTTTATATAACTTTTTATGTTTGTTAATGAAAATTTTTATGTTTTCTAAGTGCTCAACAGATTTTTCTGTTTGTTTCTTTGAAAGATGAATCAAAGTTAACAGTAAAACAATATTTTGTTTAAAATAAAGCAAATAGTAAGCTCTCAAATATTAGGTTATTCATAGAATTATTAATTTTACATTTCTAATTCTATTACTTTGTTACTTCTTCATACTACTTAATCATGATATCAACAGTATAATTAAAACATCAATAAAAATGTTGGTGGCCTTAACATAGTATACAGTCTCTACTGCCTTCCTATATATTTTGGAGAGAGCAAGACCAAATCCAGTCAGCTCCTTTTACCATCAAAATATTTACTCATGTGCTTTTCTAAAATATAAATTTCCAAAGATAGAAAATAATTTTATTCCTTTAAATAAAAACATAAGATAAAAATAAAAGCGTAAAATCTGTGAATTTCTTACTTCTTGACATACAGCTTATTTTCAGCTCAATTAAGTTTAGAGATTCTTTGGCTTTTCCCTCTAGTATTCCCAGCAGGTTGACTGTGTCTTTTTCTTTTTAAATACCCTTTAACCCAACTGTTTAGGAAGGACAAGGCAACTTCTTAAAATTCTGCCTATGTTCTCAGGAAATGTCATTCATCTGGCAGGACTCCCAATGAGTAGCACAGCTTGATCCCCCTGCACCGTCCCCAAAACAGCCAGGCCTGACAGTAAGAAGCTCTTTCAATGACAGGCATTCATTTATCTGAACTTAGTCTGAACTTAGAGAGTACGTGCGTGTGTTTTTTCTAATCTACTCTGAGGGGCACATTCGGATGTGTCTGTGACCATTCAGCCCTCCTCCCCTAAAAGTTGTTTTATGCAATAGAATGGCTTTAAGAGGATTTCTCTTTCTTTAAATTTTTAGTGGGAGTCCTGAAATGTCTGAATGAAAAAGATTTTAACACATTTTTGGCAGATTCCTTGTTTTAGAATTGGTGTTTGGCTTTGTTTAATGAGAAGGTAGAACTTAAAGTTCACTCATTTAATTTCCACTTAGAAAAAAGAACAAAAGTAAAAATGACATAGTGTAAATTTTAGTGATAGGATTTTACACAGAAACAGTCTGGAACTTCTTAAAAATTTTAGATGAGGAGCTTTTCAAATCAAGTCAAATTATAAAAATATGCATTGTGCCTGTGTTAATCAACATGATATTATAAACTTAATTTACACATATATTTTTATTTACTACAGAGCTTTGTATAGAAAGAAATTACCTTAGAAGCAGAAACTCTTGATCAAATCCTGGATTTGCCATTTACTACTTGTGAAAATATGAGCAAATTTAACTTTTTTGTGGGTATCTTTAATTTTAAAATAGGTTAAAAATGGCACTTAACTCAGAGTTACTATGAAGAATGAATTAATCAATGCACAATGTTTGCTATTATGATTGGTGCTCAGGGAGTCCTCACTAATTATAAACTATTAGTTGGTGCTAGTGTTTCTAGGCTTTATTCATCCACAAAGTCTATTATTTACCAAGAACATTGCTTTTTCAATTAATCTCCTTTTGTAAAGCAAAATTTCAGTTTATGCAAAGGTTATTATATATTTGGAATTTTATATATATTTTTTAAGAAAAAACTGTGGAGCCTTCTTTGATGATTTTGCAGTTCTATGTAGTCTATACTATATCTGAGTTCAGTCCAATTAGTGGGATATTTTACTCCAATAACCCTTAGACAAAGTCACCTCTGTCTCCATTGCCCTGCTTATAGTTAAACTGATGTTCATTTCACACATAATTTCCCATCACATAGATCTTTTCCTATAGCAAATATAATGTCTTTTCCTTAAAAATCTGAATTTCCATGTATGTGCAATATAAATTATACTATCCTGATTTGAGCATCAGTTGCCTTTGGCCATTTTACTGATTGACTTCACTAGATCTCTATAGGTCCATAGAATATACTTTGGATTTATAATTTATAAAATCTATGATTATCTTTTTTTTTAATTTAGGCTCCATGATCATCTATAAAAGTGATTATTATAGCTATGCTTTATATGAAATGTTTCCCCATCCATTACCATTTGACCAGATGGAAAGAAAAAAAGATATAAAAAAAGTAAGATATCAGAGAGTGGGGGAGATCAGAGAGGTCAAGATATCTATTTCTCCAGCCACCCCCTTCCCCCAGACATGTAGCAATGATCTGACTGCATCCCTCAAATACATGCTATAATTACTGTCAGTCTTTCCCTGCTCTCTATACACAGAGACAACGGCTTTCTACTCTTACTCCCTCACTCTTGGTTTTGGTGATGGTTTGTAGCTGAAGCTAGACATAGAGTATTGCCCAATCCTCTGTTGTTTTCCCTTAAGCCTGTCCACACTCCTCAATCTCCCCCTTTGCATGTGCCATTTATCATCTGCTGAATCCTTAGATAAGAAAATAATAAACTCTTAATGTTAAGGTACTTAATACAAGGGAATGATTTAACAAAACCACCATACATAAAGGGAAATTTTGAGCTCTGTTAAGTAAGTTTGCGTTATGTTAGGCAACTAAACTTAAACTCCACAGAGGTTTTGTTATTCTGTTCTTCGGTTTTTGGTACTATTACCTGATAACAGGGCTCCCTATTTTCACGTTGCATTAAGATCATATAGTACTTGCAAAGTAAAACAGCTACCTGAGCATCCAATACAATGAGTTACCTTATGACTCGGCATTAATAAAACAGAGAGATGAGAGACTAGCCACCATTAACCACAAAACTTAAAAGAACAATTGTAGCTTTTCTAAACTATTCATATTATTTAAGTAAACTAAGCTTCTAAGGAAAAATAATAGCATTCTCTTAAAGGCAAACTTAAAATTGAATTCCTGATTTTTACTATTGTGCTCTATTTTGTCAGAACCATACTGCTAGACTAATGTCCTTTAGGCTGAGGGGGGAAAACAAAGATTTCATTAAAACAATATTTTAAATACTACTTTTTCAAGAAATAGCCACTGTTTAACTATTAAGTGCCAGGAGCTCTGCTAGATCCTAATTATAACTCTTCAAATATTCACAGAATTAATTTATGGAACAGTGTCCTTAAGGAATCCAGCTCCTGATTAAAAACCTAAGTGTGATTTTCAGGCTTGACTCTGGGCCTGACAAGAGCTTTCCCTGGCACACCTCATGGGGAAAACCTGCCCTCCCCATAGCAGACGTGGTGCTCAGCCAGTGCATCGCAGCGTCTGAGGGGAGTTGTCAAGGACACAGACTGGCTGGTCAGACTCTCCAGTATTTGCACTGCTGGTCCAGGCACCTTCATTTCTAGGTCTCCTTAGCTGAGGCCTTGGCCAGAGGTCTTCTTCAGGGGCCTTGGCTGAGGCCTTCTTATGGGGAGTGGGAGGAGAAAACACACTGAAGACAGTTCTTCCCATTTTGATGCAGTGCCCAGTATTTTTCCACTTCTAGCCCTTCTCCTTGCCTTCTCTCCAATCTCAGGATTCATAAAATTGCCACAGCCTTTTCTTTTGGGATCCCTCAAGTGCTAGATGACCCCCACATCTGTGCTCACCCAACTGACTCTCCACTGGGAAAATAGAACAGGAACACTTGGTGATTTTTCTGGTTTTATCCACTGGCTTATACCATTGCCAGTATGTGATTAAGGGCTTAATTCCTTAAATTTTGGCTTGTTGCTTCAACTGACAACTCCAACACCTGGTAGCTCAGCTCGCACACACACTGCCTCTCAGCTTAACTGAGCTCCTGACAGTCCTGAGGTTACATCCCTCCTAATATTGTCAGTAATTACTTAATTTCTCTTAGGCAGATGTTGTAGGATTGAGAGCCCAGTTTTGCCATTCCTCAGTGTTATAACATGAGCAGACTACCACAATGTTTGTTTGGAATATGCTTACTTGAGAGCAATAGATAAACCAACATGGTGCAGGCCAAATAAAAACACACCCCGGCTGGCAATGTTTCACTTCTTAGCACAGGAGCAACCACTCATTCCCACCTCCAGGATCCAGAGTAGAGAGCTGTGTACCTGTTCCTGGAACAGCCTGCACACAGCTTGCAGGAGTCAGGGTGGGCTAAAAGAACCCTATCCTCCATACACCCTTGATCTGTGTTTTAATGTCTGAGTGCTACCAACATATCACAGAGGGGCAGGCAAAGAAGCGGGTGGCCAGGGCGGAAGATCAATATAAAAAACTAATTTTAATCTTCACACTAATAATAACAATCTAAAAATTAAGAAAACCATTCCATTTACAATGGCATTAAAAAGAATAAAATACTTAGAAACATATTTAACAAAGGAAGTATAAAAGTTATACTTTGAAATTTATAAAACATTGTTGAAAGAATTTGAAGATCTAAATAAATGGAGAGACAACCCATGTGCATGGATCAGAAGACTTATAATATTAAAAAGACAATACTCCCCAAATTTATCTGTAGGCTTAACCCAATTCCTATAAAAACTCCTTTTGTTGTCTTTGCAAACTTGACAGGCTGATCCTAAAATTACATAATATGGGTACTAAAGGATCCTGATTAGCCAAAGCTATTGTGTAAAAGGGAACAAAGTTAGGATACTTCCACTTCTCAATTTCAAAATTCACTCCAAGCTACAAGGATAGTCATATAGAGATTAGTAGCATGCAATTGATAATCCAGAAATAAACCTCTTATTTAGGGCCAATTGACCTTTCTTTATTAAACATATTGGGGTAACATTGGTTAATAAAATTATATAGGTTTCAAGTATAAAATTCTATAATACATCATCTGTACACTGAATTTACAACTCTGAGTCAATTAATTTTTGGCAAGGATGGCAAGAAAATTAAATGGGAGGAAATGGATTAATATTTTTTCAACAAATAATGACAGGACAACTGGATATCCACATTAAATAGATATCCACATTAAACAAATACCCACATTTAATAAATCTAGGAAACTGGATGCCTCCTTCATACCATATACAAATTGTAAATGAAAATAGATCATAGTCTTAAATGTATGGGCTTAAACTCTTAGAAGAAAATATGACTAAATGTGTGTGACCTTGGATTAGGCAATTATTTCTTAAATATAACACCAAAAGCACAAGTGAAGAAAGAAAAATAATTGCAATTCAAACGATACTAACAAAAAGCCAACCCACAGAACGACATAAAATATTTACAAATTATATATCTGATAATGACATTATATTTAGAATATAAAGGAACTCTTAAAAAGACAAATAACCAAATAAACATTGGGCAAAGTATCTAAATTCATATTTCTACCAAAAAATACAAGTGACCAATAAGCATGTTAAAAAATGATCAAAGTTGTTAGTTAATAGGGAAATATATAAATCATGGGCAAAGTGAACTGGAGCTTCACACCAACTAGGATGGCTGTAATTAAAAAAAAAACCTACACAATTATTTACAAATGTTTGTGAGGATGTAGAGAAATTGTAACTCATACACTGCTGCAGATAAAATGGTGGACCTCCCTTGGAAAGCAGGTTGACATTTTCTGCAAAGTTTAAAACTATAGTTACCATATACCTCAGCAATTCCATATTAGGTATATATCCATGAATAAGGAAATCGTAAATCTGCACAATAAGGTCTACATGGGTGTTTATAAGGACATTATCCATAATAGCCCCAAAGTGGAAACCACCTAAATATCTACTGATGGATTGCTGAAAAATTTGTAATGTATCCATAAAAAGACTATTATTCAGCAATATAAAATAAGAAAGTACTGATACATGTTACCCTATTGGTAACCTTGGAAATATTGAGAAGACAGCTACAAAACAACACATTATCTGATTTCTGTCATATGAATTGTCCCGAATGAAAGAATTTATAAAGATAGAAATTAGATTAGTGATTTTCTATGCCTTGGGGAGTTGGTAGCAAATGAAGAGTGACTGTTAATGGGTGCATGTGTGTTCTTTTTTATGGAATGATGAACATATTCTAAAATTGGAGCAATGGTTGAACAAATCTGAAAAACTATTCAATGATAAACATTAAATGGGTGAATGGTATGGTATGTGGATTATGTCAACATAGGTGTTATATATATTTTTAAAGCACACTTACTAGTAGAAAGAGTAAAATAATTATCTAAAATATAAATGAAGATTATTATTATTATTAGCTATAAATCTTTTATTGGTGGTGTCCAAAAGAGAAGCTAAAGGTATATGGAATGTTAGGACAATTTTTATTCTTGTGACAATGAATGTTTGGTTATTTGTAATCTTGGGTTATGTTTTAGTTTCATCTAAAGCATCTGTACAAGAATTTCTAGGCATATTTCTTACAAAATGCACCATCTTCCCTTTAAACAATTTAAGTTAACAAATGCACACAACTAAGTAAGTGCAATATGCTTTAAACATATGTTCATTTTTTGCAGCTTTGATTTCTCTTTGGTGTTTATAAATTTTCAGACTATTCAGTGTCTCTAACTTTTTATTTGGATGTTCTAAGGGATTTGAAAGCAAATCTCTAATATTTTTTAATAAGTATGTGCTTCTGCAGAAGCTAATTAAACATCTGTGAACATTACTTAAGCTATACAAATTATACTAGAAAACTGCATAAATTTTCTCAGAATTGGCATCAGAGTAGTATCAAGGGTTAGAGCAAAATAAATGAGCAGAAATAAAAATAAACAAAATCAGAAATTTAGAAAAGTAGTCATTGCATTATTTGAAGTTTGAAAACATAGCTATATATCTAAGTGTGTGATGTTGTCCTAATTAAAATATTTATACATAATAAAGCTTACAGAAGTAGAAACAAGTAGTAGTTTGGCGCCAAAGGTAATCTTCAGGGTTAATCACAGGCAGTTGTTTTGCAAGGTAGTTTGGGAGTGTAAAAATGACTTTAAAAGCTAAAAATCATTAAAAATAATATTATTAATCAGTGCAAAAAATTGATTGTTCCATAATCCATAAAAAATGTCAACATATAAAATATATTTTAATATTTGTTATAAATGTTAAGGGAAATGAAAAAATAGAATATAATATGCATTTGATACAGTTATTTGAAACATTAAAGTGTTTATATTTCTTCATAAAATAATTATCAAGAATAGTTTGAACAATATTTGCCTTGTGCTTATCTTATAACTTTCACCGTGGAAGTCATTTTTTCAATTGCTGAGCAGATTGTCTTACTCCTTTCTAAATTTGGATTGGCCACTCGCATTTAATCCTTTGTACTTTCATCTGTTAGAAATCTCTCTGACAGTTGCTTTAAACTTTAATGTGAAATTTTTGCTGGTGTCACTTTCTCCAGGATATCTTCATTTTTCTGTTACAATTATTTTCCTCGTTTGTGTTGATAAGTTCACTTTCCCTGTGTTTCTCAGGATTCTCTAGAAAGGCAGTGGTATCAACATTTTCAAGGTCAGATATTTTCACCACAACTGGATTTACGTTTTATTTCTGATTTCTCTTCCAGTGTTATCATATGTCATTGTATTGCTACTCTTTCATCTTGGTTAATTATCACTTGCATTAGTGTTCATTTTGTAACATGATAAGGATGGACTGTTTTGTGAGAAAATAAATCAGGAGCGACCACACAGGGAGCAATCTTTGACAGGCTTTGAGAGAAGCGACGTAATTTGTTACCGATCAGGATGCACATCTATGATTTACGTAGTTAGTGGTTCCTTTGCAGACTGAAACTGAAAGTGTGTACCTTATGTAACTGCCGACAGGCAATATACCACGTAATAAACTATGAACCATGTCACTGGGGACTGGTGTTACTTGACAACCGAAGAATGAATAAGTAAAATGAGGTTAATATATACAATGGAGTATTTTTAGCCAAAAACAGGAACGATGTTTTCATACGTACTAAATGTGAATGAATCTTATAATTTTTATGTTAAGTGAAATGAACCAGAAAAAGGACACATATTGTATGATTCCACTTATATGTAATATCTAGACTAGAGGCAGAAAGTAGACTAGAGTATATCAGGGGCTTAACAGAGGGAGGAATGGGAAATTGTTTAATTATTTTAGAATTTATTTTTGAAGTGATATTAAATTTCATAACAGATAATGGTGATGATTGTACAACATTGTAAATGTAATTAATGCCATTAAAATGCACACTAAAAATGGTTAAAATGAGACATTTTAGGGTATATGTATTTACTACTTAAATTGTTTTTTAAAAGAAAGCAAATTAAAACATTTTCAGATGAACAAAATAATGTCTTGTGAGATCACAAATCATGTAGTCCCTAAAAAATTCCACTGTACATTCATGATAGAATAAGCATTAAAAGGAGAGCTACGGTCTTAGTACTGTGGTTCTTAACAGGAGATGACTGGCATGTATAGAGATATTTTTGCCTGTCGCAACTCACACCTGAGTTTGGAATGACAATTGGAATCTAATGAGTAGAGATCAGGGATTCTGCTAAGCATCTTAAAATGCAAGAGACCCCCCATAACAAACAATTACTGTGCCCAGAGCCCCCTGCAACAAACATTTACTGTGTCCAAAATGTCAAAACTGCCCAGTGACCCCCGGAAGAATATTTGTGGTCCTCCAGGATCTCTCAGCTTCAAAGTTAAAGTTCAGTGTGATTGAGAAGTTTAATGATTTATAATCCAAAAAGATCCAAAGTGTCTTTCTTCAATAAAAAGTGTAAATCAGCAAAGAAACAGTACTATTTTTGTTAAAGAAAAGGCATGCTTACCATTCATCAACAGACAATAATACATGTGTTCATTTTCTAATTAATAGGGTAGTAGCAAAAGCTGTGAAATAAAACCTTGAAACTGAATTGGATAATGTCATTCTGAGTATCTCAAGAGCGTAAATAAGAAATTCTATTATTGTCCCACATGCTGTATATATTTAACCGCAGGTATCTAATGCTCATTGACCAACAAAAAAAGAAGCAATATTAGGCACGGTCCACTTCAATTTATTTTCAATTCTGTACACCAAAAGGCTCGTGCAGGCTAGGGTAATACCCATGCAGCGTGTAGTTCGCTGTCTGTCTTTACCTCCCTTGCAGTAAAACTCAGAGTTGCATGGTTTAGTAGCTTTGTTTAAGACCATGCTGTTTACTTTGGGGAACGCAAAGTACCCCGCTTACTTCCTGCTTCTCACTAAGCAAGGCTCAGCATGACTCCCCACAGAGTTTCACTTTTGTGTTGGAAAAGCAAATGCCGAGATGCCTTCTACAAAGCAAATAAGCACTGAGTCAGGGAACTTGGCAAGAGGCTCAGAGGATGGCAGCTCCTCAGGAGGGAGAGCACATCACTGGTTATATGTGAGCTGTCCAGATGTGGGGGAGATATTGCCAATCTGAGAGAGCCTAGACAATTTGGAGCACATGGGAAATGTGTCAAGTTACCTTTTGTTCTGAGAAGGTCTTCTCAATTCACAGTGACATTGGGATTCAGCTTTGAGGCCCCTTGTCTTCAATCCCTCACACATACTCGGATGACAGCAATCTTCCCACCTTAACCCAGGGAACCCAGTGCAGTTACTTGCCTCCGCATATTAAATGATACCATAACTGCTGAAACTCTCTGTTCACCTCGACGCAGTGCTGCTCTCTCATTTTTATATCACAGTATTAGTATATAGGGGTTCTCTGCTGTTTTGAAAACATCATTCCCTTCAATACACTGCAAAACAGGCACTTCAAATATTGAGTACCAAGAAAAGTAATAGTGAGCAGCTTCTTACTGGCTAACCACTATCTGAAATATTTCCCAAGAAACATTCATGTAATCTTCACAGCTTCTTCAGGACGCCGTATTATTACCTTTTTACAAACTAGGAGACCAATGCATAGAATTTGGGATGGATAAGATTACAAGCCTACTGATAAAGCCAGAGTCAGAATGGAGTCTCTTGAACTCCAGAGTTCATTCCCTATAATAAGCAACATCGCCTCCTTCTATCAATTGTATTATTTAACTTCATCTGTAAAGAACTGTCTACTTTTTTGAACATTATATAAAAAGTTTGCCCAGAACTACTGGTATTGGACAGAAGGCCATAGAAAACCTCAACGAATAGACTAACAATGAGATACACTGCCCAAAGGAATTAATCATAAGACTGGAAACATCATTCAGGCAACTAACAAAAATTGAATGTAAGCTTTTTGTATCAAAATATTCTAGGGGCTTGCAAATCAACACTAGCAAATATAGTAAGTTCTGTATATAAATAACGCCAATCATCAGTTATATGTAATACCCTCTCTGTATATTGAAAAATAAAAACTAGAAAACAATTTCTATGGAACACTAAGGAAAATTAGAAATTGAAAACATTAATGTTAGACAGACATGAGCAGAGCAAGGACAATGGGCCAGGTACGGAAATTTACCAGGGCAGAAAGCCCGATGCCTAGCAAGGGGCTTATCTGAGATGGCTATTTGTACAAAATTCTTTTTGAGTGTTTTTGACAATTTTAAAATGAAAATTTTAAACCCTCAAAGCCGAGAATATACTACCATTGTTGTGTCTGTCATATAGAGTATATATAACTCATTATTAAAAGATTAACCACTTTTAAAATGTAACTTTCTGTAACTAAGTATGCTGATCTACCTGGTATCACAATAGTTTCAGGTTGTTATGCAATAAATGTAAATTATTTTTACAGAAAATTATAGTTTTTATACTTCATCAATATCCTCAAATTTTTATATATTTCAAGATGGTGAATCTCATGACATTCTACCACCTTGTGAAAAATAATAAGAAAAGACCCTAACACACTGAAGATGCAAGGGGAAAAAAAAAAAGACAAGGTTCTCCTGAAAATTTGCAACCAAGAGTGAGTCTGCTATAACAAAAATATATACAACTTGGTCGAATATATACAACTTTATAAAAATGTGAGCTGCAAACTAAGAAATTAATTTAAAGTGGCACCAGATTGATAGCTCTACTTCAGACTTGATAAAAATAAGCTCAACATTTCTCTAATGAAAGGCTTTACTTGCCACTTGTGACAAGATGGATAGACCCTGAGGGCACTCTGCTAAGTGAAATAAGTCAGAGGATGACACAGACTGTATGATCTCATTTATATGTGGAATCTAAGTAAAAAAATCCCAAAAGTCATTAAAAAAGAGATCAGCATTTTTTTAAAAACATGTTCTTATTTATTTGAGAGAGAGAGGAAGAGAGAGGGAGAGACAGAGAGACATATCCATGGGAGAGAGAAACATCAATGGGCTGCCTCCTGCACACCCCCTACTGGGGACTGAGCTGCCACCTGGGCATGTGCCCTGACCAGGAACCGAACTGGCGCCATTTAGGGTGCTCAATCAACTGAGCCATGCTGGCCAGGGCAAGAGGTCAGGTTTATGGTGGGTGGGGAAATTGGATAAAGATGGATGGTCAAAAGGTACAAATTTCCAGTTACACCTATAAGTACTGGGGATGTAATGCACAACATGATACCTGTAGCTAACACCGCAGCGTGGTTTATTTGAAAGCTGCCAAGGGAGTACATCCTAAAAGTTCTCATCACAAGGAAAAAAGTGCCTGTTTTTCTTTTTCTTTTCATGTCTGAATGAGATGATGAATGTTAACTAAACATTTTTCTAAGCATTTCACAATAAACATAAATCAACTCATGCTGTATTCCTTTAATTTATATAGTGCTATATGTCAATTTTATCTCAATAAACCTAAAGAAAAAACATTATTCAATTATATCTTCAGTATTTCACAGATCAAATTCTATAAAAAATTATCTCTTAAATTGTTAGCAACAAAATGAAGAGAGAACATTATGAGTAAAAGTCAATAAAGAAACAGAAAAATAAGAATTCCCACAAAATCAATTCTTGGATTTGTCAGATGCAGATATAAAACCTCCTACTATTTGAAAAATGAAAGAATACAAAAAGCAGGAAATAAAATCTCATCAAAAGTAGGAAGGAGATTTTAAAAGTAACAATAAAATGAAAATAAATATTATTACTGATGCTAACAGCTTAATATATATCTTTCATAGCATATTAGGTGAAACTGAAGAGTTACTAACCTGGAAAATATAACTATGGTTGGTGTTTACTCTTAAAATTTGCTACCTGAACTAATATTTCAGAGGTGAAATAAACTGTCCCAGGAAAATTTTGTGTCTTAAAACGTAACATTCAAGAAGTTAGGAACTTTTGATTGCAGGACAGTTCCACTCATTTTCAACTAGGTCGGTAGCCATTCTAGCTAAAGAAATGGCTAGCAAACATTTACATATGATTAAACATAAATTTATAGTGATAAAATATCTTAATAATAATTCATTTTTCATGAAATTAAAATGATCATTTACATTAGATCTATTTGCTTAGGGGTAGTACATTTCAAGATGCCCTTGTAGTTAAATTCCTCTATGTGTAGGGTACTGACATTTAAGAGAATGGTCTTTAGATATTGATATATTTGTAAACCAGTAGAGTGAGCCCCAGAGGACCTCCAAACTGCTCTCTTCCTTAGTATACTCATCTATAAAAAAATATGGTTAACTAAGAACCTTTTAAGGTTAATTCTGACTCTAAATCTCTTTGATTTTAAATTAAAAACTTAGTTGTCTGTATACTTGGAATGAAAACTGACTTTACTAGTACACAGCAGAGAAGTAGAACTCCATTCTGTCCATAAATATGAGTGAATATAATACACAAAAGTAATAAAATGCAATTTATCAAATGTTTGCAGTGTTTAATAGATTATGCTACATTTCGGACTCATCGAAAGAGTACTTTAAAGCATTCATTTTTATATGAATTGTAAAATTCATAATAGTGAAATTAGTTGCATCCATTAAAAACTTTTGAAAATACTTTTTGTGTAGTAGCTAGCACACGACCCAATCTAAATTAAATATATTTATAAATGAATCATAGCTGCGTATTCACTAATATTTTAAATGTATTTTAGGAGCTTTGTACTGTGCATTATCACCTCTTATGATGACTTTATTAAAACTAGGCTTATAAAATATAGTTATTATTGCCGTGTCTGTCATAGACAACCCACAATTGTTATGATTTCATATACGAACTCTTTGTCCAAGGTGTATCTCTTTACTCTGTTATAGAATACACTGGATTTGGAAAAATACATTTCATGGGAAAACAAGAAGGTAGCTCCGTGATAACCTTGCAACATCATTGTATGTCACAGCTGGGTAACCTCCGACTCTGCTTTTTGTGTTTCAGGGTGGTATAAAGGGAGCTTAACAGTATCACATCTTTGAGTTAAGGTTTTTATGTTTTTCTGGGGCTAAGGTTTTCTTAGCAGGGCTGTTAGCTGTCATAGAGCAACTATATTCTTATCATGCTGTCCTTTGAAGCATGACATCATGACTAAAGATGAGAAGCATTACTGGATTGCAGACACCTGAGCTGAATTTTGATGGATTTTCTGGAGCATGTTATAGTCTCTATGGACATAAAACCAGATTCCCTGATTTACCAAAGACCTAGTTGATGCTTTAAAGAGAAAGAAGAATAATTTCCTGAGAGACAAATGCTAAAAATATGTTGAATTACTTAGATTAGTGATTTCAATCAAAATAAACATTACCTAACTGCAATATTGGGCACATTCTTCAGTACAGTGCTAAAAGTAAATTTTACAGACTCCAAATATTCCTTTACTAGAAAATCACCTTGTATGTAGTAATTTTACAGGTATGCATAAATATTGGTATTATGTCTTACAGTTTTAAAACATTATTTACATTTTTTAATGTTTTTCAAGTAGCTGTGTTTTTAAAAATTATAAAGGTAAAGATTCTAAAGTTCTTCAAAGTCACACAGCTAAGAAGTGGTTTTCAAGGTAAACAATAACAGTTTATATCCTCGTTGTATTTTTCTTTCCATGAAAATGTAATATTTAAGGGAATTTCCAAGTAGATTTAACGGTTTGCTATTTGTGTTTCATTGGCAATTTTAAGAATTTTTTTTATCATTTTAAGAATGTGGGGTTTTTTTAGAGTGTTTCAGGATAAATTGGCAGGAATGTTGACTTGTATAATATATATGTTAATTATGACAGGAGATTATTGTGAGAATTTATTGCTGACATATTAATCTAATAATAAGCTCTATAATTATAAAATATCCAAAAATTCTTGTCATAAGCCTTACCCTGCTGTATATCCTATAAACTACTAGAATCAATTTTTTTATTTGAATAGTTTTTTATCTTTGTTCTCGTTGGGCTTTTATTAGAATGTTGAGGGCGGAAAAACTAATGTAAAGTTACCAGTATTTCAAACATTACCATTAAAATGTTTTTATTTGTTTGCTTTGAGTGCCTACTAATTCCCAGAACCTTTGCTATGTGTTAAGAGTAAAATACCTAGGAAAGACAGAAAGCAATTGAACCCTTACTTGCAATTTAGTAGAAGAGACAGGCATTAAACAATTAATTGCACAAACAAATCATTTCAACTGTGACAAATGATACAAAGTGCATGCTGATATGAATATGTACTTACAGTGGGGGATGTGGTTTAGTTTAGGGGCTACAGAACAATTTCTGAGGGAGCAACACCATGGCTGATTTCTGAAGGACAAAGAGTAATTTTGCAAGAGAGGAGGCATGAGAAAGAAGGGAAGGAAGAGCCCTTTGATACAGGGTACAAGGTTCTAAGGAAGCATGCCATGCGCAAGCATCTTTAGAAGGCACCCTCACAGTAGGAACAGAGAGGATGCATTTTTGAAGGCAAGTTGCCATGCTTTACAATTTAATTACCTACTTATTACATTAATATGGATCATCCCTTATTTATATTCCCATTTTACAGACAAGTTAACTAAAACCCTAAAGTTTTTTATGCAAATTCACCAAGATGAAAACATAATGAACAGCAAAGAAGGAACTTAAAACTCCATTAGCTTGACTGCAAAGTTTCTGTTCTTTCCATTATTACACCCAATATCTCATGTGAAAAAGACAAAGACTCAACAGGGAACTGGGATAGAAACATGTCAAGTTCTTCAATAATAAATAGAGATGTGGCTTTGATAGGCAGGGTCTATTAATGCCTGCCTATCCATATTGGAGCCTGAGACAAAAGGAAAAAGACTGATCCCCCATTTATTTATAATTTCACATTTTGCTTATGGTGGATTTTTTCCATTAATTTATACTTTTGAAATATTTCATTAGAATATTGTTTATTTTTATTATGAGTTTTTGCTGCTTCTTTACAATTTGTGCCCAAAGCACATGCCACGAAAACTGCCTCTTGTCCCAGGCATGTAGGGTAAGAAGAGGACAGGGATTTGAGTCTATATGCAGAAGAATGGCAGTCGGTGAACCTGTCCTCCAAGTGGCTCAGGAGGAAAATAAGCTCATTAAAGAATGATCACAAATGACCGGTACTCAAGTCCCGAGATCCTGGTTAGCTGAGAGACATTTTTGGAAAAGAAGTATGGAAAGGGTGCTGGAAGATTAGGAAGAGTTTGATAAGATTGGGATTTCTTGAAATCAAAGCTTTGGAGAGGTTGAAGTTATCTTTGGCAATGACTGATAAAGGAAATGAAAGAAAAACTCACCATATGCTAATTAAAATAGAGAAATCTCTCTTAAAATAATTGCTAAAATTTTAGTTGACACTAATTAGTTGTTCCAGTACATTTTCTCAATGTCCGTTTACATTAAAAATAGGAGGGTGAGGGCTGATGCTGCTTGGAGGGGGTCAATGGAGGAAAAAGAGGACATCTGTAATACTTTCAACAACAAAGATAATTTTTAAAAATGTTTATTTGTATAATAAAAAATATTTTGTGTCTGCTTAAGTATTTGATGATGTAGGATCCTATGTTTATCAACTGGCCAAGATATTTTTGGTGGACTTCATGCCAAAATTTAAAGTAAGTGAAATAAGAGCCAAAAAATAGAGCTCATAGTCAGGCTCTGTATTTATTTTGAACAGGAATTCATCTTCACATAATTAATTTCTATAAACCATGATTTTTCAAACCTTAAAATATAATTACAAGTGATAATTTATAATTATTGTGCCTGGCTTTTTCCAGAGTCTCTAACAGCTTCTATGATAGATGATTGTTATCTGCAATATGGCATGTTAACAACTGAGTTAGAACATCCTGGCCATATGTCTGTCACCGCAGGCAAGTCCAGGAGAATGGAGAGAAGATGAAAACACCGGATGAGTTCTCCTTATAATTACAAGGAAGTAGAAACTAATCATTGACAGATAATAAATTAGATGTAAAATTATTGCTTCAAATGTTTGGATATTAAGTGAGCACATTTATGAAAATATATGTAATGCCCAGGAGTTAAAGCAGAGTTTCTACTCAGAAAAATATATGTACTTAACCAAAATTCCTCTTAATATGAGATCAAATATAAAATGTATTAATTCAAACACAAGAGCATCAAACCATAAATCTGGGTGAGAATGCACCCTGTTTAAAGCTACAAATTGAAGTTAACAGATCAAAATCAATTAGGCCTGCTAATCAGTTCACAAAGGTGTAAATTCTTAATCGGAATTTATTACAAGGCTGACAATGTAATTTAAGAGCAGTACTTAAATCTTGATCAGACAATTTAGCTTTCAGACTCAGGCCCATTTTTTTTTTTTTTGAAGGTAATGAAAAGACTATTTTAATATTAGCATCATAAGGCAATTATAATGTAAAGCACATATAATAATATACATAAAGTATGTAATATATAATTTATGTATTATAAATACTACCTAATGCCAAAAAGAATTTTGGACATATTTTATGAGAATTGGCATTTAACATTTATATTATCTGCACAGTTTTTTATTTGGAATGGATCAGGTGGTAATTTCCCCCTAAAAGTCTTATTTTGAAACCATCTCTAGAATGTTTTCAATTTTCCACAAAAAGGACTACTTCAAAACAGTGTAGTACCTTTTGAAATGAAGTCAGCTGTATTTTCACCTCTGCCACTGGTGACAAGAGATTCTATTACCTTCAAGTTGTTCAGCAGGATTAGTTCCCTTAGATGTTTTAAAATTATGCAATATCAAGTACTTTCAGAAAATGACATATAGAATATCTATGGCAGTTGACTTTGGAAATTAAAAATTTTATTTTTTGCTTTAACCAAATGGATGTTTATTGAGTCTATTATAAGTAAAAATAAGTTATTTGGGGTAGATATTGAAGGATGCCCTAGAGATTTCAAGATCTCATTTTTTCCTTGGCAACTAAGTTTTATCTTTATATACAAGAGCACACATATCCTTACTTGATGAGAATAAGTTTTGGAAAGTTAATTGTATTAAATTTATGAAATTTTAATTAAAAGTATTTTAAAATTTAGTTACACGTACTTCCTGTGTTATTGGAAGTATATTACTGTCTCTTGATTTTGAAAACTTCTATTTAAAACTACATCAAACTAATAAAAAATCCATCATTTGTATATCAATATTTTTTTAAAGTCTAGTTATGATGAGCAATTTCTAGGTATTATTTGAGGTAGGATTGAATGAAATAAACATAATACCTGCAATAGAAAATCCACTTAATTGTTTACTACACAAATCATCATATGTCGTAAAAATATACTTAAGGACCTTAAAAGTAATTATTCAAATAATTATTCAAATAAAAGTAAAAGTTCAAATAATTATTTGATGAAACTGCAATCCAGAGATGTTGAATGGCTTGTCAAAGTTAATAAACTAATTACTATAAAACTGATCTAAGACTCAAGCCTTCTATTGTGTCCAACATGGCATATATTTTAATTTTTATTTTTGTTTAAAATATTACAGATGTCCCTTTTTCTCCCCAATGGGCCCGTTCCACCCCATCCTTTCCCCCTCCTCAGTCCCTCTCCCCATCATTGTCTATGTTCTTGGGTTGTGCATATATGCATAAAAATTCTTTAGTTACTCTCTCCCTCTCTACCCACCCACCCTCCTCTATCCCTCTGACATGACATGGCATAATTTTAACCATATTTTAAATTTTCTATTATTACTCATCCCTCCTGCAATTGCTGAAGATAAAGTAAAAGAATTGGTAAGAGATATTTTCCTTTGAGTTTTTGTCTAAGTATTGTGTGTGTGTGTGTGTGCACGCATGTGTGTATATACATGGGTGGGCAAAGGTAGGTTTACAGTTGTAATACAAATACAATAATTAATAAATAGTAATACAAGAATAAACTGTGTTTTATGTACTCACAACTGTAAATCTACTTTTGCGCCACCCTGTATGGAGAGAGACAGAGAGAAACAGGAAGAGAGGTAGACCATAAAAAGATGAACCAGTAATTTTCAAAGGACATATTACTCATATTAACCTAATACAAATAAACTGTGAGAATTTTCAGAAAAATACACAGATTTGGAAAAGCCTGCCCTCATGTATTAATTTTAATACTCATTTTGTAGAGCTGAGATGATAGTGGCTCACAATGCCAAAGCCTTACACTGACATCAGTTTTCTAATAGATGTCTAAGTAGAAATGGCTTTAGTTAATCTGATTGATTCTCAAGCTATTTTCAGATCATCAGTGGACCTTAGAAAGCCTTCTAAAGGCGATTTATTTTCAACAACCCCTCAGGTTAAACTGGTTAACATCTGGATTAAGTGCTGTACCTCCACTGACCTGAAACAGGAAGGAAAAAGCACAAATGAATTCTTTGTAGAAGGGTGGTACTTTATTCCCATTAAGCACAGACAGAAAAAAAATGAAGAGATATTTGGTTACTGAACAGAATTTTAGAATTGGAAATGATCTTAGATAAAACTGGGACACTTTATATGCCTCAAGTGTTTTGATAAACACTTCATATTTGTTATTTAATTGTAATTCTACAGTGCATGATATGTAGAGTAATAACATCTTCATTTAACTGAAGTAGAAATGAGACTATCCTAAACTCACTTTCTTTTTCAAAGAAACTACTGACATTTTAATTTTGCCTATAAAATTATATACAATTATTTTTATATTTATGTGTGTGTGAGTGTGTAAATGTGTAGTGTGTTTACTTCTAGGACGCCAGTTTCACATATCGATATATGATCAAAGTCTTCTGTGTAAAGACTTTTTGTATAAAGACACAGCTAATACTGACTTCAACTTATAAAATAAAATTTGCATTAGGCATAGCTCTGACTGATAAATATCTTGTATTAGTATCACCCTAAGAGTAAAAAGACAAATGGAGAATATTAATCTTTGTCATGATCTGTTTTCATTAATACTTTACACAATAAAATATTTTCCTGATTTCTTTTGTTTGGTGCTATAACATGGAAAATTAGCAATTTCTAATGTTAAACATAAAATATTAGTTTATAGGATTAAATATTAAATATGCCTGGAAAAATTCATGATTTTTATTTCATGCCCTATACATTTTTCCATTTTATATTCTTTGTGGTCAATTTATAGTGCTTTTAATTTAGACAAACTAAACATTATACTTAATAAGATAATAAAATTTGGCAAGATATATCATTGAATTTTTTAATACAAATATATTTTTTTAAGTTATTTTAAATGATCAAATGATTTAGCAAGATTTTTTTAGAAGGATCTCAGTAAATATCTTTAGGAAAAAAAAGAAGTAAGAAACTGTTAACCTAAATTTAAAAAGCGGAAATAAGAGGCAATAAGCCTTTATTTGGGATCAAAGAACTGCAATTCAAAAGCACAGATTTAAGCAGAAATTCAAATAGTGTCCTGATTACAGGGTTTTTTTATGAGCAAAAGAAAGAAAGAAATTACATGAAAAGAAGAAAGAATTTCTATAAGCGCTGATAAGCTTAGCTACTCTTGGCTATACATGATTGATTACTGATTCTGTCTCTAGATAGAGAGTCCATAGTCATCGGTCCCTGCGGTTAGGGTGTCCACTGTCCCGCTGGCTACACAAACAATCCTTTGTGAGGCGATGTCGGTTTGGCCCAGTCCAAACAGTCCAAAGTTTCAAGGAGCAAGATCATCAAGGCAGTTCCTCTGACTCCATTGTGAAATGGCTCCATTTATATCATGTTTTACAAAGGCAAGATTAAAAGTAATCTCTAGCTTATAATTAAGTGTGACAGAAGTCAGCTGAGGTTGATCAGAGTAATGGGAGCCAATAGATTGTATTCAAACATTGAGAACATTTTGAAGATGAGTTGTACTAAAAGGACTCTCTACAAAGTGTCTTGCAAAAAATAGCAGCAAAGAACCCCTAATTCTGAATATAAATGAATATCCATGCACAAGACCCATGCTTCTCAAGTTTTAACATGCTTGTGAATCTTCAGGAGATTCTGTTAATATGTAGATACTGATTCAGCAGGTTTTGAGTGAGACCTGGGATTCTGCATTTCTATCAATATCCAAGTGATGTCCATATTGCTGGTCTATGGACCAGTCTTTGGGCTGCAGGATTCAAAGTATTCTGCTAGTTTTTTTATGCATATTGGCTATTAGCTTATGGCATCATGCCAAATTTGTAAATTATAAATTTGAGGAAGGACGTTCTTAAATAACTTAAAACTCTTATAGTAATTGGGTTATTTTCCTATTGCTGCTGTAACAAATTACCACAAGTGTAGTAATCTAATTGGGACAAAAGTTATGAGACTTTAGGTTAAAGGTCCAAAAATTGCTGAGCTGCTGGCAGTGCTCATACATAGATTGCTATATACCAAGTACATTCCACAAGCAGCTACAGTTACATGGATCCTGCACAACCTCCGACTGGCTGTGCAGATTCAGCAGAAAAATTAACTATGGAAACTCAATTACAAAGTAAGCACATAACCAAGAATTACCAGATATTGGAAGAAAGCCAACATCATGAAAGAGTGAAAACAGAAATGTTTCAGGAAATTGAATTAATAGATAAGCTGAACAGGATGGTAGAGCAAGTATAACTAATAGTAACAGAATGATTCAAACGTATACTATGCCTTAAAATACCACAAAAATAAAAAATGATCACAGGGGATGGATTTGATAGGTGGGATAAATATATAATAGACACAGCTAAGGAACAAATTAGTGAATTCAAATATAGAATTGAGGAATATTCTGAGCATTTCACAAAGGCATATGGAGAAGGAATTTATGAAAACCTAGTTATAAGTCAGAAACTAATCTTTAAGGAGTTGCAACATTTGCCTGATAGAAAAAGAGATGAGAGAAAGGTATAAAGTCAACACTGAAGACAATGAGATGAGAATGGCTCTGAAATGAAGGGAAAACTAGACTCCTAGATATTTTATTAATAACTATGAACATTTAGGAAAAGAGACAATCTTATAGAATTACAGTTAATCTATGGAAAGACAATGATAAAAGTGATATACATACACATGTGTTAATATTTATCTATATACCTAATATTATCTATATACCTAGTTCAAATGCTAATATTAGCAACACTGTATGCAATATTAGAAGACAGTGAAACAATAATCATGAAGAAAAAGAATTTAAAATATACATTTCAATAGGCAGCCAAATAAAAGTACTGTAAAAATGTAAAAATAAAATAAAAATTTGTTCGGCCCGGCCGGGCGTGGCTCAGCAGTTGAGCGTTGACCTAGGATCCAGGCGACCTGGGTTCGATTCCCGGTCAGGGCACATGCCTGGGTTGCAGGCTCAATCAATGACTTTCTCATCATGGATGTTTCTATCTCTCTCTCTCTCCCCCTCCTTTCCTCTCTCTGAAATCAATAAAGATATATTTAAAAAAAAAATTTGTTCATATATATAAGAACACTGTCCTAAATAATTTTGAAGGGTGTCCTCCAGATGGTAAAGAGAAGTTATCTTACAAAAAGAAGACTTCCCCCCAATTTATTTTAAAATTCAAAGATAAAAATAATTTTCCTGTGTAGAAGAAGCATCGATAGCAAAATATTTTATGTACCATTTTATACTTCCCTCTAATAAAGCAGAAACTTTTAATCATTTTCTTAATTGAGCATATATAATATATGCCAGAATATAATGTATAATATTTGCAACAATCTTAAAAGTTCAAATGCTAAAATATCCAGAATTTTTAACACTTTACCACTTTGATAGCAAGTTATTAACTATAGTGTTGTTTCCAAAAGTTTTTCAGTGTTATCATTTAGTTCTAAGCACACTGCATATATTTTTTGGTGTTAATTTTAGAGATAAAATAATTTTTACCATAGAACTAAAGACCTATAAGACTCTAAAGACTGAAGAAAATGCAAAATATATTACTATCATATTTGCTGAGCAGGCCCTATGAGCTTTAAAAAACAGAGATTAATCAAAGTAAAATCAATTTTCAATTATCTGTGTGAGATTATATATGATTACTAGGATCCATCACTCTGTGTACAACTGGATTCTAAATAACATATAAACATTTTTTTAAATTATACCCTTTTTTCTTTATTGTCCTTAGTGTATCATAGGATAAGAAGAAGCTAATTTTATGGAATTTGTCAAGTGCAAATAACCCATTCAATCAGAAAGGAAAATGAGGCCTCAGACAATGAGAAGTCCAAAACGGAGATTTTAGGCTCAACTAGCCAAACATTAGCAGGAAGCTCTCAACACGGCTCCACTATGCAGATTTCCCTACCTCGTGAGTCAGGTCTACACACTCGAAGTCTAGCGTTCTCAGGACCAGCAGAGCCTTTCTCTCTTAATGCTGATACAGCTCCTGATATGCACCTCACTGTTAGTTTAAATCAAATGCCCAATTTCAGACCAATGGCTCCAGCCAAAGGGACAAAGTACTTTTACTGAGCAAATTTTAGTCCAGTGAAAATTCAAGTCATAATCATATAAATCACACGGTCTGAGAAGGAAAAAAACAACACAAAGCAAAAAAATATGCCCACTAAAACTAGCCATAATCTTGGCCTCCATATGACTTTCTTTCCAAGATGAATATATGGCACTAGATTAATATACACTAGTTATCCGGAAAATACAGGCTTAATCTCTGTAAGGAAATCTTATTGCATTTTCTATAAGGGAGATAAATACAGGGATGTATTTTGTTCACGTACTTCAATTGAAGAATATAAAAATCAAAATATTACTTATAAACTGCTCTAAAAGTTATATATTATTAAGTCTAAAACATTTGTAATACTTTTTTCACTTATATAAAAAGCATCATGTGTTACAAAAAGAAAAAACGAATTATTTTAGTTAATATTAGATTTTTAATAAATATTTGACTTTGCTTTGAATTACACTTATTCAGGCATTTAAACTTAATTAGCTACATTTACATTTCTCAATTTTTGTCTATGTTATAAGAGATATACCTTGATGAAGAGTTAATAGGTTTCACTTGTTTCATATTTCAAGATTTAAATTCTGCATCCTTCAAAATGTTTGAGTACTATTAATATTATTAGTTTCCGAAGTCAAAATAGTTTCCTTCCTACACACACTCGATATACTAACTTTCAGGAAGATTATGAGAGGCTGGTTCTATCTGATTATTTTCTACACCAGATGTCTTATTTTATCCAGATGTGTGAGAGGGGTATGGGATGATATCTCAAAAGCCAAAAATCTCAAAACCTAGTAAACAGACCTTGTCACATATGTGGTAGTAGAGCTAGCTTAAGAAGACTTTATGTTTTCCTAACACACAGCAGTCACCATACAGCCTACTTATGTCTGAGTATATGCTTGGAGAGGAATAATTAATGAAAATTACCTGTAGTTACTTCAAGGCTTTTTTTCTCTCCAGTTTTCTTGACTATTCTTAATTTGCTTTGGCTGTACCCTCTTGCCATGTCTGAATACCCTTGTTCACTGAGTTTGTCTTATATATTAAGCCACTGGTAGACTCCTGGATTTCAGTGGTCCCCCCTTTATACTAATAACCTAAGCATTCCCTAAGGATAATGCTAGGACTCCATCACTTGGCTTTGACTACTTCTGGCTGATATGAGTAACAGTCAGTGACCCTTCTCATGGCCATGGAAATCTGCTTGGCTCAAGATTGGGTATGTTTGTCTGACAGATATCACAGCGTTTGATAGTACATTAAGGGATAACAATTTGGTATTACTTTTAACAATTTAGAAATGTGTAAGGAGGCTGCAGTTATCCTCAATACAATTCTTTAAAGTAGTTTGGCCCAGCCAGGTGTGGCTCAGTGGTTGAGCATCAACCTAGGATCCAGATCACAGTTTGATTCCGGATCAGGGCACATGCCCAGGTTTCCGGCTCAATCCCCGGTCAGGGGTGTGCAGGAGGCAGCTGATCAATGACTCTCTCAACATTAATGTTTCTATTTTTTTTCTCCCTCTCCCTTCCTCTCTCTTAATAAATATATATATATATTTTAAAGTGGTTTGATTGGATTTTAGTCGAACGTATTTTAAAATATTGCAAAAGGATGACTTGAGAGCAAGATATCACAAAATTACAATGCTCCATCTTGTTAAAAGCTCAAATTCTTTATTATGTTGAATAAATATTTCTTAGCATTTCCACTTATTGGATGTGCTTAGATAAATTTAATGAGACTGCAATCAGTAAGCACTGAGGTGCTGCTTTTATGTTGTGCTGATTTTACCTTGAAGTGGATAGTGTAGTGTGTCACCCAGAGCCCCTGCAGGTACAAAACTTTCACTTCTCCAGTTGCTAAGAGTGTCAGTCACCTGTGGATAGCTCATTGCTGAGTCTTCCTCCTAAGCAATGTCCTCAGCTGAACAGAGCTAATTCTCCCAGTGTCACCCCCCTTTCCAAAAGCAGCCCACATTTAATGGTTGGTCAACACGGGAATACATAGGTTTGGCTCTCATGTCTTCATCTGACATCTTGGAAGGGTCAACCCAGATTCAGGGCTCCTGACAGGGATGGAGAGAAGATTTTGTTGCGATTGTATTACTGCTCAGCCTCTGCTTCTGCCAAATCCTGCTTCCCTTACTCGCTGGAGAATGTTGTTTCTGAAACATTTTCTTTTTTTTCTTTTTTTTAAATATATCTTTATTGATTTCAGAGAGGAAAGGAGAGGGAGAGAGGAACATCAATGATGAGAGTCATTGACCTGCTGCCCAGCCTGCAACCCGGGCATGTGCCCTGACCGGGAATCAAACCCCAATCGCCTGGATCCTAGGTCGACGCTCAAAGACTGAGCCACACCCAGCTGGGCTGAAACATTTTCAATAATACATTTGGAGGCAAATTTTGATCTTCCACCCTGTTTCCCAAGGATGATGCAGCCAATAATACATTGCTTTTGGGTATGTATCACAAGGTGCAGAACACTAGATCTATTTAATTCGTTTAAATTTATTTTGATTTTAAACTCAGATGACATTGAATCATACTACTTTAGGCAATATAAAGTTTTATTGCCTATTTTACAGATATATAATTCAGAATATTTTTTTATTTACAAAAAATGGAGATGAAACATAAATATTGCATAAATTTTCAAGGTAGAAATAATTACATATGAATACAAAAATAAAAATCTTTAAACTCTATGTTTTTCTTTATTCTTGTGGACTTAAACTGAATGCCTCCCAGCAAATATGCAAGTTGTGTAAAAGAAATTAAGATTTGTTTTGCTTTCATTGTACTATTTTAGAGTTACTACGGAAATGTCTAATAAACTATCTCTTATAACAAGGTCAGAACACACAGAGCCATCTCTCTTCTTTCTAGCCAGGCAGTTGTCTTGTGAATCATGAGTTTATGTTTCTTTGTGGCTCTTTTACTGTCAATCTATCATAAATAACAAATTTCAAATCAGTAGAAGGGTTTTTGTGGGAAGGTAACAACAAGTAATTTTCTAAGTTATACTTAATTTTTTCTGATTACTTTTAATTTCCTAGTTATGTATCTTTAATTATTTGAGATATGTATAATTATGTATTATATTTATCATCACAGTAAAATGCATATATTATAAAATGTGCACTTTCTCAGTGTAGAGTATTGAAAAGAATTTTAAGTCATAACTACAAATCACATGCAAATGCAACATTGAGATAAAATTTATCATAGCACTTACAACATGTGTCTTTGCTTATTTTATTATGTACATTCCTTTCCATAATGTAAAAGTCTAGAAGTACTAAATCCTTCAGCACTATTTTACTGTGCCCAGCACAGTGCCAATCAATTAATATGCAGTCATCAATATTTGTTAAATTATTGATTTAATGAGTGAATTAAATGATGAACAGTAATAGGCTTCCTCAGAGTAAAGAAATATTAACAAGTGAGATTGATAGATGAGTAAGTTGAGAAAGACAGAGAAAGAGGAAATAAAAAGTGAACCCCAGCTAAGCCAGAGTGGCTCAGCAGTTGAGCATCGACTTATGATCCAGGAGTTGGAGGTTCGATTCCTGGTCAGGGCGCATGCTCTGGTTTCGGGCTCGATACCCAGTGGGGGCGTGCAGGAGGCAGCTGATCAATGACTCTCTCATCACTGATGTTTCTATCTCTCTCCCTCCCTCTCCCTCCCTCCCTCTGAAATCGATAAAGACATTTTTAAAAAAGTGAAAACATGAATGCCAGGGTTCTGACTTGAACTGAGTCGATGCTGCCGCCATTTACTGACAGTGGAAGAGTAGAGGACTTTAATATTATAAGCATAAACTTTGGGAATCATTTTGGAAATGTGAAACGTGATGCCTACTAAACACTTGGGATAAAATGTCAATATAGATGCAAAATTTGAAAGAAGGGATAAGTTAACATTAGTTATAGCTTATTTGGTGATAAGTTAGAATTGTTTTTAGTACAAGTATGGAATCTTTATATAGCCTTTGGCCTCTTGATCATCACTTTGCACATAAATATACAAGTTGCATTAAATGACGTGTTCTTCACCAAAGAATCCTAGTAATCATTAACTCTATCTGCTTGCAAATGAAATAATGGTGTTAAATATTGTTCAATATTAATAGTATTAAATAGTAGTTAGAAATTGCCAGAAAATATCAACCATAGCAATCACAGGGTTTTGAAAGCAACATTTTCCTCCATTTCAAAATAAATATACCTATACAATTATTTTCATCTTGCTGTCTTTGGAGGTCTCCGCTGCTGTTTGAGTTTTAACCAGACACAATGCTGCTCTGAACAAATTCTAGGTCCTTGTTGGTAAGAAAGCAGAGGAGAAAACAGAAAGGTACCTAACCATCTGTATCTTCCAAAAATAAGCAAGAATTGCTCTCTTTAGGCACAAATAACAGTCTTTTAGGAACACCTAAGCTGACACTCATATCACTGCTCACATTGTGATGATGGACCTCTACTTTACACAGGATGGAAAGAAGAAACCATACAACTCTGCTCTTCCTCTGTTTCTCTCAACACTGTATTTTTATATAGTGGCCCTGTGCATGTCTTGTTCTTTCATCCATCAGTATTTTGTGTTATACTTTGGCACATTTTAAATATTAATGTTTCTGACATTTCCATGCAGCCTTAGACCCCATATTGCAATGTCTACTTTCTAATTCGCTCTCCTATATCCTGCTTGACTTTCTTCTTGAAGATATCCCTGAATTCTTCAGGAGGAGGCAGCCACCACTCACTCACTTATGTATTCTTTCATTCATTCAGCAAATATTTATTGAGTTAAATAGGAAAAATACAACATAAAGATAGAGACACTATCTTCATGGAGTTTCTATTCCAGTAGAAAAAAAACACATTAAAGAAAAATTCTAAATTAGAGTTAGTTACATGCATGAGATAAAGATTTTGAGGTAGAAATTAGTAGGACTCATTAATTTAGATATAAAGTTTATGGAAATCTTTGTTTCCTTTTATAGTGTTCATTTCTTCTGTGAGGTTTTCCTTCATCTCCTCTATTAGTTTAGCAGTCTCCTAATTTATCTCCCCCTCTGCCTCAATATAACTGTCAAAATTCATTATAAACAGTGTAATTATATTAGAAACAGACAGCCTATGAATAGATAAGAAAAACAATTTTTGATTAGTGCTAGAAATTATTTATTTCAAATTAAACTATTTCTTTTTGAGTTGCTTAGAGCTCAAGCATATGTTTATTTTCATACTCACAGATCTGTGGGCTGTGAAAATAATCCACAACTCTACCATATGTTAAAAGGAATATTTTAGCTGATATATGAAATCTACTAATTTACCAATTTTCTTCTCTCTTCTTTTTTAATGTCATACAATGTCTTTATTGTTCCAAAAGCTTTTTATTGTCATTTAACTTCAAGAGGCATTGTTAGAATTCTTTTAAAAATATTTTTTGTGTATCTATTATGTCACAAGCTTGGAAATGCTTCATTGAAGATATAAAATGAATTGAAATGGGTAATAAAAGGAGTCATTTCTTTTTATTGTAAATAAATAAAGAAGCATTTAGGGATGGTTTAACACCTTTAATATTAAAATTTCTTCTCGATTACAAATCTAGGTAGAAGATGAAAATCTTTGACCATAAACATAAAAGTTATGAATTTTTATATTCCATTTTATGATCAAACTCTGATGACAAGAATAACATACTATTTGTTGAAAATAAACACAGAAAAAGAGCACAACTTAAAAAGCAAATGTAAAATGTGGTATAAAATTTCTTCACTTAGATATCAGCATTCTTTTTGTTTTTTTGTTCTTAATCTTCACTGGAAGATATTTTTCCATTGCTTTTTTAGAGAGAGTGGAAGGGAGGGAAGGAGAGGGAGAGGGAAAGAGAGATAGAGAGAGAGAGAGAGAGAGAAAGAGAGAGGTGAGAGAGACACATCAATTGGTTGCTTCCTGCACTCCCTAGGGACGCATGGTTCCTGCAACCCAGCTGCGTGCCCTTGACCAGGAATTGAATCAGCAATCCCTTGATCTGAGGGCTGACACTCTAACCACTGAGCAAAACAGGTCAGGGTAATATCAGCATTCCTAACATTCTGACATGCATACTTCCACGCATCCTTAAAGCTCTTTTACCTGCCCGCCCCTTAAACAAAATTTACTATGTTTATTTTCTTCTTTAAAGATACAGTTTGATATGCATGGAAAGATAAGCTCTCATAAATGTTAGACTATTTTTTACAGTGTAGGGCATTCTTCTGCTATTAGTTGAACCATATTCATAGCAAAATCAGTTTTGTTTGTATCAAATATTAGAGCCTTCATATCATCAAATTTATTTTGCTTTAGTAAAATTTTTATAAAGCAATTAAATATGAATTTCAAACTATTGTTTTTCACCATGGAAACAAAGTTAATACTTTGGAATTATTAGATTAAAATGATTCACTCTGAAAAACTGTGTTGATCATTCATGAGACATTTGCAAAGGATGGGAAAATATAGCGTAAACCTGGAGTTTTTAGGTTTCTAAGTTCTTCCCTAACAAAACAAACAAACTAGATCTCCAAATTATAGATGATAGGTCATTAGATAAGTTGTAAATAGAAAAGAATCTTGGATATTCAATAGACAAAACTAACTCTAATTAATAACCCTGAATAAAAGAATAGTGACCTAAAAAATGGAATAGTTTTATCCTTCAACACTTTTCTCCTTGGAAATTTTTCATCCTATCAGCTCTAGCCTTCTATACGACAGTGGGAAATGTCCAACTCCAGCCCATTCTAGCCGTGCTGTCTCATCTAAGAGGTGGACAGAAAACAAACCAAAAAACTGAGTAGCAAGTGTGAAGTTCATGGTCCCAGAGGAAGCTTAACTGGGAGTTGTGGTTCAGGGTCTTTCATGAAATTGTTAGCATGGAACAGGAAGAGATTAACCAAAGAATGTATATGCACATATGCATAACCCACGGACATGGACAATAGTGTGGTGAAGGCCTAGCTGGGGGCCAGGTGCAGGGTAGAAGGGTCAATGGGGAAAAACAGGACATCTGTAATACTTTTAACAATAAAGATAAATTTTTAAAAATGCATACATAAAAACACATCAAGTTTTCCTAAACATGAAACGCAAAATGTCCTTACCTGTACATCACTCTCCTGCCAAAATAGGGCCAGAAACATTAAGTAAGCAAGTACGAATTACAATGATTTTAAGATTAGTCAGAAACATCACCAAGCAGCACCCCAAATTGTACAAACTAGTTAAGCACATACAAAATTAGAACTAATCCATTTAGAATACAAAATGAAAATTATGGATGCTGTCTCAAATATCTGGAATTCTACAAATTTATAAGCATATTTTAGCAAAGTAGACTCTAGTTTTAAGAGAACATTACAGTTCAGCATCTATTCCAAAAATAATCTCAAGTCCCAACCAAGCTGTGAAGTGGGGCTGCAATTATCTCAAGGCTCAAATGGGGTTGGAGAGTCTGCTTCCAAACTCATTCACAGGATTGTTGTTGGATCTCAATTTCTCACTGGCCAGAAATTTCCATTGGTCAGAAGCCTCTCTTTCTTATGTAGGCCTTTCCAATGGCTGCCTAAGTGTGGTATATGGTCTCTCCCACAAAAAAAAAGAAAAAAAAAGGGAAATGGGGGGAGAGAAAGGAAGGGGGTGTATCTCAAAAGATATGATCTAGTGTTTTATATTTCATTTTTATAAATGGCATACATCACTTCTACCATATGCTATTGGCCACACAGATTAGCCCTGGATTACAATGTGCAACTTTAATTACTATTGTATGCTTCATAGTAATATTGTTCTACTTTATGTAAACTGTGAAAACATTACATTTCCTTCAGACTTCATGTTAGTGTTTTACTTTTCTCTTTTTTCTTTTTTTTGTGTGTGTGCCTATTTCTACTGGGGACAAATTGATCTTTGAACCATCAGAAAAGGTGCTCATTTTTCCAGCTCTTAAAACAATATTCTTGCTGGATATTGATTTCCAGATTGACACTGATTTTTGTTGTTATTATTTTCCTTCCATCACTTTAAAGATGCCCTTTTTTTGACTTCTGGCTTCTGTTGTTTCTGAGGAGAGGTCAGTCATCTTTTGTATGTTTCTCTTTATGTAATGTGACTTTGTATTTTTCTTCTGACTACTTTTAATCTTTTTTCTTTACCCCTGGCATATAAAGTTATCTATGATGTGTGTTTCATTTATTTGTATGTTACTTGGATTTTGCTGAACTTCATAAAAATGCACTGATGTTTATCACCAATTTAGGAAATGTTCAGGTATCTTTTTTTTTTTTTTAAATGTTACTTCAGGCTGTTGTTCTTTATTGACTTTTTTATTCAATCACCATTCTGCTGTTAAACTAATATATTGTCTATATATTAAAACTATACATTAAGTATATATATATTAAACCTTCCTTTTCAGATATTGTACTTATTTAATTTATATTTGTTTCTTATTTATTTATATTTATTTATTTTTCTTTCCTAAAATTCCCTGTCTCTTCACTCATTTTATCCATTTTTTTCCCTTCGGTTTTCAACATATTTGAAATATCTTTTTAAAGAACTTGACCACTAATTTCATCATCTAGGTCATTGCAGGGTCTATATGAATTTAGCTTAATTTTATGTCACATTTTTTTCACGATTTGTAATTTTTTGTTTTATGTTATAATTCTTTATATGACTTATATTTTTCTTTTATCTGGTACATTTACATGATACCATTGAAGAGATTTGTAATTAGATTTAACAGTACTGAGTTTTGTTCTGGCAGACAGCTAAATTAATGACTAATGATCTTGATTCATTCAGACTTGATTTATTATTTGTTAGAGCTGATATATTTTCAAATTTACCTTAGTCCCACATATTAATTAGTGCAGGGTACAGTCCTTACTGTTTGTCCTATCTGGGTTCTTAACTAAGTGACTGAATTCCTCAGTGAAATATACTCACTCTAGTTGAGCCAGAATTCCAACTTTTCTCAGTCCTGCTTAAATGTGGCATTTCTATTCTGTTCTCAGTGCCACAGTGGTTACTCTGTTATATTTTATTGAAATCTACCTTGCTTCTGCACAGATCAGTCATGGGACAGGGCCCTGTAGAATTCTGAGTCCCCGCTTCTGCTCAGATCTTTCTTTCATGCCCCATAAGTTCAAGCTGCATGAGCAGCACAGAATTCTGATTTCTCCCTTTCTATTCAGACTGCCTTACTCTGCTTGCACCCCACTTTCATGTGCCACAGCCAAGGAAAACAGGGGACTCATATTATGTGTATGCTTTTGTCAAGGGCTGCAATCCTTCACTATCTGTTGTTTAATACCTAAAGTACTTAAAAACAATTATCTTTTATATTTTGATCCATTTTACAATTATTTATGTTGGCGTGCACATCCAATATCAGTTATTTTACCATGGTCTCAATGGTGCCAGAAATATACTCGCTGAATGAATTAATAAAAGTTTAAGATTTACAAATGAATGTGATATAATTATAATGCATATTTGTTGAGAGAGAATGTGAACATACACTCATAGACAGGCATAATCTATTGCTGCAATAGTGCAAAGGTCCTAAAACCATTAATTTAATGGACCTCTGGCTCATGACTTGGTTATTTTTTCTACATCATCTTCTTTTTCCAGAAGGTTCACATATTCATAAACCATAATGTCCAAATTTTAGGTCTAGCTAGAAGAGCTACTATAAGATAGATTTTTGTTTTAAAATAGTATAAAAAAGAAATAGAAAAACAAGCTTATTCACCTCTAGATTTTTCTCTTAAAGAAGTATATTGAAAGTAAACAATTATATATTTCAGTCATTTTAAAAGTCTCATAATTATAATCTCTAAGTAAAACAGTGTGAAAAAATTTAAATCTGTACTTTTTTTAAATAATAAGTTTTCAGTTTATCATCTTGGGCCACAAAATTTGTAATTCAACTAATTAAAAACTACCTTTTTTAAAAAAAAATAAGATATAATTTCATGATCTTATGAGCCATGGCTATTATCTGAAAATAATCACTTTATTTCTCTAATTAGTTTTATTTTACTCTAATTTATGCATCACGATTACTGAGATCTAGGAAAATGTAGAATGGACATTAACTGTCGAGCCCTAATTAATAATTAAGTTACACAAGGGGAAACAAGACAATTTATTCTGACAAGCAATGTTACCTATCTCTCACATTACCGTATCTTGCCAGAAGAACCTCAGTCCTAAAGACTTTATTTCAAACATGTTGCTTTTGAAATAACAGCAGGGACTTCCAGGCTTTTCAGCATCTCTTGTTTACTATCTAGTGTCAAGCTTAATGATCAGCATGAAAGTTATTGCTTACAAATCACCTTAATTAGGATTTCAAACACTTTAAAAAGTCCTTTCAAAACCTCAGATCATATAATTACATTGCCTTCATATATTGTAATTATAGAAGTTTCTTGTAATAAAACATCATAATAAAATGTTCAGATATCTTGCATTTTTAAGGTAAATTTTCTTACCATAGCTCTGCCTGTGAGTACAGTGTTCTCCACTTTCCAAGTTAATAGTTGATTGAATCAGAATAGGGCAGCTAAACCAAGCAATGCAATGAATAGGCTAGTCTATAGCTCTGGGACAACGTGCTACACAATGCCACGCCCAAACTGAGACAATCTAGTTTAATTGACTTATCCTTCAACTCTTTTAACTAGGGGGTTAGAGAGTGTTGTTTTATATAAGTTGTCTTAGATTTTTTTAAGTAAACTCTGTAATGAAGTGAAAAATATACAGAAAAATACATGTCATGTTTCCAGCTTGATAAAGTTGAGCAGAGTGAACCAAGCTTTGTTACCATCAACACAATTATGAAACGGAATACTCTCAACACCAAAGAATTCCCATTATGATCTTTTCCAGTCACTAACAACTCACTGAGGAAACCGCTATCCTCAGCTCTAACACCATAGATTATTTTTCTCTGTTTCTAAAGTTTTGTGTTTTTTTTAAATAAATCATATTAATTTGTTTTGACCTAACATCTTTTGCTTACTATGCTATTTGTGAGATTCATCTATCTTGTCACCTGGCCAGGTGACTCAGTTGATTGGAGGGTCATGTGGTTCACCAAAAGTCTGAGGATTCTATTCATGGTCAGGGCATATACCTAGGTTAAGGGTTCAACCCTTGGTTGGGGCTTGTATAGGAGGCGGCTGACAGATTATTCTCTCTCACATCCATATTTCTCTCTCTTTCCCTTCCTCTCTCTCTAAAAATCAATAAAACATATCCTCAGGTGAGGATTAAATAATAATAATAATAACAACAACAATGTATTTTTTACCTTTGGTTTGTAGCATTTCATTTTATGGAAATTCCCAAGTTAATTCATGATTTCTTGAAATATAATATAGTTATAGATATTTACATATTACCATTATAAAAATTCTAATACATTCCATTTGGTAAATAGTCTAATGAGTATAATAAAGTAAGTAGAATTTCCAATTTATAGATGATATATACATATTCAGCTAGAGGAGTTACTGCTTGTATTAGTTTCTTATTTTTGTGGCAACAAATTGCTACAAACTTAGTGATAAGAGATAACATAAAGTTGTTCTTTTAGAGTTCTGGAGCTCAAAAACTCTAAATTCAAGGTGTTGTAAGGTTGCATATTTCTAAAAATTTCAAGGAAGAATTATTACCTTGCCTTTTCCAGCTTCTAGAGGCTGCCTACATCCCTTGGCTCATGGTTCTTTCTTCAAATCATTGCATTTTCTTACTTCTATCATCACATCTACTACTAACTCTGACTCCCCTGTCTTCCTACTATAAGAACCTTTGTGGTTACACTGGGCTTACCCAGATAATCAAAGATAATCTCCCCATCTCAAAGCCCTCAATTTATTTACATTGGCAAAGCCCCACTTGCCATGAGATAACATATCAAAGCTTCTTGGGGTCAGGACATGCCAAACACATTGAAGAAGAGATGAGTAGAACCCTTATATCATAGGTCCGAATGGTTTTGAGCACTATTCAAATATGGGTATTAGATCAATTTTCTGTTGTGTCCTGGGCTGCCTTTGATCTTGTTTTGGAATACAAGAAGATAGAATGTTCCTGCCACTGTACGCGCGCGCGCGTGTGTGTGTGTGTGTGTAAAATATGAATGTTAGTTACACAGTGTTCTAGTCCCATTTGGTTGGTCTCACACATTTTTTAGAGCAAACTTCTTAAGATGACTGACTTATTTAATATCCATGGACTAAAAGATATTCATTGAGATTAGGTAGCATAAATAAAGAATATCAGACTTATTAAGCCACCTTCAGAAATAACGTATCAGTAAAATGTAAAACTCCCAAGTGTAAAGAATCTCTTTATGGTTACACTTAGTCCTCAGGTTGATGGCTGATTACTCTTTTTGTTAATAGTTTATAGCTAAAATAAAAGTATGCTCCAAAGCAACTGATCAATATACATGGCGCGGAGGGGAAAAAAGAAAAAGTATATTTTAAAAAAAACAAACATAAAAGTTAAGTTGATTTTTAAAATGCAAATTTAATATTTGTAATAAAGTGGATTATTTTGTGCTATTAATAAGTTTAGCATACTTAAAAACCTAATTTATATTAAATAATTCTATATTGGTAGCATGTAACTGTACTTTGCCTCCCAGTTTGATTTTCTTTAGTTGTTTTTTAGTGAACTGAATTTCACATTATTCGGTTGTTAGTATATGCAGTCAGAGGCAGCAAACAAAGGCCAATTTGAAGGTACTTGTTATACATTCAATTATATATTTTATTTTTAATAATAAGTTAATACCTCCTTTGAGTTTATCTCATGGAATGTTGCATCATGACTGAGCTCATTTTTTCCAAAAAATTATTTATATGCATGATAAATAGGATTGTGGTTATCCATTTCATCACCAATATTTTACTGAATACAGTTCTCTGTTTCTTAGAATGATGGTGTCTTCAGGAAATCATTTTTCCTATTTTGTTCCAATAGGTGGCATGCTTACTTGGAGCGTCTGGCTTACTACCAGAAGGAATCTATTCTTACTCTTTCAGTTCTAAATCTGTAGTAAAAGATGTCAAAATGAGCTCTCAAGCAATTATGTACTAAAATTATCTCACATTTTAGTACATTAATTGCCACATTAAAATGTAGTATTGACTTAATATTTTAGATACTTATATTTAGTGAATTCAATTAGTATATTAAGGAAATCTGTCAGTTTTTAGATAAAAGTTATTATGTTTTATTCAGTCTTTATAGAGCACTAATGTAAAAATGGGTTTATTTAATATCTATTTCTGTACACTTCACTAAATGTTAGTTAAGTGGTAAAAACTACTTTATTATGCAGTTTATCTTAAACAGGAACCTCTGCTCCAATTTTTCAACTAGATGAGTTTGGGGTAAACTGAACCAAGTTTTGGAAGTCATTATTACATTTATATACCAATACTCAGTTTTTCTTCCCTTCTGTGAACAAAGAAGCCTCTACTGGTTTCCACTTCCAGTGCCCAACACTCTTGCAGAAAACAAATAGAGAATATACATTTTACACCAACCTAGCTAAATAATCTGGAAAGTGAACAAAAGTAGGCAGATTCTGGGAAGAAGTAGAAACTTGGACGAAGAGATCAGCATGTGGTATATACTATATCATTATATCCCCCTTTTTTGCCATGCCTCTGAGCACACTGTAGTGACTTTTTGTTGGCCAGCCACAACTTTGATGTCTGAGTCTTTTTGGAAAAAAGGCAAGAGGATATATAGTTGGACAACTACAGTCACTAAGATATAAGATAAAAATTTTAAAAAATGGAGAGCCAAAGAGAGGAGCCAAATTTCAATATATAAATACTGTGCAAATCTCTGCTGACACCAGTTCCATCAAGCATGGGCAGACAGACTATAAACAACCCAGCCAAGGAAATTATGACAGTACTGAACTAAGATATGATCTCCTGTATAAGACACAGAATTTCAGTTTGCTTCCAACCAGGTTAATTGCCAGTTAAAAAACGTATCAACACATCATTGGAGAAGCTGAGTAGAATCTAAAGCTTATACAACATAACATTAATAATATTATCTAAAAATATTTGACATATAAGGAACCAAGGAAATGTAGGCTATTCTTAAGAGAAAATAAAATTAATGGAAGTAAATCCTAATATTTAGAATGACCAGAGAAAAAAATTTTAAATAGATATTGTAAGTACAGATGCTCAATGAGATAAAGGAAAACATGCTGATGATGACATAGAAAATACCAGCACAGACTTTTTTCTTTAAAACTAAACAAGATGAACTGATAAATATAATACCTGAAATTTAAATATCACTAGACAGACTTAATAGCAAAAGGGAGATGTCAGTGTAAAGAATCAGCAAATCACTGAAGATAATTTAATAGAAAATATTCCATGTGAAAACAGAGAGAAAAAAATGAAAAGAGCCACAGGAATCTGGGGGACAATATCAAAAATACAGCATATGTGTAGTTAGAGTTCCATACAGAAAAAGAAGAGGGGAAAAAATTAAAAATTATGATAACCTCAATTTTTTACAATTTTGTGAAAGACATAAAACTAATATTCAGGAAGCTCAGGAGACCCTGAGAAAGATAACTATGAAACAAACCATGCCCAGGATCATTATAGCCAAAATACTGGAAACTAGAGATAAATATAACATCTTCAAATTAGTCAGAGGGAAATTACCTTGTATACTGGGGAACCACAAATCTAATGATTGCTCATTTCTCATCAATAACAACAGAGGCCAGAAAATAGCATTGTTAGAGTATTGAAAAAAATAAAATCACAAATACAAAATTTTATATTCTGCAAAAAAATATATTTCAAGAATGAAAATAAATTGATGCATTTTCAGGTAAAGCAAAATAATAAAAATTGCAGGCAGAAGACCTGCAATACAAGAAATAGTTAAAACAGTTTTTCAGGTTGAAGGAAAATGATACCAATTAGATATTTCGATATTCATAAAGGAATAAGTAGTATCAGCTCAGGGAAATAACTGGTAAATTTAAAAATATGTTTTCCTCTGGATTTCATTATAAATCTATGGTACTATAAAACAAAAAATATGGCCATTGAGTTTATTTACATCATATCTAAAGCATAAAGGGTGGAACGGGGTGGGGTTTGGGATGCTCAATGGGCCTACATGGTTTCAAGTTTGCTTATATTAACTCTTAGAAGACTAAGAAAAGTTAAGAGTATATATTGTAATTCCTAAGTAAACCACTGAAAGTTAATTTGAAGATGTACAGCCAAAATCCCAATAAATAAAGCATAATTTCAAAATATATTCAAATAATCAAAAAGAAGAAATAGAAAATAAACATACTAGTAGATTTAAATCTAGCAATTTCTATAGTAACATTAATGTTATTAGACTTCACATTCTAATGAAAGGCAGCATTTTTCAGAATAGACAAAAGAACACAGCATATCTCTTTTTGGCCCTACTTGTAGTTGTATAAAATTATGGCAAATACTGGCCAATAAAATGTGAGCAGAAATGATGTAGATCACTCTGAGCTAAGGCAGTAAAAAAAAAAAAAAAAAAAAAAAAATCAACTATCCAGGTTTTTTGTTTCTCCTGCAAAAAATGTTCTGGAGCATGTCCAAGGAGGAAGTGTTGGAGCCCTCAGCTTAGATTTCTGAATCTCTGCTCAGAGAAATTGCACTAGAGAATTACTGGCACCCACAGGAGAATTTAAGTGAAACATAAGTAACCATTTGTTTTGTGAAGTATTACTTATGTTTGTTAGCATAGCATATCTCAGCCTACTCTACCCAAGAGAAACTCAAGTCAACATTGTTAAAATAATGTATGATTATTTATGAGTCCATCAATTTAAATAATTTACATGACGGAATGAATAGGTTTTAATATACATACAATTTAGATAAGTGTAAAATCTCAGGAACATATAACATCAAAAAATGCTATGGTATAATTATTGCACAATTTTTAAAGTTTTGCTAAATTAAAAAGACAGAGAGACAGCAATAACATGAAAGCAATTAAGTTTTAGCTATGAGCATATTTTAATTTTTATGTGCATTCCTGGGTCAGTTCTATCCATCTACATGTATTTGAGACATCAATTTTACATCAATTTTAGCTCAAAACTAGATGCACCTTCCTAAAAGATTTTTTTCAAAATGATTCATTCTTAAAGGTGTGATCTAAATATTAGGGGGAAAAAGATTGTTGAAGAAGTGCAAAGTATGAGAAGATATTCATTGTGAATTTACCCGAAATTATAAGTACAAAATACAGGGATTCAAATAGCATAAGTAAAACATTCACACTAGATTTTATAAAAATACACACCTCATAGTGATATTATAAAAACTGCTTTTAGAAGAATGGTGAGAATGATGAAAAGAAATAAAAGATAGAATATAGTATTTCTCCATAAAGAAATTATAAAGTTGATTCATAGTAAAACTAAAAAAGTGAAAGACCTTAAGTTATAATATTTACTTATTCTACAAATTCAGTAATACCTCTGACAAAAATAAATACCAGGTAAGTAAATGAGATTTTTTTAAATGTTAAAATTGATAATATGGAAATGGAAGGAGGAACTTCTTAATAATTTATTCATTAATATTTCTGGATTTCTTACTTATGTTTCTTAAAATGATTTAAACAAAATGTGTGTAAAATAAATAGCTAACTAAATTTCAGTAAAGCACTTTTAAATGAATTTCTCAAAGTTATTAATCCCTAAAATGGTTTAGACTGTTTAAAAGTATAGGCCTAAAAGTGGAATAATGCAGAATTTTTTGTTAATGTGAAAATTATCTATACCTTAAGCAGACTGATACAATAGGAAACTTGTCCTCCCCTTTTCCTATTAACCAGCTCTTTGCAAACAATCTCTTTTTCTGCAATATCTGGTGCTTATGCTGGTTAACATGATTTGTTTTTCTTTCCTTAAATTTCTATTTGTATTTTCCCTTCAGTATATCCTCAATAGCCTGAGTGTTCACTGTTCAATGAACAAATGATGTGAACAGCAGGTAACTAGTAGGGTTGAGCATATTTAAGGAAACTGACCAGGTAAAACGTTACATAGAAATATCAAACACAACCAGTTGTGAAAGTGACCAATGCACAGTGTATTTGTGATCAATTCACAACTCCCTCATGTCAATAGGGCCAGAAGGGTGAAGAAGTTTTTGTTCAAAATATGCTAGTCTAGCATTTTTAAATTATTTCTCATGGTTTTTGATGTTTCATGGTATTCTTGTTCTCAATAATTCAATTTTTCAGGCTTGATAAAATGCTTGAGCTTTCCAATAGTCCATGTTATTACATTCTTTGGTGTTCACAGGGAATGATCACTGCTTTTCTTTGTGTGTTTTCAATAAAAGGGCTCATGAGCCACAAGATACTTTAGCAACAGTGATATATCCTTCTAAAATAGATCTGACATTGTCATTAGTCGTTCATAGGAGCCCGAGCTGTTAACCTATTTTGTCTTTTCACTGGACATCAAATGCTGAAGTTTACAAGACACAGTGCTTCCCCCTCTCAATCAGATGTCTGCCTGATCTTTTAAGGCACATCAAACACACCGCTGCAAATGTAATTCTGGAACAATTCATCAGAGTTTCTTTTCTCTTCATTTCTTCACACTGTTTACTCTACACTTTGAAACAAATCCAAAGTTTTCTTAGAATTTTGATTACTTTTCTCATGAGATTATCTACCCTTCAAAATGTTCAAAGAGTTAAAAGAAACTAAAGAATGCTAAGTGCAGCCAGAGTGTCTTTTCCCAAGTGTTGGTCTCATCAAACGCCAAAATACGATTTCTGTTTCCTGTGCTGTCAGTTCATCACATTTCAATGTCAAAAACATTGTTAAATGAGGTCAGACATGCTTCCTGTTTTTGAACCTGATTCTGATAAAGCTGCTGAATTTGTAATATTGTAAGACAAGGACCTCAAAACTTAAATCCATAAATCCTAGCAGTTCGCTAAAATGTCTGGTCTGTGGTCTTGTACTCTCTGACAGCTAAGGAAGGCTCTGAGGGTCCCAGTGGTAACCTGCTCTGGTGTCAAGTGGTCTGCTCACATGGAAATATAGAAACAGAAGCCAAAAAAATAGGAGAGAGGGTATTTAAAGCCTCAAATGCAGATTTGGACTCTCACATAGTTGGGGATATTGCATGCATGGTGCCACATAACTGACCTGCTCTGGTATACATGAGCATGCAGCGGAAGCACAACAATTTCAGGAGTGAGAGGTAAATCTGCACATGTTGCTGTCACAAAAAAAGAAGGGAATTATTTTTGCTTACTTTCATAATGGCTGCAGCCATTATGTTACATGTGATTAAATACCTATATAGTAACATTATGGTCCCTAAATGGATATATTCAGTGAAATAAGTCAATACAGTGCATTATTTGCCATCATATAAACTTGTGTAGAATAAATATTTCCAACTGTTTAATGAATTGTATTACCATTATATAAATATAGTCTTATAAGGCCATATCAAATAGTTCAAAAAGAGAAAGTACATAAAGGTTAGTACAATTCAATTAAGAAGTTATCATTGTCAACAACATTCTCAAAAATTATATTTATATATATATACATAATTTACTGGTATTAAGCATTAAACATTACTCCAATACTAAAATATTTTTCATATAGTTTAATGTTCTTATATTCTTAACGACAAATTAAATGTGCATATTTTATATAATTCAACCCTTTCTTCTATCTTTTTATATATTTAAATCAGAATGACCACAGAACATTAGCACATATTCTGGAATTAATTATAGACCATATATTGACCATAATTATTGAGTTATTTATAAAAATGGCATGTAGGAATATTTTGTCCAGTGGTACCATTGAACTATCTTAAACATTACAAATATTGATTTCTTCTATGCTAGCTCTTCTACTTAAAAGTCACCAAAAATATGTAGGTATTTACTGTATTCTACTTTTTTTAATGGAAGTAAAATTATTAAAAAATCATTTAAAATATATAGTAATGATATTTTAGTTCTCCAAATTATACAAATATCTTGATGCCTTCTCTTTTTAAATTTGCCTAATATAGACTATTAAGCTGGTATCAATCAGTCCATGAGTAGTTAATGATTCTATCAAGACAAGCACTGGAAACAGGTGAAGACACTAGACATGGAGAAAATTTGATCTGTATAAAATTACGCCTGCCATTAGGATGGTACACATGGTCTACAACAAACTTTGAAATAATCAGCAGCACTCAATGGAATCATACAATAGCAGTCGAGTGACTCATTCACTTTACATCAAATATTTATGTGGAAAAAATGTTCAACATATAGTATATTACAGATAAGAAAAAATGAAATCAATTTATTTTTTTAATATCTCTTTGATTTACTTCCCGGTTAAAAAATGCTGGAAGCCATCAAAATGGGAAAGTTTAAAGAGTGATAGTGTGTCACTAATCTAACAGAAAAAGAGGGAGAGAAGGAGGGAGAAAGAGAGGGAGAGAGGGAGAGAGGGAAGGAGGGAAGGAGGGAAGGAGGGAAGGAGGGAAGGAGGGAAGGAGGGAAGGAAGGAAGGAAGGAAGGAAGGAAGGAAGGAAGGAAGGAAGGAAGGAAGGAAGGAAGGAAGGAAGGAAGGAAGGAAGGAAGGAAGGAAGGAAAAGGAAAGAAAGAAAGAAAGAGAGAGAGAGAGAGAGAGAGAGAGAGAAAGGAAGGAAGGAAGGAAGGAAGGAAGGAAGGAAGGAAGGAAGGAAGGAAGGAAGGAAGGAAGGAAGGAAGGAAGGAAGGAAGGAAGGAAGGAAGGGAAAGTCAGTTATCACAGTGGGTCATATCCCTACATAAAAAACTTTGGAACTGACTTGTGGTTCCCCCATCACACAGGACACGTTCTCGTCCAGTTTTCAGTCTTCACCAGCCTGATTCGCTTATTTTCATGCCCTCCTGCCACACAGAGGCTCAGAATTTGCTACTACTGGACTAAACCATGGGATTTCAAAGAAATTATGATTCTCGAAGATGCTCAAAGAAAACTCCACAGGGATTATTCAGATTTTTTTCAAGAAAGTGCAAAAGAACAATAAAAGTGGATCAGGCGAACCCCATGATATCAGGTACTGAAAATAGCAGTGCAGGCAATAAGACCATTAGCAATTATTTATTGATCCACCATTATTATCAGACACGGTAATAAGAAGCCTGTTGCTGTCTGAATTATTTATAAACTGATCACCCCAATCTTTTCAGAACTACCCACACTTGTACACATTGTTCCTATTCTCAAATTTGTTTAAACTGTGAAATCAATAAAAAATAAACAAAATCACATTTTATAGCTATAAGGCAGCAGAAATCAGATTGTAAAGTAAAACTTTAATTAAAAATTTGCAGGCAACTCTTATTTCCTTCTAGTGCTGAATAACCAGTTTCTTTTTCTGAGATTCTTGTTAGGTTTCTGTTGGGATTAGTAGTTGAAACCAAGGTTGACATGCTCAAGAAAAAGGGGGGGGAAAGAATAGAAAGGCATTAGGCATGTCTGTGGGAGGTAAAGAAACAGTTGGGCAGCTAAGATTCCTGAAAGAAGGAACCAGGTTTATGCTAAGATTTTAGCATTGGGATATAATTTATCAATAAGAGAATTGATTTTCATGTGACTTGGTGCTGACAAACTTTCTGTCCCTCTGCCTCTATATCTTCAAATTCTTGGAAGAGAGAATTTTATTGTCCACTTTGAATCCGTTATTTATGCCAGGATCACTATCTATTAGACAAGTTAGGACATATAGTATAGAAATGGTCACTGAGCACTTAATGCTTCCTTTTAGGGCCTTATCCAGAGAAGAGACTTCATTATAAAATAGGCATCTAACTCAAGGGAAATTCAGTGAAAATAATTTCCCTTCTCTGTTTTTTCTTTATCCATACAAATTCTAGGGTTGGTGGGGGAGGGGAGGGGCACAACCAAAGATAATTTCTAAGATCATTTTTCAATAAAAATGTTTAATAGGTTAAAAACACTAAGGCTTTATGTAATTTTTATATTCTGAACATCAAAATTATGTCTTATACTTAAAAATGTGTTATAGGAAAATACTTAATCAACTATTTCCTAAAATCATAGTTCATTATGTAATGACATGTTATATTTTGAGATGTTAAAATACAACCTTATAATTTATAAAACATAAATTGCATTAATTTATAAGTATTAAATTCAATACTTTTTATTTTATAAAGAAAAATGATGTTCCAATTGAATTAGAACTATAGTACATTAAAGATGTAATTCAATATGACTCTAAAAAACTCCATGTTTTTTCTAATTAATCATTATATCCAATAATCTGGTGAAATACATCTCCTTTAATAGCCCAAATGGAGCATTACTTATTCACTAAAATCAATAGAAAATAAAGCCTGTCCTTCACTGATGTTGAAGTTTTGTTATACCAACATGGAAAAATAAATATAAGGGGTGTGTGTGTGTGTATTTCTAGCTGTTTACTGTGGTGGAGCAGTGACTTCAAGTTCTGATTTGCCATCTCAGTTGTCTACTAAGATTGATTGCCTTATGCATCAAAACTTAACAGTTTCCATGGAGAATATTTTATTTCCAAACACTCCTGTCCTGTAGGAGACCAACTTCTTAAAAAAATTATCACCCCTCTCATTTTTCATTCCTTCAATTAAAGATGATATGTAGCTTACTACCTCTCCACCTTACATTATGTAATTATTTCATGGACTAAGTCTATTTCATGTTGTTCAAAGGAATATTCTGTGATGATATAAACATATTATATCTGCACTTTCTAGCACAGAAGCCACAAGACACATGCAGCCATTAAACATTTGTGGAGTGACTAGTATGACTAAGAAACTAAGCTTGCAAATTTAATAATTTTATTTATTTTAAATTAAGTAACCACCTGTGCCTAAAGCTGAATTCACTTCTTCAATCTTCTCATGACTTGCTGCTGGTACTTTAGTTTTTGTCACATAGCCACTATTTGTCACAAGAACAAGTATTCCATCTCTACCAGAAGTATGTCTTTTAATTATTAAAAATATCTGGTATACACAAACAAGGAAATATTACTTAGCCTTAAAAAAAATTAAATTTTGACACGTCGTACAACATGGATGAATCTTGTAGTCATTATTCTAGGGAAATAAGCCAGTCACAAAAGGACAAATGCCACATGGTTCCATTTAGATGAGGTACTAGAGTAGTCAAAGTCACAGACACAGAAAGGAGCATGGTGGGGAGAGGAGTAATGGGGAATGATGGTTTAATGGGTAGAGTTTCAATTTAGGAAGATCAAAGTTCTGGAGCTGGATGGTGATGGGCACATAATAAGGTAGATGGACTTACTGTCACTGAATGACAAACTTAAAAATGGTGAAAATGTTAAATTTTATGTCATGTATATTTTACTACAGTAAAATCAGCTATGCTATATTGGCAAAATTCTAAATATTCCTCTTTCCATACCATATGATTAACTAATTAAATGGCTGTATGATCATTTGGGAAACGCCTGGGAGAATCAGTGCCATGTAGCCTCCCTGTGACAGTGTTAGGTATTTAGTCCTGGGGAGATGGAGTTATTTTCTGTCAATTGATTTTAAAGATACATTCTTGATTTATTTTTATGGTATACCTGGAGCAATATAGTTTATCAGCAGGTAGGTCTTAATGATTCCATGTTTATGAACAACTTCCAGACCTCTCTGTGGTCAACCTCTGCTGCCACCTTATCATTAATCTTCTAGGACTCTATTTTTCTCATTGTAATTAAGGAGCCCACTAGTCTAGTTATGTGCATGGTTTGCTCATGTAATTCCTGTCATGCATCAGTGAGGCAATGTCTCTTCTCCCCGTTTTATCAATGATGACATTGAGGCACAGGGAGTTTGTGGGTATTTGTACAATAAAGTAAGTTATTTTTGGTCAACAATATTTTCATGAAAAAATACCCTAATAAATATACATCAAGATTATTGTGAGAAATTTCTGATACCTCAAGTGGAAATTTCATTCTTCTTTAAAAAGATGTAATCAATATGGATCCATTTACATCACTCCTGATATTCTGGATGAAATTTCAAGGTAAATGCTACAGATTAACAGTTAAAAGTGACTTGTTCCCATGAAACGACGAGGGCCAGAATTTATTCTGCTAGTTTCTTTTCTTTTAAAAGTTTTGTTTTACTGAGTAAAACCTTTTACTTTCAAGTGACAACAGATCTTAAAGAGGCTTTAAAGTGATTGTGAAGATCAAGAAAGCAGCCTCCCCAACCGACTGACAAGGCCTTACTTGGCCATAACCTCAGCTGTGGCTCACCCTGCTGGTCATGGCTGTGCTTTTATAGTTGGAAACCCCACAGAGCAGAGCCTTAGAAATAAATGGCAGGTTCACTCAAGTACAAATGTATGAATCGTTATGATATCAACCAGATATGGAATATGCTTAAAGAAATCTCTGAGGAGTCAGGTACCAACTAGGTCAAAGAAGCAGTTCCATCCACATAGGAAATAAAGTGTGTGTGTGTATATTGTAATTAATATATAAAAAATTTATAGATAAACAAATATCAACTATAATTTTATACATACTTTATATATAAGTATAAATCACATAATTTATTATATATAAACACACACACACGCGTGTATGTGTATATATATATATATATATGGAATAAGCGTTTTAAGTAAATGGGTAAGAAGGCTTCCTGGGAAGTGAGGCCCCAGGGGCGTGCTGGATGAAGAAGGAGTGTCCAGCAGCTCTAGGAGATCTCTCCAGGCAGGTGCAGCCTTGTCCTGGTCACAAAGGACAGATGAGACGTAGTAAGTTTAGGGGCAGCAACTAGCTTGCTGTGGCTAAATCAGAAGACGCATGTTGCAAGAGGCAGCATATGAATCTGAGAAAGTGCCTGGAAGGTAAATCATAAAGGTCCTAGTAAACCACAGCACACTCCCCGCCCCCCCCCGGAATGAATTAGGATTCTCTGAATAACGGAAACCTGCAGGTTGAGTGCTCCACACTGCCGTTTTAGATGGTTGCTTTGTTGTGAGTATAAAGGAAAGGCCGGCAGCATGTAAAGCCAAGACTGCGTCCAGGAGCATGGTCATTTGGAACATGAGTAAGATCATGCTAATGATGCTGAGGATACAAACAGTAAATACCGTATAGTCCTTACATGCCCAAGGCCGTTCCTAGGTGTTTTATATGCAGTAACACCTGTGGGAGTGCTGAACCATTATAATATACGCCTTTTTAATTTTATAAGAAATCTGTGATAAATGAGTCCCATTTACAGAAGATAAAACTTAGAATGGAGCAAGCATCTGAACACAGCCATTCGGACACAGAGTCTAAATTTAACCAAAGTATTCTAATGCCATTTGGAACCTGAAGAACTCGAGAAGGATACAAGAAAATTAAGCAAAATAAAAATTGTTGCAATTAACCTAAGTAAATTATCTATTTGACTGAACTGTCATCACCACTATGCTTTTTACTAGGAGCCTGTAATTTAACGCCTGGATTTTGCACGTTATTCCTGTGGTGCCAGCATCTCTCAGATCCTTATCAGCTTGCTCTCCTGCAGCAGCTGCTGTGACCCACAGCCCTGCCTCTCAGGACCGACCACGGCTTGTCCTAGACAGGAAAGGGGCCTCTGACCTGGAAGCCACAGTACGACTAGCTCAGCCAATCCCCTGATTTGAGTTTCTGGTTTTTTGATTGTTTCTTTGTTTTTCCTGTCACATGTGCATCTTAATCTCTCACCAATCTCTTCCCAGACACAGGAACAGGAATATGTGGTCAGTCCGTGACTTAAGGGTACGTCTGTTCAGAAGTGGAGGGAAGGTGGCCTCCCTCTCTTCTCCCTCTGCTGTTATCTTCCTCTCCCTCAAGAGGCAGAGCTCTCTCTTCTTCAGTAATCAGCATTTTTCATCTCCCTCTTCCTCTCCATGATTAGCTAAATGCCATTTTCCCAGTTTGAAGAAAAAGGGTAGAGGATGGTCTCTTCAATACAATAAGTGGTGTTGGGAAAACGATACAGCCTCATGCAAAAGAATGAAACTGGACCACTACCTTATACTACACACAAAAATTAACTCAAAAATGGATAAAGACTTAGTAATCCTGTATTGCATATTTGAAAGTTGCTAAGAGAATAAATCTTAAAAGTTCTCATCACAAGAAAAGACAAAAAACATTTGTAGCTGTGAATTACACCTCAATTTAAAAAAAATTCCATTAATGGGTTTGTAATGAAGCATGGGTGGGCACCATTGCTGTTATACCACTAATTACTGCTGTATATGCTTCCTGCCAACTCGACGTATTATATGATGATGGAGATTCATCGCTGGCATTAACCTCTATTTCTCTTACTATCCCAAAACATTTAAAAACTGTTCTACATTGTTTTATGTTGAGTTTTCAAAGTCACTAGGTATTGAGCACTTACAGCACACCTCAGTTCAGACCAGCCACACTTCAGGTGCTCAGTAGCCACAGGTGGCTTGCGGTTCCCACCATGGGCAGCACAGGTATACGGCCTTTCAGTCCCAGCTTCACGTGCGTGGACGGAACTCCTAATTACCCTCGTGTAAGTGGCCCCTGGGCTATGTTTCCTACTTACCCTGACTCAATTGAATTGAAAATTTAAATTAATTTCATGCAAATGTCCTCTGGGCAGAAGCCATCGTAAGTATTCAGAAAGCTTTCATCTCTGAGTTGTCACATCAACTTGAGTTTATTTTTCTATTTTTTATTTTTTACTTAATTTATGAACCTTCCTTAAAGGACAGTAAACATTCAGAGAAGTGAAGCAATCCAAAGGGCACAGATCAGAGAATGGCCACAAAGCAAACTCACCTGTTCACCCAGGGCCCAACTCAAAAAGTAAGCCAGAAGCAACGTGTCAGAGGTCACTCGGGGCAGAAACAAGACGGCGGGTAGGTAACCGCGTCCCCGCCACCTCCCGCAACATCAACATCACAACCAAAACACAGAACCACCCTCACTCAGAGCCTTCTGGAACCTGGCTGAACAGAAGCCCTACAACCAGGGAACTGAAGGAGCATCGTGACTGGGAAGAGGGGCAGAGACTCGGGCGGGTCAGGGCTGAATGAGACTCACCGTGGGCCCACACCCAGTGCCGTGGGGTAAACCCGGGAGGGAATCTCAGCGGTGGGGGTTTCCCAGAGGAGCGAGGGGTCCCAGCCCCACAGCAGGCCCCCAGCCCAGGGCTCCAGGCCGGGAAGAGACGTCCCCACAACTCCTGGCTGTGAAACCAGCGGGGACTGTCCCTGAGCGTCACGGAGGCCGAGGGAGCCCCAGCAGCTCCTCTAAAGGGCCCGGCACGGACTCACTCGGACGCTCCCTCTGAGCCCAGCGCCGGGCAGCAGCCTGAAAGGACCCGGGACACTCGGGGAGGAACTGACCTGCCTGAGATCCGGGCGAGAGCTGGAGGGCAGCTTCCTCCCGGGCAGAAGGGCTGGCGGAGGCCATGGCTCCTTGGCGAGTCCTCCCCACACACAGCCGGCGGGCAGGCGCTGTATTTGAATCGCCAGCACCTGACTCGCACCTTTGGCCCCGCCCCGTGATTCCCGGAGGCCCCGCCCCTCCCCACCTGCAGCTCATCCAGGCCATTTCCAGGGGCTTTTCTGTGCACGTGGCCTCTTGAGCCTCATGCTTAGGACTTTCCTAAAATCCCTCAAATAAGCAGCAGCTGCCCCATATGGCTTGATAAGGGGCCCCAGGCCTGGCACTAGCGGCAGCTGCACTGGCTCATAGCTTGGCCTCTCCTGGGCTCCTCCAAGCCCAGCACAAGCAGCAGCCAACTATGGTTTGCTGTGCAGCTCATGCTGGGGGGCCCTGGGCAAGGCACAGGCACAGGCTGACTTTGCACCTCCCCGGAGGCCCCAGAGACAGTGAACCTGGGAGTGAGACTCAACCACACTGGACTACAACCCTACCACATCCACGAGTGACACTCAAGGGGCGCACTTGGTGAACATCAAGCTCCACTGAAGTAAATCCTGCTCCATAGGGGTGTCTCCAGCACAGCAGCTCTTTGGCTGTAGCTGCAGCTGGTCCTCACAGCCGATTGGCCTGGGGGTCAGTTCCTCCCAGGGACACCAACAGCAACCAAGGCTCAACTACAACAGGACAGTGCACACAGCCCACACAGGGGAGCACCTAGAAGGCCCAGCTCACGGGACTGGGGAGGCTGAGCCACTGGGCCCTACAGGACACCTACACCACAAAGCCACTCTACAAATTCCGGGAGACATAGCAGCTCTACCTAATACATAGAAACAAACACCTGGAAGCAGCCAAAATACGGAGGCAAAGAAACATGTCACATAGGAAACAGAAGAAATCTCTAGAAGAGGAACTAAATGAAATAGATCCAAGCAAGCTAACAGATACGGAGTTCAGAATAATGGTTATAAGGATGCTCAAGCATATTAGTAAGAGTATGACGAAAACAACTGAGAAAATCAGACACAATAAAGTATCAATTTGAAATGAAGGCTACACAAATTGAAATGAAGAATAATTTACAGGGAATCAACAGTAGAGTAGAGGACACTGAGAATCAAATCAGCAATTTGGAGCATGAGGAAACAAAAAACACCCAACCAGAAGAGCAAAAAGAAGAAAAAAAAATCCAGAAATATAAAAATAGTATTAGGAGTCACTGGGACAACATTTGTATTATTGGGGTGCCAGAAGGAGAGGAAAGAGAGCAATAAATTGAAAATCTATTTGAGAAAATAATTACAGAAAACTTCCACTACCTGGGGAAAGAAATCGACTTACGAGTCTAGGAAGCACAGAGGGTCCCAAACAAGAGGAACCCAAAGAGGCCCACAGCAAGACACATCATAATTAAAATGCCAAAGGTTAAAGACAAAGAGAGAATCTTAAAAGCAGCAAGAGAAAAACAGTTAGTTACCTACAAGGGAGCACTCATATGACTGTCAGCTGATTTCTCAACAGAAACTTTTCAGGCCAGAAGGGAGTGGCAGAAATATTCAAAGTGATGAAAAACAAGGAACTACAACCAAGATTGCTCTACCCAGCAAAGCTATCATTTAGAATTGAGGGTCAGATAAAGAGCTTCTCAGACAAGAAAAAGCTAAAGGAGTTCATCACCACCAGACCAGCACTACAGGAAATGTGGAAGGGTCTTCTTTAACAAGAAGCTAATGAACAAAAGAATCTGACAAACTAAATAGATCCAGAGACATTGACGCATGCAACAGACGATCATATTTCAGGGGAAAGAGGGAAGGGGGTTGGAATGTGGGAAGAGATTAATCAAAGAAGTTACATGCATATATGCATAACCCATGGACACAGACAATAACGGGGTGAAGGACTGGGGAGGGTGTGGGAGCAAAGTGGAGGAGGTCAATTGGGGGGAAAAATGGGACACCTGTAATACTTTCAACAGTAAAGATAAATTTTAAAAGAAGAAGTCACTCTTCTGTCACTTCCCAGATGACAACTTTTTCCCCAACAGTAATCACTAGCTTGACTTTTAATTTTAACACCATACGTTCAATTTGTCTGCTTCTCAATTTTATATAGATGGAGTCATATAGCAGGTACTACTTTGTATTTGCTTTTTTTCATTTATAATTATGATGGTTTTACTTTTTAAAAATTTTGTTTCTATGAATATCTTTCTAAATTGCCAGAACACTGATGCATTTTGAAAAAGGGAAGGAGCAGTCTCTGGCAGCCAAAAACTAGCCAAGAACTGGCCAAACACTGCCAGGTATGTGTTGCTAGGAGATGGCTAGTCCCTCACAGATGGGCCAGGGTATTATCTTGGGGAAAAACAAATTCGCAGAATACCATCAGACAAGGTCTCTCTGTTATCGTAATGGGCTGACATGAAAACTTGTCAATTCCTGAAAAATTTATGAATTAAAAAAAGGATATTTACCAACCACAAATATTATCAAGCATCCCTATATCCTGGCTACTATGAGTGACTAGCTGCTTCCTTATTAATTATAGCTTTAGACTCATTTCGTTCCTCCCACCTCTAGATAAGATGTATTAAGATGCCAAATCATAGAATTATCCCATATTTTGACAACATGCAATTTAGACCAAGCCCACTTCTTTGATTCCTCTACCAAATCACATAAAAAGGCCAAATCCTGGAAGTCCTTTCTATTGTTCCGCCGAGATATTCCAGCTTTTCAGGGTGCGCTTTTCCTTTGTTGCAACAAATAATAAACTAAACTAAAAATCTTTGTTCATCTACAATTCATAGGAGGGCACTGACAATTTTAAAATTGTTTTTATGATGTTTTATGCACAATAAAATGATTAATACACACACACACGCATACATGTATATATATTGGTCATTTGTTCATTCTATTGGCAATTTAATTGTTCCCATCACCAGACACTTTAGATGCTGAGGCCTTCTACCTTATTCTAAAGCTGTTTATGAATATTTCTGAAATTCTCTAATAAAATTTAAGCTAATAGTTTTAAACAACTATGTCAAAAAATTGTGGATTTTTTCACTCATTCATCAAATACTCATGAAATGTTTTTATGTTTCAGCCTATCATAAGATTGATATTAGATAAATAAAAGAGTCATGAGCAAGTTAATATTTAGTTTATCAGTGAGAAATTGAGCTCCATCATTTGTCTTCTTTTGTTTAATTCTTCCAGACTCCAGAGACATATAGGATAAGTGATGCACTGGTGACCAGGAAAGAATATTTTTCTTGGTGCAAAAAACCCCAAACAATGTCATATATCATTTAAACACTTAAACTTTGACACAATTAAAGCCTTTTCTAACCAAATTTACTGAAATGATCTGGTTTGGATAATCCGTTTTAAAGAGGGTGCCAGCCCTCTGCTTACACTCAGGAAGCCGTGAGCTCTGTATCTCCTTCCCTCCTGAACTGGGCGATGTGCTGGTGACTGTCATCCACGCCTCAGTTACACTTCTGTGTGATTTGCTGCTAGTCAGTAGTGTGAGGAGGTCTGTGCCTAGACCTGGCTCAGATGGATTGTGTGATGGGAGTCCTGGGGAACATTTACGATGCTTGTGCTATTACAACTCCTGTTCTGGGTTTTCTTTTTCCTGTTTCAAAGACTGGCCATGACGGTGGCAGAGACGGCCTGTGATTTAAGAGTGGAGGACAGTGCTGCCGTTAGAGCTGCGGCCTCTGTGATGAATGGAGGCAGAGGCAGCAAGAAGCAAAGAAGATGTGAAATAAGAGAGGAGGGATCAGAAATGACAGATTTAAAGCCATTCTCCAAAACATCAGCCAGTTTACCTGTGAGGTAAAACTGTGCAGTTTTAATTTTAAGAGATCTTAGGAAATGTCATGCTAAATTTATTTGAATCATGGTTTTAAGTGTAAATCACCATCTACTTAACAATTACCCTAGGCTTGTAGAAAATTCTATTTATTCTCTGTTCTTGGACTTCTTGAAATTTTCATTTTTGCTTAAGTAGTGTACAAAATATTGTTTTTACTAAAATACAGGTGAGACATAAAACATTAAAAATCTTAACATTACTACTCAGTAAAATAATAATTTACTACCATATTTGGCTGTCACTTAAAAAAAAACTTTATAAAATGTTAATTAGATGGATTTTCTAAAATTTGATTTTGTGAACACACAGTCTATAGCCTTGGCTGCTCTGAGAAACAAAGAAGCAAACAAAAAGAAACATAAGATATATTTTTACTCTATTAAAGCTTTATGTTTCAAATTTAAAATGTGGCTACGTGAAACACTGATGAACAAAGTCAGCAAACAATATAGAGCAGTGGGAAACATCCTTTTGGGATTTTGGTATACTCAGAAAGAAAAAGAACAACGTTAAGTAGCTTTATCCCAGATGCTTTAATAAAACATATGGATCATCCGATGAGCCAAGAGGGTGATTATAAGGATTCCAGCTTTTACTCTCAGCTGCGTTTACCTAGAATTTTGTCATCTCACATCACGTCTAGGATGGCCGGGGTGAATTCAGAGGCTGCCATTTGCATGAGCTCGTGCCAGGAGGGAGAAGACCGCGGGCAGCTGTGCGTGTTCTGAACACAGTGCATCCAGCTGAACAAAGAGAGACAGGCCTGAGGACGGCTGACCTCTCGCCCAGACACCAGGGAGTCATACTGCCTCACAAGGAGAAGAAATCTCCTGGCAAAAGTAAGGTCTGTCATCACAAAAGTCTCCGGACTTTGGGAACACAAAGCAGCACTGTCTGTGCTGAGGTGCAGCAGGGTGAGTGTATGTGTAGCTGATCCTCTCTTCCTCCATCAGAGAACGCAGGGCACAGACTAAATCCACAACCCGGGTGCCACCTGCGGCGTGGGCGCTCCAGAGGGAGCCCATTCTCCACAGATGGGCACCAGCATCAGCAGGAGATGCCACCAGAGCCCCAGCTGTGGGTGTGTCACACCAGCTCCTGCCCAGTCCTTAATGGCACTGGATGCCATAGTGTAGTTGAAAACACTATTTTTGGAAACACACACATATACACGCACACACACAACTTCTGGGTAACCTCAGAAATAATTTGGGGCGGGGGGATGTTAATAGATAAAGGCATGAAAGATAAGGGAAGACAGATGTCTTAGTCGCTTCAGGCTGCTATAACCAAATACCATATACTGTGTGGCTTATAAATAACAGAAACGTATTTCTCACAGTTCTGGAGGCCAGAGGGTCCAAGATCATGCTACTGGCAGGTTCATTCTCTAGTAAAGGCCCATTTTTCTAGTTCATAGGTAGCCGTGTTTTTTCTGTGTTTTCATGTGACAGGAGGGCTTCTCAGGGGCCTCTGTTATAAGGGCACTAATGTCCTTCTTGAGGACTCCACCCTCATGACCCACACAATTCCAAAAGGCTCCATTTCCCAATACACCACATTGGAGATTAGATTTCAACATATGAATTGGGAAGGTGGGCAGAAATATTCAATCTATAGCAGTAGAAGATGGAAAATCCAGAGAAATACTGTTTTAAAAGTCATATTAAAATGTCCCAGAATTGGGACTCTGGGGTTAAGAGCACTGGAGTGTTTTTGTATAGACAGAAGAGGTTCCTTCCCCCCCTTCCCCCTCCTCTCACCCCCCCCCTTCTTCTTCTTCTTGAAAATCCAGAAAAATATTGAGAGGTATGAGGAGAGGTATAAGGAATAAAATAAATATTCATAGAAAATAAGACAAAATTCTCATCTTCTTGAGAGGCTGTACGGGTAAAGCTCATGGCTGAGTTTCGCACAGGCTTGTGCGTGTGGCATAAACACCAGCGGTTAGCCGAGGGGCGAAGCCACGAAGAGGGGGAGTGAGAAATGAGGGCAGGGCCGAAGCTGGATCTGCTGCCCTAGGGCCTCTGGCCAGGTGAGTTAATGCTCACAAGGATGATAGAAGGGCAGCTACTGAAGTGTGAGAATCTCTAGAATTAGTGTCATTCTTACTGGAAGCTTGAACAAGGTTTAGAGGTAGCTGGGAAGGAGAGATGGTTAATTTTATCTGAAGGATATTAGGGAACGATGAAGATAGGGGGTAACATTCTCGGTGTTTGAGATGACACAGGAGTTTGGGAGATCAATTAGGGGAAGGTATTTCAAGTAGAGAGGTCTAACTTGGATGTAACATGTTGTCATTGGGTGTTTCAGAAATATAATCAACGTAGACTAATGAAACTATGGGCAACTAAGGGAAATTAGGCAAATTCCAAATCTCTGCTCTTTATTTCCCTTGCTTAGGACTTGGTCACGATACTAGAGGGGAAATAATTCTAAGGCTATTAAAAGCAATACAGGGACAGATAACCCCTTCCATTCTAGGAATATTCTATCACCAAATGACTAATATGATTTAAATTTCATAAAAATTTATCGAAGTCAGCATATCTTATAGACTTCTACATGCTTCAGTTTGCTCTGTGGTGTTGTCATGATAATTTGTAGAGTGGTATTTGATTCTGCAAAGAGGTGTGCTAACCTCACAATTTCAAAATTAACAAGTATTTTGCCAGGCCTTGCCAAGGGCTTATTTAAGTTTGCCATCAAAGCGTTTGTAGGCATAAGAAGGATGATTTTTCTCCATTTCGTTTGTGTGTGTGTGTGTGTGTGGAGATAGAGACGTCAACAATTTTAAAAAGGGAGAAATGATTTAATAGAGTTATAGAACAAAAGTAGCCAAATAATATGTAAACACAGTATATAGAATGACCATTCTAATATGTATCAGGCTTCAAAGTGCTTTGGATGTTTTCTGCTCATTAAAGGACTCGCTTTAGCTACATACACAGACATATTTCAATATGGTCACACTTCAGCTTTTGATGCTTTACCTTAGTGCTTGTTTTTAAATTTGCAATCATCTCTATGGTACTACTTTGAATCTGCTCTAAATTTACTCTACCAACTTATTTTGGGATGACTCAACTTTTGTCAGTGTTCTAAATAATCTTGAGGAATGACTAATGTAATCACTTTCAATAATTCCTCAAGTGACAAAATTCTGCCATTTGCTAAAGGAATCTTCCAAAATAAGCTCAATTGCCATTATGAGAGAAAGTTTCTACTTAGTCAACTTTGATTATAGTTGCTCTTTTATTTTTAATTTCACACTATCTTGGCATTAACTTAACCATCAATCATCTCCCGTCTGTATTCCTATTGTGCTGTGTTTTTCCCCTATCCCTTCATTACAGCAATTGTCTCATCGTTGTGATTATTCTATCTCCTCCAAAGAGTTCCTCAAGGAGAAGGAGTATTTTTTAACCTCAGTAACTACACATAATAAGATTTCAGTACATTTTATTTGAATAAAGTTTGCATCAAGGGCGATAAAAGACAGGTTCATTTTCTAAGATGCTAAGCTGCCTAAATTAAAATATCAGTCAACAAAAATCTATAGCCATAAGTTATATCTAAAATACTTCTGAAAAAAGTCCTAAAATTTTCTGTGTCAAGATAGGTATAATCTTCAGGAGTGATTGTTAAACAAATAATGTAATAGATAAGATTTAAATATTAAAATAATGCATATGTAGAGAGTTTTCACAGTGTGCATAAATTTTACTCACCTTTGATTCTTGAAACATTCATATAGAGCATGTAGGACTTGCATAATTATCCTTCAATTTCAGAGGAGAAAGCTAAAAAAACTAAAACCTTAAGTTATTTTTCCTAAGAATACTCAACTACTAAATGATACTGGGATATTAACCGAGGTTTCCTAGCTCCAGGTTTGCATTTTTTCTACTAAATTATTAGATAAAAAACACACACAAGGAGTTATGCAATGAAAAAAAAAATATAATCTGTATTAAAGCAGTGAAACCACAGAGAATAATAGAAATTATGTATTAGGACTATTCATAAAGTAACAGAAAGGCTGTCTCTAAGGAGAATTTAAGCATGAACAGAAATACTAAATGTGCCAAGCTAACAAGGTTGTAAAAAGGAATAAAATTCAACTTGTGTTGCTCTGAAGAGCTGAAGAAATGAAAACAATTGCCTACAAATAAATGTATGTTGCAAAATAGTAGAAATAGTTCAATATATACTTATGGAATAAAATGTTATGTTTATTTGACTGAAGTTATGATTAAGGGGAAAAGGCAATCCTTCACATAGTCCACTATTATCAAATACACACCTAACCCCTTTTAACGTCTGAATCTTCTTTGGAACAAAATGCAGTGTAGAGGTCAAGCACAGAAGGGTCAGAAATAACAGGAAAGATAAACACCATTTATTTTCCTATAAAGAAAATTTGTAGCTCGACGAGTGATGCAGTACTTACATTATGCTGACATACAGGCTCCTAAGACTTCTATTGAAAGCTGGGTACAGGAAAATCATAATTCGCAATTGTGCATAGTTTTGAAGGATGGCAGTGTTACATTGTCCTTGCTGACTAAATCACCCTGATTTACTGGAATCTACTTTAGGAGCAACACTTTTGCAGGACACTGGGGCTGAACCTAATGGATAAAGATTTTATATTGCTTTGGGGGTGCTGTTCTACAGAGTCATCATTTGAAGTCTCACATTTGTATCAAATTAATGTCAAGATAATTTGCAAAAGTTGGCTATTCTGAAAAATTCTGTTAACCAAAGCCAGAGAATTTCTTCACAATTCAACTTTCTTTTTTTATTTCACTTTCACTTCCATTTTTGTGCATAATAAGATGACAAAATAAAATACATGCATCTTTTGTGTAAAATAACCAAGGTTTTAGATTCAGGAAACTAGACTTAAAATCCAAATTTTGTTACTGACTAGCTAAATGTCCTCGTGCAAGTAATTTATCCTTCTTCATCTACTAGTTTTTGTAAAAAAAAAAAATTAAAGAGATGAAATGAGCATCTACCACTTAGAGTGAATTTTTAGTAACATAATACCCAACAACACATAGCCATGCCCTTTAAATAGTTGGTACTAATTATGTATTTATGGGAGATTCTGCTATTTGCATCTCCAAAAACTGTACTTCTCTCCTTCATTACCATAAGAATCTTTGCTGCTGCATGAATTAGAATTGGACCCTATTACCATCTTCATCCCTTCGCAGTCAGGGATGATCTATTAAATTAGTCATAGCAGAAGTTAAGTTGTGCTTTCCTTATTACAGGCCATATTTCTCTTCTTTGATATGCTATTTACATTCAGGCTGAAAAACAGGTGCAGTGACTAATGATGCAGATAGAGACCAAAAGGACAGAATTATCCTTAAAATGTTAGGATGTCCAAATGATAATTAGAAAATGTTTGGTTCCTTGAAGTCACTGTGTTTCTGCTCCACCAGTTCTAAAATGCTTATCTCTAGACATCATATTACAGAACATGAGAAAAATAAAAAGTACTTGGTTAAGTCATTCTATCAGGTATTCTATGCAAACAAATTACTCATTGAAGTAAGTCTTGATGGATATATTAATGTATTTCCTAAAAGTTGTTTCTGCTCTTAAAATCTTAACTTATATAATGTCATGATTGTCATACTCTAATTGGATAAATATGGCTTATTTAGAAGTTATTCTTGAAATAATTAATCTTTCAATTTTACAAGAAACAATAAAAGCTAATTCTTAAATAAAATATAAACTATATTGAGGCCTACTAGGTCCAAAGTACATGGTACTTTAAATGAATGTCAACAAAATTTTATGCAAATCTCGATTCCTACAAATCAAAACCCTAGAGTAGATTTTAGAGTAGATTTACAAAACATGAAGTAAAAGAGAATTAGAGAATCACCAATTCACACACACACACACACACACACACACACACACACACACAAGTCAGCAAGAGAGTCAGAAAGGAACAGGGAACTATAAAACATCCAGAAAACTATTAAAAGAGAGCATTAGTTATTCCTTACCTATTAACAACTACTCTAAACGTAAATGGATTAAATTATTCAACCAAACAGCAGACAGTAGCTAGATGGATAAAAATGTAAAACCCAAATATATGTTGCCTAAAAGACACTAACTTCAGTGTTAATGACACACATAGGCTCAAAGTAAAGACAGAAAAAAGCTTTCATCACTGATTGCTCATTAGTTAAATCTGAGTAAGTTTTCTTAAAAAAATGTGTTTGCACCCTGCCAGGCGTGGCTCAAAGGTTGAGCATCGACCTAGGATCCAGGAGATCGGGGTTCAATTCCTGGTCAGGGCACATGCCTGGGTTGTGGGTTTGATCAATGACTCATCATTGATGTTTCTATCTCTCTCTCTCTCCCTCTCCTCTCCTCTCTGAAATCAATAAAGATATATTTAAAAATATATATGTGTTTGCCAATTATATCATATAAATTTATTCTGGACAAAAATATGATTCATTGTTCCTACAGCTAGACACTTTTAATCAAATATTAAATAAGGAAAAATTATGCAGATTACAGATATTTTTATATTTCTGTAAAACATAATTAAAATTTTGTTTTTCAAAATTTTTCTAAGCATATTAACTCATTGAATGTGTAATTGTTTTCCTGTTGATCTCTATTTCTAAAAAAATAATAATTTCAACATCTACTAGTTTTTAGTTATTTGTTACTATTAGAGGGTGTGTGTATGTGTGTGTGTGTGTGTGTGTGCTCTAAAGGGCTGTATCTTTTTATGTCTAATATATATGAAATCCACTCTACAACTAACAGAAATCCGGTTAACGGCAACTAGTTTTCTGTTATTGCTTTAAATGTTATATATTTTATATAATACAAAAGCTCTATTATTTAAGCTAAATAAATATAATCAGATAAACAAATTGTGCAAGCAAAATTTTAAAAACTTAGAGTATCCCTTGAACAAACAGTGTGAAGTGAATGCAAGCTTATACTTAATAGTTTATATTGCTTAGTTTAGGTACCACATAATATAATGAAACCAAAGGAGATTACAAGTGAAGCCTATATGCTGAAAAATCCTGTGACATGAGTACACATTTATATGGGTCTAGTTAGACACTGGTATGTCTAGTGAAATCCTAGTCCATTTCTCTGAGATGCAGCAGAAGCAAGACAAGGACAGGTGACCATTTGTTATCAACAGGATTTGAGTGTAGGGTTGAGAAAGGACATGAAGACTAGATTTTAAATGGATTTAATACCAATTGGGGGAGGGGTTGATTTTAGCCTTTATTCAATGGAGAACCTTTAGAGAATTTTGAAGAATGGGACAGCAAAATGAACCCTCCATTTTAACACGATAAATTCAGCAGTGCTCTGAGGGGTAAGTTGGTAGGAATAACCATTTAAGGACAAAACCCAGTTAGGAAGTTGCTACTTGGTTTGAGTCAAATGTGGTGACAGAGGAATGAAAATGTCACAACTAGTGGAATGCATTTCAATACGTCCTCAGAAAGGATGGGCATCAAAATTACTATGAGGATCTACTACTCCCAAGTAGTCCAGAGAGTGCTGATGAATGTTTTTGGAGAAAGGAAAAGATAAAGCACCTGAATTTCCAATATAAGCTATGAAAGATGGACAGCAGAACTGGAATAAATGTGGAGCCTAGATATAAAAGGCATGAAAACCAATCTAAATTTCTCCTTACAGACGGTAGTTCAATAGAAGACTTCCTAGAATAACACTGATTGCCACTTGTTAGTTGTTCAAAAGGGCTTTTCTTAGACTGAAACCACTTCCCCTGCTAGAGAATTTGCCAGGTTCAATTTGTTGCCTTTGTATCCAAGAAAGAGCTGCTGGTGGGTCTTCAATGTGCTCTTAATGGCCCCCTTCGGGTTCTCTTATCGATCTGAGATGATACTCAGGAGAACCAGGAAATACTAGGATTTTTCTATAGATGATACGTTACTCTGGGTCTTTTCAAAAGAAAAGGCATGTAGTCTATTTCGTTCTTCTCTGCAACGGACCAACATAGATTTGATTATTTTAATGCAGTGCTTTCCCTATAATTATTTCCTAGAAGGATATTGTGAATCTGTCCCTTATACCATAAGCGACTTAAGTTATTCAGCTAATGGAACAAGAACGATCTCAAATACAAATTGATGTACTCACTACGGTTATTTTGGTTCAGCATTATTTTTTAAATGCCTACATTGTACTTGGAACTTATGTATAATTATTCATGAAATCACATCCAAATTTTAAGTAAAATTTTAAAATTGTGAAATTCAGACTTCCTGCTTTCAGGAATTCCAAATACAGTTGTTCTATTTTTAGATGAACCTACAGATGCACGACAGAAGTCCTACCACTTACTTACAGTTACAGAGCCCAATTTTAACAGAACTATAACTAGAGCCCAGCCATTTAGCCTCCCCTTTCATTGTTTCTTTCTTTATTCCCAATGTCCTTCAACAGTCATTGCAGTAATTGCTATAGACAGGAAATGCTATGTTTTGAATTTATAATTTGAGGGAGAATGACCAACATAAGGGATATAAATTGAATAATAATGAAAAATTAGCCTTGAGTCTTTGGCAAAAGAACAAAAAGCACACTATAATTAATTGCAGCTGTTTTCACACAGAATTGTGCAGTTTTCCTTTCTTCCCAGGACTTGCTGAATCAGGTTATGCAGCAGAGTTGATGAACACCATCCAAGGAAACGAGATGTTTTAGATGCAGTATTCTCAAATGCCAAAATGGATGACAGTGTGAGATAGAATCCTTTACTGTTTAATGCGACCCAAACCAATCTACATTCTAAAAGTCATTTGATTTCTCCCCCTCTGTACTGCCATCAGATAGCAACTGGCTCTCTGGGGACTCCATTCATGCTGAGATTGCACTAGCTAGTGATTACACTGCTGAATCAGTCTGTAATCAATCTTGCTTCCTACTGATCTTCTTTGGAGTTTTTATTTTGATCACTAACTAATGGGAAACACAGCATGTCAAAGAATAATATAGTTTCATCTAATTGTAGCTCCATTGAAAAGGCCTCTGGGTACTCTTGTATTCACCTTTCAATGAAAGTTTTCATAACACAGTCAATTTCTAAAGTAAAAAAGATAATTATTATAGAGTTAGCTTGATTTACCTTAAGCATAAATGCATCATTTAAAAAATTTATGAGTTCTCAAAATAAATGCAGTTTTCTAAGATAAAAATGTGCTTTTTTTTTTTTTTTTTTTTCTTCTATTTATTTTTTGTCAACCCATACATAATCACAGATCCTTGGGTAAGTTGCCAGATGGGCTTTATAGTCAGGAGGTATCCACTATAACATGTAGATGTAGTAGAAAAACATTCACAGGATAAATTTAAAAGACAATGAAATATCTTTTGCTGTGTGCAGAGAGTATTTCCTAGCAGGCTAGGTTTGTGAACAAAACATGATTGAAAAATCTCAGTTTTAATTTCTGCAAAATAATAAATATGTGAAGGTGTGCAAAGCAATAATTCAGAGCCACAGAAATTGAAATCTTAAGCATTGGAAAAAAGATGGGGGTAAATGAAGGTGAAATTTTGTGTTCTGACAATGTTGCCAGTAGGTATTTCAAGAAGGCAGCTTGATGTGCCAGATTATCAAATTATCTATATTCATGTTTGCTTCAGCATGTACTACACAGAAAAGCAGATCCTAAAAAAGAGGCTAGAATGTATAAGGTCCTTTCAAGGTTTGTTCTGGAGATCAAGGGTGGAGATGAAAGAATAAGAAGAGCAAAACACAGAATGAAGAAAAGAAAATACACTTAACATCTGTAAGTTGATTGATGTGATACAGTCTATTAACAAAATAAAGTATAGAAAGCATATTATCATCTCAATAGATACAGAAAAAGCATTTCATAAAATTAAACACCCCTTTATAATAAAAACTCTCAACAAAGTGGGTAGAGGGAATGTGCCTCAACATAATAAAGTACCCACATATGACAAGTCCACTGACAACTTCCTACTCAATGGTGAAAAGCTTGAAGCTTTTTCTCAAAAATCAGGAGTGAGACAAAGGTGACCACTCTCACTACTTTTATTCAACATAGTATTAGAAGTCCTAACCATGGCAATTAGACAAGAAAAAAAAATAAAAGACTTTCAAATTGGAAAGTAGATGTAAAACTGTTACTCTATGCATATGACAAAATGTTATATATAAAAACCCCTAAAGACTCCACCCAAAAAACCCTGTTAGAACTAATAAACCAATTCAGTAAAGTTGCATGACACAATATCAATATGCTGAAATTTGTGTTTTTTTATACACTAGTAACAAACTATCATGAAAAAAATTAAACAATCCCATTTACAATTGTGTCAAAAAGAGTAAAATACCTAAGAATACATTTAACAAGGAGGTGAAAGACCTGCACATTAATAATGATAAGACACTGGTGAAAGAAATAGAAGAACACACATATCAATGAAAAAATATTCCATGCTCATGGATTGGAATAATGTTAAACTGTCCATACTACCCAAAGCAATCTACAGATACATTGCAATCCTTATCAAAATTTTAATGGCATTTTTTGCAGAAACAAAATAATCCAAAATTTTTATGGAACCACCAAAAACATTAAGTAGCTAAAACAATCTTGAAAATAAGAACAGCTGGAGGTATCACACTTCATGATTTCAAACTACATTATAAAGCTATAGTAAACAACAGTATGGTATTGGCATAAAAACAAACACATAGATCAATGAGCAGAATAGAGAACCCAGACATAAACTCATGCAGATAGGATCAATTAACTTATGACAGAGAGGCCAAGAATATACCGTGGGCAAAGAATAGTCCATTCCATAAATGGTACATAAATGGCAAAAACTGGACAGCCTCATAAAAATAATACTGTACCATTATCTTACACCATACACAAATATTAAATTAAAATGGGTTTAAGACTTGCATGTCAGACCTGAAACCATAAAACTCCTAGAAGAAAACAGAAGCAGTAAGCTCCTTATTGGTCTTAGAAATGATTTTTCTAGATTTGACACCAAAAGCAAAGGCAACAAAAGCAAAAATAAACAGGTGGGACTACACCAAACTAAAAAGCTTCTGCACAGCAAAGACAACCATCGACATAATGAAAGATAACCTCTGGAATGGGAGAAAATATTTGCAAATGATATATCAGTAAGGGGTTAATATCCAAGTATATAAAGAGATTGTACAACTCAATAGCAAAACACAAATAATTCAATTTAAAAATGGGCAGAGGATCTGAATAGACATTTTCCCAAAGAAGACGTACAGATAGCCAACAGGCCCATGAAAAGATGCTCAACATCACTAGTCACCTGAGAAATGTAAATCTAAACCACAATAAAATACCCTCTCAAACCTGTAAGGATGGCTATTATCAAAATTACAAGAAATAATAAATGTTGGCAAGGATGTGGAATAAAGGGAACATTTTTGCAGTGTTGTTGGGGATGTGAATTGCTGCAGCCACTATGGAAAACAGTATGCACATTCTTCAAAAAATCAAAAATAGAACTACTATATGATCCAGTAATTCTACCTCATGGTATTTATCTGAAGGAAATAAAATAAATAATTGAGAGATATATACACTCCATGTTCATTACAAGAGCCAAGAAATGAACAGAACCTAAGTGTCTACCAATGGATGTGTATAAAAATATGGCATAAAATATTTGGAAAATACAATGGAATACTGTTCAGCCATAAAAAATTAATTCTTGCCTTTTTTGACAACATGGATGGACTTTGAGGGCATTATGCTAAATGAAATAAGTCAGATGAAGAAAGACAAATGACCTCATTTATATGTGAAATAAAAAATAAACTCAAAGATACAGAGAACAAATTTGTGGTTGCCAGCTGCATGGCTTTGGGGATTGGCAAAATGGGTGAAGGTGGTAAGAAAATACAAACTTCCAGTTATAAAACAAATAAGTAGTGAGGATATACAGCATAATACCTATAGTTAATAATTCTGCATTGTACAATAGGTCCTCCAATAGCATCATTTTCTTCAATGTTGTTTCATTATAGTGATGGGGAAAATAATTAATTCCTGGCCTGCAACACTGTCAGTGTGGAGTTTGCATGCACTCTGACGTCTGCGTGGGTTTTCTTTCATATCCCAAAGATGTGCATGAGGTGAACTGGTATATTTACATTGTTCCAGTTTGAGTAAGTGTGCGTATGTGTGAGTGAACCCTGTGGTGGAAGGGCCTTCTGTCAGGGTTGGGTGTCGCCTTCTGTTCTGAGCTTCTGGGATGGGCTCTGGCCACCCACTACCCTGAACTGGAATCAGCAGTTTGGAAAGTAATTATTTTACTGCTCTCATAAATCTTTTTTCAAATGTATGTACAGCTCACATTTATTTCAATGTTTAATATCAGAAGTGGTTTTGGTCTTTATTTAGCAGTTTGGTGATGTTTTTGTGACCAAAAATATGCCTTAGGAACTTGACTCTTGTTTATGGTAAAACTGATTAGGTTACATGTCCTTTCACTTAAAGACATAGTTTCCTAGAACCTATTGACGATGCTAAATGAGGACTTAGTGTATTTTTTAATGTTGCTAAGAGAGTAAGTCTTAAAAGTTGTCATCATAAAAATTAAAATTAAAATTAAAAAAGTAGCTCTGTGGTGATGGATATTAACTAGACATTGTGGTAATCATTTTGGAATATATACACATATCAAATCCCTGCTCACATAAGTATATGTGTTCTATAATTTTAAAAGTAATATATTTCAGATTAATTCAGGTACTTAATCTTTGGACACTATAAGTTCCCCTATCAGTATATATTCCTAAGTATTTTCTTATTTTTAATGCTATTGTACATGAAGTCAATTTCTAAATTTAATTTCAAGTTCTGCATTTTGCTAGTATATAAAAATACAACTACAGGGTAGGGCTAAAGTAAGTTTACATTTGTTAGTATAGAAAATGATACAAAAATTAACAACTAATAATAAAAGAATAAACTGTGTTTCAAGGACTCATAAGTATCAATCTACTTTTGCTGTACCTATATTATGTGTTGGTTTTTTATTCTGTAACTTACCTGAACTTGTTCATTTGTTCTACTTTTTTCTTGTATGTGAATTCTTACAGTTTCTGTATACAAGATCAGGTCACCTAAGAATAGAAAAAAATTTACACCTTTCCAATCTGGATATTGTATTTTTCCTTTCTAATGCTCTGGTTAGAACATGCTGGATAGTGTTAAATGGAAGTGGTGGGAGTGGACAGCCTTATCTTTTTTGGCTTTCTTTCTCTAACAAATGCTCAAAGATTATTGCAAGCCTTCTGTTTATTTCCAGAATTCTGAAAAAAAATAATTGGTTTGACAATTTTTGCCATTGTTCTCATTTATTTTTATATATGAGATTTTTAAAGGTCCTTATTCTGACATCTCAGATGCTCTTATCCCCCTGCCACTTATATTTATGTGACCTTGAAGTTTTCACATAGAAATTTTTCTTTTTCCAAAGAAAGAAAAAAAAAAAATTTTTTTTAATCCTCACTGAAGGATAGTTTTTCCATTGCTTTTCACAGAGAGTGGAAGAGGAAGAGAGAGAGAGAGAGAGAGAGAGAGAAATATCAATGTGAGAGAGAGAGAGAGGGAGAGAGAGAGAGAGAGAAACACCAATGTGAGAGAGAGAGAGAGAAAAACATCAATGTGTGAGAGAGAGAGAGAGAGAGAGAGACATCGATTGCTGCCTCCTGCTCGAGCACAGACCTGGGCCTAGAATGGAGTCTGCAACCCAGGTACATGCTCTTGGCTGGAATCGAACCTGGAACCCTTCAGCCCATGGGCCAATGCTCTAAACCCTGGGCCAAAACAGGTAGGGCCACATAGAATTTTGAAACTCAATTTACATGAGATCAGAACTGTATCATTTGTCTTTTTTTTTTTTTTTACAAGATTAGGAGGATGAAACAAATACTTGACACTTTTTATTCCATAATAAAATAAAAATAATAACTCTATTATGCACCATCTGTTAGGTACTATGCTGGGAACTTCATATTCAATATTATTAACCTCCAAATAAACACACAAGATAGGTATTTCCTCTGTTTTACACATGAGAGAATTTGATTCAAAGCAATGTGAGTTATTTCCTCAAAGCTCTCCATCCGGCAAGAGCAGAAGCAGGAACTGGGACCCGTGACACCTTATCTGCTCTCCAGGACAAGTCGCTCTAAAAACACAATGCTCAAGAGAGCGGAGGCAGAGGGATGGGGGAGGATTTTCTTTCTGCAGTAGAAATTACATGAAAATCACCATTTTACCTCATTAAAGCACAGAGAAAAGTCTGTAGAGTTCATTCTTTATATAAATTAAAATCTGCAAAGATCTGGTATCATTTGCTAACTAAAGGTAAGATACTATAATCTCATAAAATGTTCAGTAATGACAACGTGGTGACAGCTTAATTTGGAGCATTACAAAGTGCATTATGTGTAATTCCTGCAATTTTGGATGACAATCATATTGTTCAGTGGAGACTTTTCCGAATAGCAGTATATTTGCTTTTAACAATAATGTTTCAATTTTTGCAATCTTTGTGCCACATTGATATAGTCTATCTTGCTAAACAGCAGTGGATTTTGAAATATAGTTAAGTGATAGGCAAATAGCCAGCCTTCTCTGGTGGCAGTTGATGAGTCCCTTGGCTCAATTTTCTGCAACTGTCTTCGTCCTTTAGTTGTTGGGATGCTCTGATACTTAATTTCTGTGTTAAATGTACCCACTTATCATTGGTTAATTATATAATCAAACAGTTACTAAGTACCTATTTTATGCCAGAGAGATTCTGGGAAAGTACAGAATATATTTTCTTTACCTTAATCATTTAAAAATAGCAAACATATATATATATATGTATATATATACATGTATATATATATATATATATATATATATACAAGATTTTTCAAGCTAATAATATTCTCTTTTATTTTTTTAAATATAAGGCGCAGTCAGTTCATAGGTTACTTTTTTGTTAATTTATTACTGTTTATCAAAGTCTCTCTCAAAACATGATACCTGTAACATATTTTTGGTTTTTAAAAATATCTCTTTATTGATTTCAGAGAGAGAAAAGGAGAGGGAGAGAGAGATAGAATCAGTGATGAGAGAGTCATTGATCGGCTGCCTCCTGCACACCCCCCACTGGGACCAAGCCTCCAACTCAGGCTTGTGCCCTGACCAGGAATCGAACATCAGTCTCTTGGATCGTAGGTCAATGCTTGGCCACTGAGCCAGCCAGCTGGGCCCATAACATCTTCATTTGTAGAGTTTGCCGCTAAGCCAGGAAAATTAATTCCTTTCAAATACCTGCTTGTTTATTTATCTGTTTTGTTTTGCTTATGTTTGAGAATCAGGTTTTGAAAATGAGGCTCTGAAGCCAGTACACCTAGGTTCAGTTCAATTCAATGTCTGTCACTTACTAGTACTGTGACCTTGGGGGAGGACTTTACTGCTTGAGCAATTATTCGGAGACAGAACTGAGAGAGATGAAAGAGTGGCATAGAAACAGTTATAATATTATGGCAAGAGACCAAGGGGATAAGATGCGTGATTTAATGAATGTAATGCTTTATTAAGCAAATACTAATAGCTACATTTTCTGCTGGATGTCAACGACATAAAATTAGATAAGTCATGGCCCTTCCATGAATGTAATTCACAGCCTATGGTAGAAGAAAGATACATGAAAAACTACCTCTAAGCCAAGTTGTTAATTGTCATAATGTGAGTGTAAGTAAAGTCCTAGAGAACACAAATCGATTCCATTGTTCCGTATGTGTCCTGACCAACACAGTCCAATGGGGATATTATTTCCTATTATCTAGGCAATTAACTTCTATTATGCATCTTAAGATTGTATTACCTTTGTTAACTGTACCTCACTGATGGATCAAATTAAGCAAGAGAAAATCAGTTGACTTTGCCCTTTACATTTTTATTACTTAAGTTTGTGATGGCAATAGATGATTTTTATCTTTATGTAATCTTTTGATATAGTTTGTCAGTGGCTATCATAATTCTACATCAAATTTTACAATATAGTACATTTTTTTGGTAAGCTTTAGGATAGGTAGAAAATGTGTTCTGATAACTTGTTATCAGGTATTGACATCACCTGCTGTCCTGTAATAAAATACTACATATCTTGTTTCTTAATGCCTTTTTCTAAAGGTGGTCTTATGATTTGCTCTTTGATTTTAGGGTTTATTCAAGTCTTAGATCAAATTTAAGAAAACATACAAGTTAATTCTGTACTCCTGAAAAGTTCTGATATATAAATATATCTCTGGGCTATAAATATCCTGGTAAAGGTGTGGACCTTTTCAATATATGATGAAAGAAAAATCAAGATTTGAAAGTCAAATGTAAATTTGGATCTCAGTTCCTACACTTCTCCTACAGTGTAGAAAAGCTGAATTTTAGGGTGTGGGTCTCTTCGTGCATAAAACGGGGTATTGCTTATTTCATGAAGCTATTCTGAATATTCAATTGTGACAATTTAAAAAATCTTAGAGCAGTTTCTGGCTTTTAATAAATAATTAATACAGGTATATTATTAGTATTAGTCCCCATATTGCCATATGTTATATAGGATATTGCTTATTCATTAGAAATTGGTTTTAATATATTTTCATTTGAACAGTGTTTACTGCTACAATTATTAGTTTTAAAATTATTTAGTCTCCAATATTATAGAACTTAAATTTAAAAATACAATATAAAAAAATAGGATATTAGTCATATACCATAGAACATATTTAATGTTCAAAATTTGTTTTTTTCTATTGAAAATTGCAGACAGCTTTCTCATTTTCAGAAACAAATGTTGATTGGCAAATTTATCCATGGAAAGAACAAGTAAACATACTATAATTTTAATGTAATATTTTTTTGAAATTCTAAATGCAAAGGGTGAAACTATGAAACAATTTTATGAAAAAATCTTATGTAGAAAATCAAGGTAGACTGTTTACCCATGGGGGGCTTTAATAATTTCTTCATTTGTTAGTTGGATAATATCAGCTTAGTAAATGAATTAAATTTAATTTATTATGTAAAGGCTCTACAAATACTATGTATTATATCTGAAGCCTTACTATAGGAAAACCTGAAGAAGAAAAAAGGAAGTTAGCTCTTGATGTCACTCCCTGATAATCCTTTAATTTTATTTTTTGTTTTGTTTTGATTTGTTCATTTGTTCCTTTTTATAGAATTTATTGGGGTCACATTGGTTAACAAAATTATACAGGTTTCAGGTGCACAGTTCTACACATCATCCATAAACCATGTTGTGTGTTCACCCCAAGTCAAGTCTCTGTCCATCACCATTCATCCCCCCACACCCTCTGCCACCTCCCTCCCTCCCCCCACCTCCCTCCCCCCACCTTCCCCGGCAATCATCACACTGGTGTCCATGTCCATGAGTGTTTTTCTTTTTTGCTCAATCCCTCCATTCCCCACATCCAGACCAGCACCACCCCTACCCCCCCCACACACAGCCCCAGCCTTCTCTCTATTGGCCTGTCACTATTTTGCTTGTTAGTTCATTTTGTTCATTAGATCCCACATATGAGTGAAATCACTGTCATATATTAAAGACCCGTAAATTACCTCATTTGCAGAGCACACATTCTTTTATTTACTTTCTATATATGATCTAGAAACTGCACTTTTCAGCCCCTTCATCCTGAACCTATCCACACATCCACCATCCATATGGTTATAATGACAGCTGCAATGTTGAGACAAAGTGATTGTCACTCCCAGTGTATGGATCAAGGTTAGGGTTTCTGATGCAAGCTGATCGTATGGAAGTATGTCTCTGGTAACTATAAATGTGAATCTGGTCTTTGGAAGCAGTGTCATGTTAATGACAATATTCCCAAGAAGAATCTGGCTACCACTACCGCTTAGTTTGTCACACTCCTCCTTGTATACTATCAGATAGTCCAGTATTCTTTTAATAATTTTCCCTGTTCACTCTTTATCCCCACTTTTTATTGTCTGTTTCTTTTGTTTACACAAACTGAAGAAAACTCCTGCTCTTTGAAAACAAACACTGATGTGGATATATTAGGCAACTGGCAGATTATCTTCTTGAGTTCCCCATTTATGAGTAAGGGTATAACATTTGCAAGGCCAAGTAGATTACTGAAGTATAATCCCTTTAAGTTTGTATCTATAGCAGAAGCTGCAAAATTTAAGGCATCATCAATGGATAGGCATGGTGATGCCTATCAACATCCCCACCAGTCATCAATAGTGCCAAAGACTGATGGGTATTGGAGACTGGTGAGAATTGGAGACTGGTGAGGGATTGATCACCCTAACTTTAATCAGATAATAAATCCAAAGCTAGCTAACGTTTTGGGTCTCTGTTCCATACCTTAGTAGAATAATGTACTCCATTCATTTGATATTGAGATATATATTCATCTGTCATGCATTTTTGTCTACCAAAAACAGATTGCCTTCAACCACAACTTTTCTGTCCCAGGGATTCCTGCTCTCCAATTTCTGACACTATGACTGTGTTACTATCTTCTTATGGATTAACCGGGAATAGTTGCTATTGTGAGGGTGCACACATCCATGCAAACATATCAGAGTGAACATGTTCTTGCTTCAGTAGCTCTTCAAAGCATCTTTTTAAAAATATAATTCAAAAGAAAATCAGAGTGATTGTGGCACCTCTAAAACTTCCCACAGTAAGTCACAAGACTAAAGATATTCTGTATATACCTCAGTTGCTGATCCAGGAGTAAGGAGTCAGGTGTCTCAGAGAATATGTATAAAAATTTGTAAGAGCAAATACATTATTTTAACATTCATTTATTGAGGTTCCAGCATGTGAGATGAATTAACCAAGATGATTAACATATATTAATTTATTCAATCATAATAAGAGTTCTGTAATGAAAATATTATTTTCTCAATTTGTGTTCATGGAGAGTAAGGCATAGGGAAGCTAAATAAAGTTTCTCTGTTTCTCATATCTAATCTAATATGGATTCAAACCTGGATTTTACAAAATCTACACTGTATAATTAGAATTTCCTTCAGGAAAAAGTAACATAAACTCCAAATAAAGCAGCTCAAAAAATAGGAATGTTTTTAGAACACAAACAAGCCTAGAATCAGATTGCCTAAGGCCAGTGCAAGGCTTACACAGCCATCAGGGTCTGAAGTACTTTCTATCCTACTGCTCATTTATAATTTTGAGAAGCAGTTCAGTTAGAGCAGGAGAGCACAGCTCTGGAGTCAGACCTCTAGAGTTCATTTCCTATCTCTGTCACAAATTGGCCATATGACCTTGGGCAAGTTAATCTCATTTTTTTATTTTCTTCCTTTCAATAATAGATATATAATGGTTCCTAACTTAGAAGATTTTTGTGAGAATTAGAATACAGTCTAACTGTTGTGGACCCTCTAGAGAAATAGAAGGCATCCCCTCCACCCAAAATTTGTTTCCAATGGCAAACCTGAAGGTATCACATCAAGAGGGTATGACATTTTTTATTTCTCACATAATGATGTTTTCTGGGGCAGCAGGGAAAGCTCCAAAGCAGGCCTAGTCTTATGTTGAGTTTGAATTAATACATTGGCTTCACACTGTGAGTCCATTAGCTATTTTTCCTGAAACTTTTAGGATCAGGATATATTTTTATTTTATTTTTTATTTTATTTTATTTTATATTTTATTTTGTTTTATTATTTTATATTTTAAACAGAAGTGTAACCAGTATTAGCAAGGCATTTTATAGGATCCTAGCGAACTACTTACTTTCAGTGACCATCTGATGGGCCTTTATGTCACACAGGGTATCAGTCTTTCTTCTGAGCATGCTATAGATTAGGTCCACACCTGGTTGAGACTCAGAACTCACTAATGGTCACAGGGTCAGGGTTGTTCCCCTGAGCTTTGCATCCATCATGGCTTTTGCTGGAATAAGTCACATCATTCAATCTGAGATACACAGATATGTTGGGGCAGTGATCCATGATTTAAAGCCACTATGAAGAGAGACCAAACCCATACCCCTGCCCATAAGCATCAGTTATTGAAAATAACTTAACTCAGTTAAATCTATAACAGAGGCTCAGTAGAATTCAACAAGTACAGCACAAAGCAGCAAAAACAAGATTTCCACCAGACAGCAGATCATAGTTCAAGTTGGCCAACAGGCAGGAACACAACTCAAAGAGCATGCTAGCCAGCGGGCAGCAGAGACAATTAAAAAACTAAAACAAAACCACCACAACAGAAAGACACCTGGTGGTCCTGATCATCACCTAGACATCCTGCTCACAGTACCAATGAGTGAGGTCAAATTGACATCCAGTCAAAAAGTTAGATTGGGTGTTGAGACTGATGACACCACACACAAGCAAAGAGGATATTGAGAAAGAAAAAAAAAAACACCCAAAAGCTTTATAAGGCTTTCTGGGGGAAGACAGGCTTCCAAGGAGGTCTGAAAATGGTTTGAGAGAATAGTGTAAGACCAGATGGGCTCCTTGTGGATGGTGCTGGTTGAGATTTCCCTGGCAGACAGAGGCTGTGGCTGAGGTGGTTTGACCTGCCCACTGGTGACAAATAGAGGAGCTGTGGGATTACCTATCCCCTTTGCCAGAGGTGGGCTGAAGAGGGAAAGAAAAATAAAGGGGCTTGAAAGCTATTGGCAGTCAAATATTAAAATTGGAGTCAGGTTATTATAATAATATATTATTCTTTCAAAAAATGTTAAGTAGCTTTATCATCCTTAGAGCATTAAATTCCATGTCACACTTGTCACTCTATAATCACAGGATGGCTACTGCCCTGGAAAGCATCACAAAACTCTCCTGGCAGGAAAAGAAGACAAGGCCCGAGCTGGCATGCATTTCATCTACACCATTTATCAAGATTAAAAAAAAAAAAAAAAGTTAAGAATTCTTACTGTAGCTTTCTCCTTAAATATCATTAAGTAAAACTCAATGACATGGCCATCCCCACTGCAAGGGAGACTGAGAAAGGCAGTATTTCTAACTTTGAACACAAGGAGGGGTCGTCTTAGAAAAGAAGGTGGTAATGACTATTGGCAGGTAGATAGCTGGCTATAACAGTAATGCTTTTTTTATATCTTATGCAAAGAAATTTGCACAATAATTAACAATAGTTGTAGATGGTGTGAATTGTTCTACTGCAGCACACATCCTGTTCCCTGCAGTTAGAAGTTGACAACATCCATCACATACAAATAGCTAAGAAATGTTCAGGACCTCCATGGGTAGCAGAGTTGGTTAGAGCATCGTCCTGATACAGCAGGGTTGCCGGTTCGATCTCCATCAGGGCACATACAAGAATCATCCAATGAATGCATAAAGAAGTGGAACAACAAATAGAGCTCTCTTTCTCTCTTTGCCTTTCTCTCTCTCAAATCAATAAATAAACATTTTTGAAAAAGATATTCAGTGATTGCTGTTTTGACAATATTGTTTCTTATACATGTAGAAGAAGGGGAGGGATCAGGAGAAGAAGCACTTACTACACTGGAAACTCACTAAAACTTCTTTCTGTTAGAATGCCTTATAGATGAACATGCACTTTTTAAGAGATAATTGAACGGTCACTTATGTGACTTCTCTTTAAAAAAATAGGGATGGGAAAGCCTTGCCCCTGAATACTAAGCATTACCTTATTTTGAACTTGGTATCAAATCCATTAGAATTATCTTTCCAATGGATTCCTAAAGGTCAAATAATCAGTAATAGGAAAAGTTTTAAAGTATATTTCCATTCAGTCATATAAGCAAACAAGGAGAGAGAAAAACCAGGATAAAAGCTATTCTCATTTGCATATCACAATTGTATATCTCAGTACTTTTCCTTTCATACTTAAGAAACATAAAAAGTAAAAGAAAGAATTCAAGTAAAAGAAAGTAATTCAAGCTATTAGACACACGTTTTGTTTCTCTGTGCTTCTGCGTGGATTAAGGCCCTGAGCTCACAGAGCTGTAAAGTTATACCGATGTCCTCTTTAGACCATGCCTCACATGACTCTACTCAGAAAGGGAGAGAAAGGCCTGCTAAGTCAGGAGTAAATGAGAAAGCTCACTTGCATTGAACTATAGAAAGAATCAAAGAAAAGGGCTGTTTCTTCTTTGCCAAATGTATTTCTTCCTTCATAATATACTAATGATATAATGGAGTTGGACGTGACACTACCATTTGCATTTGGCCTTGCTTTCTGTAGTGTCTTTCTATGCCTCTTATTTCAAAAACAAGTGAAACATTGAAATCTTATCCACTCAGGAAACTAATAGAACCTTGTGCAATTTTCTTTTTGTGTAATAAGAACAAGATCTTATTTCCCACTTTGGATTATTTTTTTATTTTGCTAGGTAATCCACATGATTGAAAATATCCATGTAAATAAAATACCTCAAATTTACTATATGATAAAAATATTTTACCACCCATTCTCCTAACAGGAAGTACAGAGGTAGTCAAATATATCAAATCAGACATTCTTTATGACTTTATTTAAAACATTACTCACCAGAGGTTAGTGCTTATTTGAATAATTATTTAAAATTACTCTTGCTTTCCGACCCTATGAAATATTCTGATTCTTTTTAAAATTGTTCAGGTGAACCACACTCCTTATGAAAACATTACAACAACAGTTATGTTTTCCCTCATTCCCCATCACATTCTTACTTAAAAATAAATATGTAAATAATAAACTCTGACCATACATTTCCATGCTCAAGGAGAATCATATTATTTCACTCAATGACTAAATACATGAAATTAACAATTTTCTCATTGAGCTAGACCTCTTAACAATGTCACTGAAGTAGATGAATACTTCCAGAATCAGCAGAGAGTATTACTTATCAAGTTACCACAAGCATGACACTCTAGGGAGGGCACAACATTATGTTTGAAACAGGAAGCCCTGTCCTTTCTCACCTGGTTCTCTTGCACTGTTGGAGTCACTCTGCTTGCTGGGATTATAGAGGGCTAATTCACATCCTGCTGTTTCTAGGTCAGCCTATTCTGCCCTTGCCTAGATTCTACACATGCAGATATTTCACCAGGTAATTAATTACTTCTCAAGAGTATTGTTCAAGGACCTGCACCATACATAGTCTCACGCCATTAAGTTACTAGGATAAAGTTAGTGCAAATTTATTATTGGAATTATAAACTTAAATACAAGGAATATCATAAAGGTAAAAACCTCTACTAAGAAAATAATTTAGATTGTAAGCTTTTAGTTAAAGTCAACCCATAAATCGCATTAAGTACATGGGTATATATTTGAAAAAAGTGAAATTACTATCTCAAAGAGATATCTGCACCCCCATGTTCATTGCAGCATTATATATAAAAGCCAAGATATGGAAACAACCTCAGTATCCATAAGTGGATGGAAGGATAAAGGAAATGTGGTATATATGCACACAATGGTATACTATTCAGCCTTAAAAATTAGAAAGTTGTCATTTACAACAACATGGAAGAACCCTGAGAGCAATACACTACCTTAAGTAAAATAAATCAGATAGAAAAAGGCAAAAACTGTATATGTTCACTTATATGTGGAATCCATTTTTTTTAAACAAAACATATAGAAACAGAGAGTAGAAATAGATGTTGGTCAAAGGGTGCAAATTTCCAGTTATAAGATGAATACTTTCTGGGAATCTAATAGGGTGATGACTACAGTTAACAACACTGTATTATATGCTTGAAAGTTGCTAAGAGCAGATCTTTAATGTTCTCACCACACACACCAACAAAATTATAATTTTGAGAGGTGATGAGGGTGTTAACTATCCTTATTGTGCTAATCATCTTATTTATAATATGTTAAGTGCATTAAATCATCATATTGTACACAATAAACTTACATAACATTATGTAAATTATATCACAATAAAGTTAGAAAAAAAAATAGATGCCATGTATGGTAGTGACCATTTAAACATGGGAATAGAAATATTATGGTTATAAAACTACTCTAGAGGTCTGTAATATATTTGACTCTATGGTCTTATCTTGCAAGCCAATAAAACACGTTACCATTTCCTTGCACTATCTTTTCTCAGTTCTTTGAATATTTTTCTTCTCTCTTATTGCCCTTACATATAAAAGTTGCCACCTACACACCAACTCAAAGCAACGTAGGAATGTAAAATCACAAAGGAGAAATAACATCTTAAAAGTAGGGAGATTAAAGGGAAGATAAAGGAATCTTTCAAAAATTGCTAATAGTAAAGTTTAAACGACCTCTGAATTCCCAGGAAGCATTTCTTGAGAGAAAATTTTATAAGAATAATTTGCAAGAACTTTATTATGTTATTTTTTTGTCCCTGAAAGTGGAACATCAAAGTCAAATACTATACTTTTAGATCCTTTGCTGAGCTTCAATGGAAAGAAAATACTTCCTGCACATTGGGGAGACTATTTCTGTACTTAGAATAGCCCAAGACAAAATTTGGGGAGATACTTTGTTTAAAAAAATTCACAACATTTTTGACATTTAAAATAATATTTATATTTAGAACTTACAGTCATAGAATGTGCTGTAAATGATAACTGTATATTTTGCTTTAATCGTCTCATACCTTGGCTATTTGTATGTTTGCTAATCGCACATTGCAAAGAGTTTTATTGTACTAATTATATTTATAGAATTAAAGATATCAAAATTGTACTCTTGTTGAATGAAATAAAAAAGTAGACCTTGGCCAAACTGCCCCCTGGTTGGAGGTTATCAGGTCTTTTAAGAACAGAAAATAACTTCTCTCAGAAGACTAAGAGCTTAGGAGAAGGAAACTTACCAGGTAACTTAATGAGAAAAAAGATGTCAGAAAATAAGGCCAGGCACCAAAACAATGAAAACTCAGTTCAAGAACAAAATCATTAGGGAGAGATAAGTAACTTGGGAAAGATTTTCCTTCTAAACAGGAAATTTTCATTCTAAAACTCCATTATTTTGTCATTAGGAGACTGAGCTACGAGGGTTAAAATTTTACTTCACCAAAGGATGACTATGAGCCAGAGGTCAAGGTGAAGACGTAAATTGGTGGTATCACACTAGCCTGAATTAATAAATGGCTGGCCCATGTGTTTCTGTTCTCTATAGTTTTAAACTCAGACTAGGAACTGAATCACAGCCAACTTGGAAGGCAGGATAAGTTAGAGAGGTAGGTGGAGTAATAATCATACAGACAGATATGTATTGATCTAGAAATCTTTCTAAGCAGAGGGAACGAAGCTTGAAGAAATTGTCAAATGACAAGAGAACTGACATCAATAATGCAGCACCTATTGATATTCTAAGGACTAAAATAGCACAAATATCCACTCTGAACTAATAATATAAATTAGCAGTGGGAGTATTGACTTTGATAGGTTTAAAAAATGCAAACAGCAAGAGGCATAGCAAACACTTGATCATTAATGGGAGTTTCTTCAGCAGTCCCATCTTTTAATCAAAAGGACATGAGTTTGTAAAACCTTGTTAGTACTGATTGTTCTAAATAGCATAACAAACGTTAAGTCACTATTGAGCATTTTCAGGAATTGCATTCATTGAAGGTACATTGTCTTCACTCCCTACCCGATACTGTTTATGTGGTGGTTACAGCTTTATGAAGTTCTCCCAGCAGCTCGTGGTGAGCATTTTGCACCCCTCATGGTTTGAATTTCCTTATGTAGTTTTCCAGATTGTCCACTGGAAAACTATTAGTCATCTCTTCCCATAAAGCAAGTCAATCCAATACAAAATCACTGATTAGAAATGAGAATACAAAGCACCTCAAAGCTATTCTATAGAAGTCCTTTGAAAATAACAATTTATTTAACAAACAACAAGTATTTATTGAAACTCAACTGTCAGTCAGAAATGGGGTTGAATACCATGAACATGAATGCGAGCAAGATAAAGTCTCTTGTCTCAAGAATTTTGTCTTGAAGAAATTGATATAAACAGGCATATGTGGTTTTAAAATGTAGAAGAATTAATCTAACATTGTTATATCAACTATGATATAGGGCATTGGTAATTCTCAAGTCCAAATATATAAACCTTTGCATATTCCATTTGTGTATTTCATATCAATTTTGATATTTGTGTAATATTTTTCAGTTTTTAATTCTTTGAACATATAATTTTACCTTTATATCATGAATGTGATTTTAATTAGTATGAACCTATAGACAGTGGGGAATAAGTTCTTATTGATGGTCATAAAGTAAAACTTTTATTTATAAAAAATAAATTTGTTCTAATGTTAACAGAGTTTAGACTTTATTCTAAATGGTGTTTGCAATATTACATAACTTATACTGTTTTAAAAAGTGAAGATAACAATCATAAAAGTTTCTGAGGATGGCTGGCTTTTAGAGAAGAATTGCCAGCCATTGCTTTGCTGATTTAAGTTTGATTTCCTTTCAGAATAAGAAATTATAATGAATCACCACCAATCAGCAAACCTGATTATGAATGTCAGCTACACCAACTAAAAAACCACCTGCTTCCTGGGAAAGTACTAGACAGCTGTGGGCAAGGCTGGAACTAAGTAGTCCTGTGCCAGCAACAAAGAGCTGGGAAATTTGCCGTCCCTAAAACCTTACCATCTGTAACATACTTCTTAAATGGCACCTTGATTATGCTGTACACAATTGAAACCTAGGCTGTAGAATATGTATACATGGATTTAGGACATATTACATATATGCTATATAATTAGTGGTTTTTTTTGTTGTTGAAAGGGCTCTCATTTTAGTACAAAAGTGATGAAACAGGGAAGGAACAGTGTGACATGCAAACTGACTTACCCAAAAGGCAGGATATGCACTTGCAAGAATAAGAATACCCCAGAAAAATAAAAACAAAGGGAAACATAAAATCTAGAAATAAACAAGTGAAATATCAATATGTGTGCTTTCATGTATGTTTTGGAAAAAGTTTTAAATTTTATTTTATGATGTAGTGCTATCATTCCTTTGTATTACCTATAGGGTATTTACAATATTTTACAAGGCATAAAATTACTGAAGTTCTTAATTCAGTCCAGGTGTTATGGCTGCCCTTCTCAAACATAAATGTTATCCTCTACTGGGCAGAGTCCTATGCCAAACCACCTGAGATACAATTGGGGTGTTTGGGTTCACCCTGCATACAACTGTTTTTGTCTTGAGCATAAACTTTCTATGAAATCTGTCTAGGTAAGAAAGGTTGACTTGCTCACCATAGCAGAAATGTGTTAGAATATCTATCATGAAAGAGATAATTTTAGCTATATTTTTCAGGGATAGGCAATGTAAGATCAGCAACTGTAGGCAAGATAATCTCCAGGTTGAAACCTTTAATTAATGCTATTACAGGAAAGGTTGAATTGTTTTGGATGGTTAATTGAATGCCATCTAAAAACCTCTTAATTCTAACATTTTTATTACACATGTGATAGTTGGGATAGAATACAAACCTGTTTTGAAAGTTTTAATTTGCTTAACAAATACTTTTGATACAGAATATACAGTAACTGATCTTTTTTTCCAAAATCCATGTTCTCTTAATTCAAGGATGCTACTATTGACAATTGTTAGCATCGATGAGTGAGCATGCCCTCACAGATCAACACGGGGCCAACAGATCTGTGTGTTGTGCATGCATAAAGATTTTACAACAAGAATTAAAGCAAAGCCAGATGTGTCAGTGAGGATGCATAAACCATCAGTACAACCCAAATAAAGTGCTGTGGCTTTTTTGTTATAAGCAAGACCTTGACGTTAAAACCTACTACTAAACCACCTTAAGGTTTTAAAAAAAGGATTTGTTTTTCCATCTGAATGACTCTGTTTTACATTTTAACTCGGGTCTTAATTATAGAGTCAACAAGAAAAAGGAATAAAAAACTCAGAACATTTACATAGAATACTGCCCGTCTTAATTCCGTGTTTCACTGAAAGGTGATGATCGTGAAATTTAAGATAAACGAAGGGATGGAAGCATTAGAGAAATAAGTGAAATGTGGCAGTCACATTTCACTTATTTCTGGACGGGCCTGTCTAGGGCCAGCGGGTAGTGTGTGGGCTCTTGAGTTTGTGCAGGGAAAATTTTACACCAGTCCAGATGATTATGAGGGTGCATTTAGTAAAGCTGAGGACAGTGAACCAAGGAAGGGCTTAGCATAGACGAAGCAACAAGAGATCCCAGGCTGGGCTGCTTTGGCTCACTGAGAATCAGAGAGAAGGGGGCCTTGGAGACAGGTTCAGGGGCTTAGCTGGGGAAGAGCTTCCACTACCCGGTTGCAAGTCTCCTGGGGTCCCTCAGAGTTTAGGAGATACGTGCCTCCGGGAGAAGATGAAGGGGAAGGGAGAGCCACAGGCATCCTTCAATTCTCTTTACAAAAATAAATGTCATAGGTAATCAAGAGAATCTTCTCTTTTTTCTACTATTAACCCTCTGAAGACAAAACAAAAACAGAAACAAAACAAAACACTTACCTGTAATCCATCAGTGGTAATCATTTTTTTCTTTGCCCTAATTTTGAGGTAAATCACACCTTGGCTTCCAGTCACTACAATGGCAAGGAGAAAAAGATGCTGCAGCACATGTAGAGTTGCTAATAAACATCTATAAAGGTGGTGCCAGTTAAGAATATGCAACCTCACCCTCCTTTCCCAGTGCTCTTCTAGAACTGTGCGCTGTCACAATTGAGGAAGATTTTAGATTTTCCACTCAAACCACATTATACAGATGAGAAAAGCATGGCCAAGAGCAGGTGGGTGGCTTTCCTGAAGGGTTAAATGCTAATTACAGGCACAGCTGGTGCTAGAATAAAAGTCTCCTACACCCAATATACTATTATCCTAATTACTTGCATTCTTTGCTGCTTTCATTCCTATGTGTTTTGTAGTTATTAGAACTAAAGATGTAGATGACTGAAGCAAATTGCCTTAAATGCAAAAGGCAGTCAATAGTGGTAAGTGAATTTATTTGTTTCAGCTATTTAGTAGGTAAAAAACATAACTATATTTAAGTATCTTCCCAAAGAATGTGTTCCATTGAGAGGTCTATAAACAGAGGCTTAATAGCAAATCCATCTCCCCCTTTTTAGTTGTAGCAGCATTTAGCTACCAGAGAATAATGAATGAATAAATATAACGATCATTTTTCATTTTTATAAAGTTATGGTATTCATGATTTTATGTTGCTTTGTAGGTTTGGGTTTATTAAGATATCTTTGGAAATTAGAAAACAAAAAATATGGAATCATATAAATATTGTCCATAAACTCAAAAATTTAGAAACAAAGAACACTTAATAGGTTCTAAATGACTGCTTGTATATCCATGTAAAATATCCAAATTTTATAACTGGTTTTATAATTCTCCATTAAAATAGTAAATTCCTCTTCATTGTAAATTCTTCCTAAGCTTATTTTTAATTGCTACAAAGTATTCAATGTATCTAGTGCTTAAAATAAAATTTTTAGCCTAAAATAATTACCTTAATTTATGTCCCTGTGTATGGAAATACCATTATAAAGTGTATGACTATGTAAACACTCTTCATAAGATTTACCACATTGCTTTTTATAAACAATATGCCAAATTCTATCCACAGATGTAGTATAAAAAAGTGTGACTTTTCCAAACACTAAAAAATATTATCATTTGTGTCTTTCAAACTGCATGAGTAACAAATGGCAATCAAGTGTTAATTTACACTCTTAATTATCAGCTAGAGTAAATAGCAAAATATCCTTTTCACAATACAGAATATATAAAATCCTCAAATTAAGAAGCCCATTTTGGCCCTAGCCAGTTTGGCTCAGTGGTTAAGTGTTGGCCCTTGGAAGGAAGGGTCCTGGGTTTGATTCTGGCCAAGGGCAAGTACCTCAGTTGCAGGCTTGATCCCTGGCCTGGTTGGGGTGTGTGTGGGAGGCAACCAACAGATGTGTCTCTCTCACTTCGATGTTTCTCTCACCCTTCCTCTCTCCCTTCCACTCTCTCTAAAAGCAATGGAAAAAGATGTCTTTGGGTGAGAATTAAAAAAAAAAAAAAAAAAGCCCATTTTAAATATGCTTCCATACTAATCACTTTGTCTATCCCATCTCTCATTTTATAATATGGGAAAATCTAAATGGCTAAATCAAGATGTTTCTACAGTATTTTTTATTTAATACAAATAAAATGTTTTACAGAGACATAAAGCTTTTGCATAATTCAATTTGAAACTGAACCCTTAACACATATTTGTTTAAAGTTGACATGAGATGCATATGCACATGTTTGCATATCTAAAATAAAGAACGAATAGTGCATAACTACAAAAATAAATTCATGTGCACTCTAGTCTGATATATATATATACACACATACATATATTCAATATTCTTCAATATATATTCCTCCAAATTTATCCAAATACTTAAAAATATACTAAACTCTTGTTTTCTACATAATATATTATAGAATATATGTGCATAATAGATGCAACATCTACAGGAAACAGAAATGGGGTAGAAATGAGAACCATATGACTCAATTCAGCTGTCAAAAGAAGAAAGTTGCAGGTGGTGGTCTCTGAAAGGCAGACTCAAGTGACATGTGGTGTGCACAAGGTTCATTAGGGATCAACACCTGTACCAGGGGGTGTAAAGAAGAAAGATTGCGCAGATGGTGCAGTAAAGCTGCTCGGCACATCCTAAGAAAACCTCAGCTGACCCTCAAATAGCCATGGGCCTAAAATGTCAATCAGTAGTGTCTTTTGTAGGGCCAAAATGCAAGGGCCTTTGTGCCCCTGCCCCATCTGTCCACCCTGGGAAGGGTGGAGTATTTTGAAACCTGGCTAGACATGGCTGAAGGTACCTCTGGGAGTGACTGGTAGCTGGAAGCGTCTGACCTGACAGCATTCTCAGCAGCTCAAAAACAGGTGTTACCTAGAAGGAAAGGTGGACACAATTCCATGTCCAACATAAAGACTCTAATGATATTATAGAAAGTAATCATGTCTGAAACAGAAAAGAGGGTGGAAAACCAATTGTTATTGAGATAATGGTACAAACTCTCAAGCTCCATTTCAACCGATGACCTCTTAGATCACAGAGATTTAAGTGAGCCTGGGGCGACTTTGTCAATAGCTCAGTGATTTTAACTTTTTCACCTGGTTGCAGTTACAAAATTGCTAGTTTTATAGCATGATCATTTTTTTAATATATATTACATGAAAACAATAAAATATAGTTTAGCATGGACTGCTGCTTGCCTGCTAGAGGTAGATACTAACTTTTGAAGTTAGAGGAAGAAAAATAAACAAATTTTCAACACAATAAAAGGAAAAGAGCATACAGATCTTTAGTCCAACATCCTGGCAGGACAGGGAGATGGAGTTGCAGGCAGCCTTTATTTCAGCGATCTATGTATGTTGGTACAAAAAAAATAGTTCGTATCAGATAAAATACATTGTGAAATCATGATGATTTTGTTTTAAATATGCACATAAGTAGAACATTTTTAATTAAATTATGATGTTTAATAATCAAACTATAAAGTTTTATAAATGTCTGTGGGGAAAAATAGGAAAGTTAGAACAAATAGCAACTGAAGAGATAGTTATAAAAATGAAAATATATATTTTAGGGCCTTAACTACCTGCAAAAATGAGTCCGAATAAATATATGATTCCAAATTATTTGATAAATCTTCTAAATACTTCCTATAGCCTATTTTCTGGTGTCGTGCTTTTTAAAAATCCCAATGGTAGATAAAAGAAAACCTGATATCAAGACCTTATCATTGTTCTCAATTTATCATTATAGCTTTAGAAATGATCAGCTCAAGAATATATTGCAAGAGGAAAGTAATTTTAATCTCAGAAGTTGAAAATATGGCCTTGTATTAAATGGTCATATTAAAGTGTATAAAAAGATAAGTAATGAATAAAAACATTTCAATGATGCTAAGTAGCAACTTTCATTTATGTTTTATTATAGTCTCATTTTAGATTTATCCATACTATTTAATCTGTGGAAAAAGTTCATTTAAGATTGTTTTAAATACATTTTCGATGTATTTACCTTTCATTTCACTACATTTTAAGAGATGAGCTTAATTTCTTTTATAATGTGGGCTCAAGTTAATGTCTCACTCTTAACACAATTTGAGCAACAAAATAAAGTGGAATTGGATTATACCTCAAAACACTGTATAAAATAAATATTCTGAGGCTATAATAATATAAAATATTGAATAAAGAAGTGAGTAGAGAAAAACAAAGCCCCCATGGAGAATCCTAAATATTTATGTAGATATTGTAACCTCAAGGAGGTAAAGGAAAAAGATCCTGGCTCCTAAGTATGGACTGCACACAGTGATGATCTTTCATTCTTTCTTGTTTTTCTTAAACAGGAACTGAGAAACAGGTAGTAGGTAAAGAAAATTTTCAGCAATTTATATATTCAAAATGACTTTTTTTTTTTTTTAGAGTATATGTTTCAGGTCAGTTATCCACTTTTTCAAAAATAAGGTCATTGAAAATGGATAATTAATAAACTGTACGAATTATGGCTATTTTTATTTCTCTAAGATCAAGATTAATTGCTACTATTGTTAAATCATATCTGCTTTACTCTAAAGGGGGTATTTAAATTCATTTTTTACCAATGCTATTGGTAAAAAAATGATAAAATTATGCTAATAATTATAGACCATTTTCTTATATCATCTTATTTTATACTTTGATTTATTAATGGGACCATAATTTTTTTTTAAATTTTCTAAACATGATATATTTTCATATTGCTAAAAAAATATGTTGGTAATTCATATTATCAACTTTATCTTATAGTACTTTATATTATATTATAATCAGAATAAACTTTTTCAAACAATATTTACAGTATTTTTAAAATTTTATCATTTGAAACATTAATTTTGGATTAAATTATATGTTGTATGTCTATATTAATTCTTTATTGTGAGGCATTCATAATTTCAGGTGTTTTAACATAATTTTGTGATACATATTTGAATTTATGTAATGACCTTTTGAATGTTACATTGTCTTTGTTGAAGCATTTTAATTTAATTCCATGATCTGGGATTATCTCTTTCAATTTAAGGCTATTGAGTAATAAGTATAATTGAGAGATTCATTTGTTAATGAAATGTCCTCACAGTGTCAAATTTAATTTTTATATTACTACTGTAATTATTTTAGTATTTCAATATCCCTTTGTTTAGTTTTAAATTCCAAAGAAATTTCTTTCCAAAATGACTCTCACATTTTTAAGTAGCAGTTAAAACAAAGTTAATATTAAAATTATATCTTTAACCTGTACATAAACAATACTATTTGCATATGCAAATGCATTAACTTTATTGGTTGTTTTTCCTCCTAAATGTTTATATTATCCAATTATCAGTAATAGTATGCATTTCCTTCCAAATTTATGTCTTCCTATGAGATTATGTCCTTAATTAAGAATTTAAAACTAGTAAGTAAGTAGACTATGAAAATTGATTATATTCAGTTCACATATAACATAACACATGATTATGGTCAAATAATGTCATTGCAGTATTGAAGATGGTATATCCAATTACAGGAATGGAATTCACTGGAAGCTTCAAAGCTAAATGCTGTAAACAAAAGATAAGGTAAATGAGCCAATTTGGTCACACAGTTGCTTCAGATGAATAGCTGTGAACAGTATTTGAGAAGTCTGTTTTTCTGTTTTAAGTGTTTGGGACCTTACACGTTCAAGTTACAACTCTGCAGATCTTACACTCATATTGGCCATCTATTAGTTTACACTTTAATAGGAAATATAGGTGTTATTGTATTTATTAAGCCTAGAGATATATTGAAATTTAACTTTAAATATTTGGGATCAATCTCTTTTTGTTACATATAGTCATCATTGCGTCTAGTGCTCTGCTGTAAAAAAGATGTTGAAAACAGTACAAAGATACATCATATATCTTCCATAAAGTTGGTCAATAATGGGTTCTGTTGAAAGCAAAAGTGGCAGTGGCATTCTTAAACATCTCATGTCTATGTAGATGTAGAATTTCTCCAATATTACTCATAAATACTATGACAGAATCCAAAGAATCATGAATGTAATAACACTAAACCAATGAAAATAATATTCCTTATAACTCAATACAATTGGAAGAGGGTATTCAAGAAGAACAGATAAACTACAAGTTTTTAGAAAGTTGGGTAGAATAGGATTTGGAGGGACAGTTAGGAGCAGGGAAAGATGAGAGTAAAAACTAGGGGCATATCTCTGGGTTCCTAATGAACAAAATATTTTTGTTACCCTATGTAAGATCAGTTCATAATATAACAAGGCTTGAAACTGATTGAGTGTCAAAATTACAAATGAAACAAGCTAAAGTTAAAATACATTTCTGAGCTAGTTGGTTAAACTGGTTATGGAGTTATATTAAGTTATGCCAAAGACTTACTGGTAATTGAGTTAACAGTGGTAATGTTACTATGGATATGCAACTAAACAACAAATAAAAAACAAACACAGTATTTTAGAGAAGCCTACAAAGATGTGTATGAGATATTACATGATATTTTGGGTTAAAAAATACAGCAAAAAAATACAACAAAGGTGAAAAAAGAAATAGACAACTAAAAAGATATTTGCTAAAATTTACATTCCTAAAGTTAGTATCCATAGCAGTTATAATAAGAGTAGACTTACATTAATCTGCTTAATATTTTGCTTCAACACTAATCAATGAATACATATGAAAGTTTACATGAAGGCAATCACTGTGGTCAGGGTTTAAAATAATTTTCAGAGGCAAGGAAAATTTGGACTTATCTATAAAGTGTAATTTGTAAGAAAATAGATGGTAATATTTTTAAGGGATGATAACTGTCTGGATGAAGCCAAATAGGTGAAAATTTTAAGATATTTTTCTAAAGAATGTTAACAAATCAGTGTGTTTTTCAGGATGGAGCCCTGAGAAATGTAAGACTAGGTTCAAGTATAGTTTTGAAAGGTCATTAATCTAAGTTAAAGTCTATTTCATCCACAATGAAGAATCATTGAGGGAAGGTAATGGCAACTTGAAAGCAGTGTTTAAACTGGCTGCCCTGGGCAGGATGCATTACAGTGGTAGAAATTCCAGTTGTGACTAGAGTAGGCAAGCTATTACGGAAGTGATAAGTGAGCAGCAAAAGCTTTCCTGGGGAATTTAGGAACATTTGTGTGTATGTTTGTGTGTCTCTGTGTCTGCATGTTCATTAACAATCTAGTAATTTTCCAAAGTCACACAATATTTCCTAGATGTAAGATGAGGGTTTTGTTTTTCATGTTTCTTCCAATTCATGAGTTTTGGGTTTATCTTTGAAAAAATAAAAAGGAGTCCTGCCCTAAATAGATTATGGATATAATTGACCTATGAAATAACTCAGAAATGTGGAGTGATTTAGGCAAAAGGGCAGCATTTTTTCCTAAAGTTCAGTGGTGTATATTTAATTAAGAAAAAATAAACTGATTTCACACCTCGATGACGGGAGTGGAAGAACAGGCAACACACCCCGACATCTAAACAGCTGGTGACAATGAGCATGAGCTTTGTAGGCCCAGAGATCTGGGCTTTCATCCCTACCTTCTTATCAGTGCCTGGGGCAAGCTACTTAACTTTGCTAAGAACTATTTCTTCTTAGTTTCCTCATGGTGATAAGATTGAGGTAGTAACCACATAGAGGGACACTTTGCACAGTGTCTGGAACATAGTAAATATGCAAGTAAGGAGTGATGACTGATAGTAAACTGGGCAAGCTCAAATCCATAGCCTCAAGTGACTAATAACTTTCTGGTATTTCTGCAAGTTCCTCAGAGGAATTCATAATCTTGCGGACACCATGTTGGAAAAGTTCCTCCAAGCAAGGAAAATCACACATACGGACTCATGAATACTGGCAAACAGCATTACATAAACCAAGAATTAGGAGTTCTTTAGTAGACTTAGGACCTAAGGAATCTAAAAGGTGACAGCTTGGGTAGCAAATCATAGTGATTCTTATATACCACATAAGGAAATTGCATTTTATACTTTGTATTCTGAAAAACGCTTGAGTGAAAGCAAGAGAGGTGATGACAGGTAGAAAATTATTATTAAAAACCATGTAATAGGGGTGAGAAACAAAAGTGACAATAAACATAGTTAAGAAAGTTGGAACAATGATATGTAGTGGCTCCTTAGGAGTGATACAGTGAATGCAGTCCTATCTCCCTCAACCTCTCAGCAATATTCATTATAATTATCAATCCTTCTGTTTTGGAATACTTACATTTCTAGATGTCCAAGGTGATGGGTAGGTTTCCATTAAATTATTCTTTATGAAAATAAAATTTCTGGGTCAACTTACATAAAATGTTGGTGCCAGAAAGCACTTTATTAGCAAAACATGATTTTTTTATGCAAGAAAAATTTGTCTAGTTTTAATTCTTATTCATAACTTTCCATACATATATGGGAAGAAACAATATATTTTTTTCAAGTTCTGCTTTTCTTCATTGCTGTGTCTCATCTACTTTTACATATAATGTATTCTTACCTTTGCCCCTGCTTCCTTCCTTCACTTTTTTGTTATTACACTATATTTAATAAGATAATAACAAAATCAGTGGATACTATCAAATAACTCATTTTATCACTCTAAGAATAATAATAAATGGTGAAGGAAATGCAAGAAAAATGGTATAAAATTTATTTTCTTGAATACACTCTCACAGTAGCAGTCACATAAGGCAGATTCTCACCAAGACCTCAAATTACCACTTTAAGGTAAATAATTTAGTAAGTGGTAGCTGTTCAATAAATATTGGTTGCATTTATGAGAGAATTAATAGATGATTTAATTCATCAAGAAGTTATGATAATTTTAAATTTATATAGCTAAATAATTCAAGTTTATTATATAATAGTTAAAATATGATTTGAACTTATTCTAAGTTTTCTCATAGGGATTATCAAGTATAACCTCTACCTCAGGGTATTTATTATGTTATCACCTTTATCTTTTATTTATTTTTTAAAAAAATATATCTTTATTGATTTCAGAGAGAGGAAGGGAGACGGAGAGAGAGATAGAAACATCAATGATGAGAGAGTCATTGATCGAGCCCGCAACCGGGCATGTGCCCTGACCGGGAATCGAACCCCGATCGCCTGGATCCCAGGTCGACGCTCAACCGCTGAGCCATGCCCAGCCGGGCGGTTATGTTATCACCTTTAATCACCACTAAATATTTGCTTAGAAATTCCTTCATAGCAGTAATGACAATATAGTTTGCTGAAATATTTCAATAAACTAAACTAGTCTGGGGCTATTTAAAATGTTAGTTTGCTTCCAAAAGGACATGATGACCTGAAATGTCATCCCTAATGAGACAGACATTATCAGGGACTCTGCAATTTATCCACTGTTGAAATTTTTAGCAAGTCTAAAAAGCAGTCAATTTACTCCTTAATGCTCATGTATGTTCATGCTTTGCAGGGAGAATGAGAATGGCTTCTCATCCCGTACAGCTTGCCTCCTGTCTAATCTAAGCATTTTCTAATTCTAATTGCATTAAGCAGTGCACATCAGATGAGTTCATCTAGTCATTGAAAGAGGAGAGCATCCCACCGAGGGCTGAGCTGAGGAATCACTTAAAGCTTTTAACTACCAAGCTGTTTTCCACCTATTTATTTTCCATGACATCGATTATCATTTTCACAAGACTGGCTTCTCAATAGTTCCTTTTCCTGGTGTGGCACCATAAGAGTGATCTCCTTTCTCAGTGACATAAATCTCAATGCCTAATCCCCCTCACATTCTCAAACAACCGTCTCACCTAAATTCACTCACATATAATATTACGCAATGCGGTATTCAAGTGGAAAGTAGGATTTTAAAGTTTTGCTTGCTTTATGAATAAATTGCTGGGACTTATTTAGCTAGATACAAATGCAGTCAGATACCATGTTAGAGTGTAACCATTTACTGTCTGTTTGGGCCACATTCATCCATTCAATGATTAGAAGACTAAACTCTTAGGATCTGTTTCTGTTTAATTCCTTCATATCGGGCCATTTCTTAGTACATGTACTTTTTCTCTAATAGATTTGAGTAGTATAAAAACCATCTGAGACAATTGTCCATTTCTCAGGGAGTTACTGAAGACAAGTTACAAGTGCTAAAAGAAAATCTAATGTAACTTTAAATTAAAACTCAAAGTTCACAAACATTTCACCACTGTTTCTTCAAATAGTCACAATTCAAAGCCACATGCCCTGTGCGAGAAATTCTTTTATTATTTTTCAAATAAATTAAATAGTCACATTTGGTTCTAACTTAACTTGAAATTCACACATTTTTAATAAGGAATCACACATCTCCCTCAATAACAAGGATAGCAGGTCTTAGGAATTTTTATTTGTACTCTATGATATTGATATACTGTCAATAAATGTGTGAGTAACAGATGAACATCTGAATAAATCTTGAAAGACTAATCATTCTCTCTTAAGAATAGAGAATTTTGATAATGAGATTGAAAGATGGCTCCTACATGGGACTGGAGCAGAGGCATATAAATGTGCAGCCAGTCATTGATCATGAGGGCTAGAGAAGTGGAGGAAGTGATTCTGCCGGAGCAACAAATAAAGCTATTTGGAGAGCAGTACAGAGAAGAACAGTTCAGAGATTCATCATATAGCTCTTATAGGGGGAGGATCAGCGTTAAAACACAAACAGTGATGGTGTGTATGTGTGTTTGTGTGTATGTGTGTGTGTGTGATTCATTGACAAACATAAAATGGAAATTTTTTTGTGACCTAAGGTCTCAATGATAATAAATCAGAGATTCTATCATCAAGAAAGTACCAGACAAAAAGGAGAAATTGATATATATAATCTTATGATAAAGAAATTGATAAATAATTTTATAATAATTTAAAATAAGCATGAAACTCATTGTGTCACCTTGGCAGGTGATTAGAGAAGTTTTAATCAAGAATCTGGACTCCAAAGAGAATGAAAATGAACTATCTTGAAGTAGGGAATCTGTATATGTTTTACTCAGTTGCTGCCAGAGGAGTACAAGAGTGGGATTCCTCCCTCTCTTGTGGGAGCAGGGTCCTTGGGGCATTGTTGGAATGAGAATATTTAGAAGCCCCCTGGGAGGATGAGGGGTGGCAGAGGTTTTATTGGCGTGGGGTTACAGTCTTCAGTTCCCAGCATTCCAGTAGTGCTGCGCCTCTGGTATTCGTGTGTGACTTAACCTTAACCCTTAGGAAGGACCAAATCCATAATTCCTTGTTACATAATTTACCTGCCAAACAAAATAGTTTCTGCTATCCCTGGGTATCAATCATTCCTTGATAAGAACTTTTCGTTTACTACAGATAAAGATTAAGTAAAAGTTAATTGATGGCCCCTGTAACTGATGGTATATTTACAGCTTAAAGCATTGACCATTTGAAGTCATTTATGATTAGGTAGAAGACCACAAATCTTATCGTTACAGTGTCGTAAAAAATGTTTAAGTGGCAGATTTTTTTTTCAGTTATTAACATCTCTGAGTATTTAGTAACATAATTTACATTTGATGGGCCAATGTGTAGCAATGTTGACATTGGTAATTTGAAAAATTTCCTCTGAGACAACATGTCTGTTCTTCTGGGTGAATGAGTGGCTGTGTGAGGAAACATCAGTGTGCTTATGTGCTCAACCTTATATTTTACAATACTTTAAAATGGCAATATTTGAAGCATTTGATTTAATGTTTTAGACAAATTCCAATTTTATACGTAGATGTGAAATACAGGATAAATTTTATTTATATACAAGATGTAAATGTTGTGTCTTAGATACTTTTAAAAATCAGGATTATCTAAATGCATTAGGAGCCTGAATAACTTATAGAAGACTAGACCTCACCAATGATGTTTTCTAAGAAGCTTTGACTTCTAGGAAGTTGACTGGCTCAGGCACTTATTAGCCCACTAATAATGTCAGAACAATTTCTGATATTCACTTAGAGTGGGAGCTATTCAGACAAGATGCTTTCTGAGATTTGAACATTCTGACTTTTCCTAATGCACTCCCACTTCTTCACCCACGTATTTTCTCTGTATTATTTCAGAGATGAAATTAGTGCTACTGTCAAGAGTTCATAATTGAAATGCCATTGTTATTTGGTGTTCATATTATACCCAGACCAATGATCAAAGATAAACTAAAGGTCAAGGTGCAGTGGGTTAGAAAACAAGGAAGCGCTCACACAGACACAAAACTGGCAATTACAGTAGAAGCACATAACTGGCAAAATTTCTTCTTAGTGACAGAGTATATACTGCAGCTGAATGTAAAAATCAAAGATGATAGTGACAGAAATTAATTTTGTTCATATCATGAGCATTTATAGCAGACACAGCACAGGCAAGTTCATAGAGTAGCAGAAATTGAAAACACAAAAGACTTATTAAGGCCATCAAGTTCATCTCACGCCCAGTGAAAGCTTGTTTAGAGCAGGAATGATGGATGGTTCTTATTCTTAGTCTTCTCTAGCTTGAAATATTTTGAGAAGCAAGGCTTTTGCTTTTCTTCATTTCAGTTCAGTACAGCCCCAAACTAACGCATCAATTTCATCACAAATATGCCCCATGTGTGTACCCAGAGCTAAAAAATAATTGCCCTTCCTATAGTCCTCTAGAATAGCCAATTTTGTCTTTTCTGTACCTTTGCTTTGCTTTTCATACTGTTGGAATAGCCTCCCCATATTTTCCATAGAATTTTCTATATTTTTTTCCAAGTCGTCACAAAGGCCATCATGAAGCATTTCCAGATATCTTCAGTTTTTACTTTTTATTTTTACTTTTTAACTTCTCAACTTTTTATTTTGAACCAATTTTAGACTTAGAGAAAATTTTGAAAAATAAAACAGAAACCTCTTTACCTCCTCCTTCCATTTTTCTCAATGTTTTTTTAAGTAGCCAAATTACAATTATCGAAAGAAATCAATATTGTTATCATGCTATTAAAAAACTACAGACTATTCAAATGTTACCTATTTCTCCACTATTGTCTTTGTGTTAAATACCTGTAGTTAGATATGACAGACTGGAATTCATGGAAGAAACTGTGGCTAGAGATAATTTATTTAGGAGGCATAAACATATAGGTATTTAAAGCTATGGTTTTGGAGTAGATCACCTAGGAAGTGAGTACAGGTAGAAAATAACATGTCAAAATACTAACCACTGGAGATATCCAAGACTCACAAGCAGGGAAGATGGAGAATTCACCAAAAAGACTGAAAATGAGTAGTGAGTGCTGGGGTTAATATGTCAGCTATACAAAGTAATTTTGATGGTGCAGATAAAGGATTTTTAATTGTGAAAAGTAAGTTCTTGAGCAGGAAATACAAGATTTGATCCTATGCATACAAAGCAGAAGTAGAATGTTTAATTATAGTGTTTATGGTTACAGATCCAGGTATATGAGTAGCTAATAGTTTGAGTAACATGTAGTTCTCTTCTGTTAGCTTGTATTTTTTCAGTGGGAAAGAAAAAAGCAAGACAGCCATCTGAGAGTGAGACCTGGGGATGAGATCATAAAAATAAGGGTACTTAATGCAAGCAATTTTAATGATCACAGATCAAATAGAAGCTTAATACAGGGAACAAGCATTTCTTACTGACCAGTTTTCTGGATAGTCCTGTTTAAACTAATCTACTGGGTGGATCTCTTCCAAGCAGTTCTTGGATCCAGGCTCTGTCCAATATTTGGCTCCCACAATGTCAACATGGGGCTTCATCCATACTGCAGGGAGTGAGTAATGGGAATGTGGAGAAGGAACGTAAGTTCTTAACTGCTTTGATCCTCGAGTGTCTCATAATCTATACTCAAGTTTTATTGCCAAGTATGAGGCAATGTGTACCTGTCAACTGTCACAAAGCCAAACAATATAGCTTAGCTCTGACACTGAGGTATGGTTTTTGTGAGCATCTAGCTCATCTCTGCTAGAGTTGGTTTGAAGATTTGAGGAGAAAAGGGAATGACATTATTTTAAGTAATTAGAAAAATACAAATAACTAGATGTAGGATAACTACTGAGCAGCACTAAAGTCTTCTTTGATATACATATTTTTAAAAGTGAGAGTATTTAACACAGTTTAATATTGGTTCTTAAAGTTATGGTCATGGTTTTAAAGTGAGAGTAGTCATTTTATAATTGTGATATTTCTGCCTATGGAGAATAGGAAAATAATTAGATTTAATCATGTTAGAGATTTATTTGGAAGGTTCAAGTGAAGGAGGAAAGGGAGTTGAGGGAACTGGCAAATAAAATTGATTATGGATCCAATCTGAATCCTAAAGGATGTAAAGACATAAACTCTGTGAGTAACAATGGGAAGATTACAGGATCAACAAATTCATGGTGCCTTTGGGATTAAAAAGCAATTTATTTGAGTCAGGTGTCAGAGGGAATGAGGTAGAAATGTACAAGCAGTGGTCAGTCAGTGAAGGGCTTACAACTGAATGTGACAATGAAATGTGGGATTAGCAAGAGGATCATCAGAGGTAAAAATATTGGAAGTATCCTCTACAAGAATGTTGAAATAATTGTGAATTATTGATACAATTGTAATTGGCTAGTTATTAATAATAGGAAAAGAGCAAAGGAAAGGCCAGTTATTATAGGCATATCATTTGGGCAGCTTCACTGGGAAGCTGCAATTTCATACTCCCCAGGGAGGCAAGGGACCCAACCAAGGGAAGACAGACATATGCCCAGTAAAGTTGGGGAGACATAGGGCAGGTACTTGTTTGTCAGTCATACCTGGGCACAGAAATGTTTGGCCAGAATATGTGTGACTACCACAAGAGCATAAACATTTGGAAATACATAAACCCCTAAACAAAGGAGTTCGCTCTCTTGGGGTCTCATTGCCCAAGTTACTCTTGCTTTTGGCTCTCTTTCATTCTCCCCTATGGCCCACCGCTATGCAGACCCCACAGGCAATGTGCCAACGGACTGCAGCAGGGAAACATAAACTAAGCTGGCTCCAACATGGAAAGGAAATCCTGGAAATTGGCTCTGATTTTAGCTCTACTAAAACCCCAGCTACACTTCTTCTATGACTGGACTAAGGGAAATGGGAATCTGGAGACCCATGGGTGTAATTCCATAGAAATAAAGCTTCCTACATAGCTCATCCTCTGTGGGGGTCTCCAGAAATGCTTATTCCAGTGGTACCCTAAGGACCCCACTTTCACTAGCAACTGGAGGAGATGAGCCCCTCTCCCGTCCTATAACATTATGATGAGAGAAAAAGAGAGGGTGGCTGTGATTCATTAGCCTAATGTTGGAGTTATGAAGAGGAGTAGACCAGGGGATTGCAGATGGCCATCTGATTTTCAAAGGAGTTGGGTTTTAAACAGACTAGAGAAGATCATCTGGAAGTGACCAAGAAGGGTGAGGAAGATTCCTATTCCATCTCTCTGCAGTGACATATTTGAGAGGAAAAACAGCCACTATTAGAGGGCTGCAAGGAAGAATGAAGCCTCAGGGCACAGTAACAATTTTATTAATAAGAAAATGGCGAAGGAATGCTGCAAATAAGGAATTTCAGTGATAAAACAGCATGAATTTCAATGGACAAATAAAAGATACATTGTTGTCCAGAGGAGTCAGATTGGGTCAGATGAAGGGATTGACAGTGTTTTTTCAGGGTGAGAATCTTACTGACGAGGGATGATATTAGAGCTTAATAGCTCACACTATTCAAACATTAACTTTAGACCATATATTTTAAGTGATGCATTATATTAACCTATTTATTTCCCACAACCCAATAAGGTAAGTACTATTCTCACATGTAGCCCCATCCTACAGGTAAGAAAACTGAGGTACAGAAAAGTCACGAAATTTTCCCAAGGTCACACAGTAGATATATAGTTGTAATACAATCTTAAGTTTGAACCTGGGACTCATTCTCTTAATTATTATACTCCACTGCTCTTAATATGGTGAAGTACTGTGCAGCGTTGGTTCTCTCCCATGTCATCCAACACATGAGATTTCATTGAAATGAGATGAGGTATTAAGTGATACATATTACTCAAAAGAGTTTGTTAGGGTGTTTCAAACGCTTTCAAATGAAAAGCTATATAAAAATAACAACCGGCATTATAAATTTTAATCCAAGGAATCTGGGTGTATTACATCCCTCTGCAAAAATAAATTATATATTTATATCATACAAATGTTTCTTGGCTTCTGCAGTTTTAAAAACTCTTATTGTTTATATGCATGCAATAGGTAGAATCCATGTTTCTTCCTTATATTTTACTTCTTTTTGACTTGGCTCCAGTTAACCTTTGCAACTTGTTCAATGAGAAACTCCAGTGAACTGTATCACCATACACAATTAATGGTTGAGTGGTCTATAATAAATGAAAATGCCACCACTGCTTAGCAATTAGCTTATGGATCATCTCCAACCACTTAGAACCTCTTCCATCTGCAGCATTTAAACATGCTGGGTGATTTAAATTATACTTAAAGCGAATGGCAATATTCAATTACTAGTGGGCTCATTGTGTGGAATTGTCACCATTATGATTAACAGCCCTTATGAAAAACAATTAATTTGGTGTCTTATTGCTAGGTCAACTATAAAAGTTAATCCCCTAGGAAAGAATTATGTTTATCAGTACATACCCTTTTATAATGCTTTGATCTAAAACATTAACATGACCCCTTTAAGAAAAAGTTGCTGAACTTGAATGTGAAAGTGTATCTTTAACATGGGGGGGCGGGAATTAGCCATTTATTTTTCTTGCTAAAAGAACATAGTGACAGGGAAATAAAAGGAAAGTAAAAGAGAAATAAAAGCTCAATTTGCACAGAAATCAGGTATATTCTCTCATATTTCAGATCTATCTTTGGTAACTCAATAACTTACATTCAAGGGAGAAATGGCAGCTAGACAAAGGCATTTGACTTTGTATAGAAAGTTCAAGTACAAAAGAGATATATTTCATTTTAAACACAAATAACTTTCTCATCTAACTAAACCGCTGAGTTAAAAAGAAAACAAGAAACAAAGCAGCACAGCCTTTTTTCAGCAGATGATTTCAATAGGTATATAAAAGAACTGTTCCTGATTTATTCATAATCCCCTGGGTGAGGTGAGAGGAAAACCACTCTGCTCTTTTGAAAATCCCTGTCTGCTCGTATTCAGTCTTCCCTGAAGGAGATAAGATTTAGTATCCTTCTGCTCTCCCAAGACCTTGGAATCAAGGAGTCAATGATTTGGATTGTGATGTATTTGTTATTTTTACCTATGTATTTGTTGTATTTATAGGCAGTTATATCTGTGTGCAGTCCCACTGGACTTATTTAGATGATGTTTTTAACTTCTTTCCTAGCCATTTCTTTTCTGAAATTATTGTTTAATCTGTTACTTAGTCCTCTGCAATATAATATTTTATTTTCCATTAATCAAATTCTTCATTTGGATTTATACAAAAGTTTCTTACAATTATTGTTATTGCTCTGGGTTCCCCAAAGGGAACTTGAAGGACACTCATTTAACTGGTTTGGTTTGGTTTTGGTTTGTTTATATATAAATGATTGAACATCAGCACCATTAAAAAATCTTGTTATTGCAGTTTCTCATGGCAATTTGTCTGTCTTGATGTAACTGAACAATCTAACCATGAGAATATGCCAGAGTCTTCTCTTTTGCGTGTCAACATTGTCCTATATATGTTTTTATTTTGCCTCTTCACATTGCATTGTAATAACACCTATGCATGATTTGCATCCTATTATGAAAACTTAAGCATAGTAATTGCATTTTACTCATCTTTATATCTCCTATATTTATAGAGTATATGGCCTATGAATATTTGCTAAATAAATAAATGAGTGAAGCAATAACTGATATTCAGCAAATGGGTAGATGACATTGATAACAGAGAATTGTGCTAGATGTATACAGTGGTAAAATAGCATGGTCTAATAATATTTCCGCTAGTAATATTAAGATATCCAGGAGCTCCATATCAGTCTGCCACAGTAAGAGTCAGGGGCCACAGAGCTCACTCTTAAGCCAAGTGGTCTGGCCAAAATCCAAAAGCAAATTTAAGTAATTTGTTAGTGGATGCAAGTCATTCAGGGACAGTTTTAAGTAGGTTACAGGCAAGGGTGAAAAAAAGAAAAGAGAAGAGAACTCCCAGAATCTCTCACTTATATAGAACTTTATGGTTTGCAAAATATATTTGGGAATGATAATCTTCTTGATGCTCAGAAGAACATAATAAAAATAGTTTTTGTTTTTTTTTAAATATATCTTTATTGATTTCAGAGAGAGGAAGGGGGAGAGAGAGAGAGAAAGAGAGAGAGAGAGAGAGAAACATCAATGATGAGAGTCATCATTGACCGGCTGCCTCCCGCACTCTGCCGACCAGGGATCGAGCCCACAACCCGGGCATGTGCCCTGACCAGGAATCGAACCACGATCTCCTGGATCCTAGGTCGACACTCAACAGCTGAGCCACCTCCGGTCGGGCAGTTTTGGTTTTGTTATATCCATTTTACAGCCAAGGACAGCAATTCCTAACATTTTAAGTGACTTCCATAAGATGGTACAGACATTTGAACCAAGATAATTCCATAGCCTTACTTCTCAGAGTATGGTCCTTAGATAAGGAGTCTGGATGTTATCTGAGACATTATCGGAAATGTAGACTCTTAGACCCCAGACATACAGAATCAAAATCTGCCTTTAAACACATTTCACAGGTGATATATATATATATATATATATATATATATATATATATATATACCCATTTTACATATATATATATTTATGCACAATGTTATAACATTTGAGAAGTGCTGGGCTAGTTCTCCTCATACTATATTATATCCATCATTACATGAACAAATTAGTCATCGTATAAGATGCTGTGGCATTTCTAGAAAGAGTAGAGCCTGAGGGGTAAAATGCAGATCTGCACACATACAGCATAGTGGGCAGGAATTAGGACAAACATTTGGGAGTGTTTGTTTACTTGTTTTGCAAAGAAAGATGTTTGGGATAAAATAAGAGGCTTCAAAATAAAAAAATAAAAAATAATGCAGGAAAAAGTTAAGGTTTAGTATTTTGGGGAATTGGGTATATAAAACAGTCAGGATTATAAGCATAGGTGATTTAAACTCGAGGGTGCTGAATACATCTTCCTTCCTTTCTGTTATCACAATGCCTAGCAAGTTATTATATTTGTTTGCAGAGAATTTGCTAATTATGACAGTTACTTAAAAATACAAAAATAAAATAGTGTCAGTCTATAGCATGCATTAGAAAGTGTAATGCACTTGATTACCAGATTACATTAAAATGTATATCATACTAAGGAAAGAATACGCTGAAGTATAAGGCCATTTTTGAAGATCTTGCTTTTTTTTCCTTTTGGTCTGTTTATTTTGTCATTGATGTTCACTTTTTTTTTTTTTTTTTTTAATGCTGATCCTTAACATTAGATAAGATTTCAGGAGAATATTTTGCATGAGAATATATGAATAAATATAAAAACCTTTACATTAGTAGGAGTTACCTTATACTACCAACAGTTTCCTAAAATGAGACCTAGAAATGTATGAAATAAGGAAAACCGAAAAATTTCCTGTCTGAACTCAAACAAATGACTGAACACTGTAGGAGGTGGATAAACATTTTCTTTTATTTTACTCGGGTGCAAAACAACATTCTAAGGTCTTAAATGTCAGAATGTATAGATAACAGCCCCTCCTTTGGCTGCAAGTTCAACTTAAAGATTTCTCTGACCCCAGAAAGACTCATTCATTCATGATAATGAGAGATAGTACTGAAATGCTCCTATTTACTTTGGGAACTATGGTTTGGAAAAGACCTACAAAAGCAATACACTGTAATTAACCTAGTTATGAATAACAGGAAAGGGGCAAAGGGAAGGCCAAATATTATAGGCATGTCATTTGGGCAGCTTCACCAGGAAGCTAAAGCTTTGCAGTCCCCAGAAAGCCAACGGCCTGTTCCCCAGATCGCTGGGGGAAGGGACTGACATGCCCTCAAGCTGGGAGGACTAGCGAAGGAGCTTGCTGTCAGTCCCGCCTGGGAACAGGTCATTGGCGAGAATGGGCATGGCCACTGCAAGCACTGGGAGACTTGGGGTACTTAATTCCTTGAACAATGGAGCTCGCTCTCCTGGTGCCCTTGGTGCCCTTGTGCTTTTACTTCTCTTGCCTCTCTTGGGACTCATTGCAGGGGGCACACTCTCATGGTTTCCCTGCATTCAACCTCATGCTCCATGGCCATGCGGACCCCACCCACAATGGACTGATGGACTGCCACTAGCCTGATTCTGAACCAGACCCAGCTGCAACATGGAACGAAAACTCTGGACACTGGCTTTGCTTCTAGCTCTACTGAAACCCCAACTGCACTTTTTCTATTACTGAACTAAAGGAAACCCCAAGATATAATTTCACCCAAATAAAAATCATTCATCCTCCCATGTGAATCTCAGAAAATTCTTTGTCTCCAGATATTGTAAAGACTCCAGCCCCAGAATTCAGTGGGGAAAGGGATACCCCACTTTCCCCAATAACAAAAGCATTCTAATAACACCAGTGAAATTGTACCTGGCTGAGGGCAGATTATACTTTGTCTATAATTTATAGAATTATTTAATCTATGTTTTCTTTCTTGGGATTTTCAGGAAAAAAGAATTAAGAATGCACCTAAATTTTGATCTTATTATGGGGGAATAGAAACTAGGTAGAGAATTCCCAAGTGTTTTGAGAAAGTAAGCTTATTATTATCTGAATAATATCTCTTTTTTAAGTCAAATTATATACACCTGTTTCTTTTGTTTGTCTTATTATTTTTGTTGTTGCTATAGTCAAATTATACTCAGTATGAGTTAAGATGTGTTATTTTCAATAGTGAACTCTTGGAATTTTATTGTGACTTTAGGCAGCAATGTAGCACAGTGTATTGATTTTTACTGCATGCAGAATATACATTTACACTCTAATCATTAACCTTACAAAGATATTTGACTTAATGAAAACACTTGGGAATGTCTGTTGCTACATTTGTTATCAACATGTGAAAAAACAGCTATCAGCTGTCATTCAGTGGCAGGACTCACTAAACCCCATTGGTTGCTTGAAATGAGGCAGAACATAAATAGTAAAATTTTATTTCAAGAGCATAAATTAACTTATTTAAAAATATAATGTGTCTACCTTCTAGAATGTATCTGTATTTACCAGGTTTTCTTTTATTTCCCCCACTGATTTGACATTTGGAGCCTTGCTGACTCTGGAAAGATTACCGCTCCCAAGGCTAGCCAGTTCCTGGAGATAGTAAACAACTTACTCAGTGAGTACTTTTTCAAATGCTGACCAGGCCACCCAGAGTATCTAGGACCAACCACCTCCTTTACCAGGCTTTCACAGTCTGGGCCATGATCCACCTGCCCTGATCATCCCTGGGGCCAGACAGAGAACAGTCCCTATACCTCAGAGCCCTCTGAAATAACTCAAACTAGTCAATCTTACACCTACTTTCCAACCTCATTCATTCCTTCCCAGGGAAACAACAAAATAGGCTCTTCCCACAGTTTCCACTTTCCCTCTAACTCCCAACTGACCCAGATGCTTTCCTGTTGACACCCTTAAAGTGTGGAGTGCCCCTTACTCTTGGGATCTGTGAACACATAAAACTAACCTTTTAATGGCAGTCGTTTCCTAATCTGTTGGCTTTATACATAAATAATAAAAGCTATGTTAAAAGAGTATCATGATTTTTTTTTCAGGCTAGAAAAAAGTATATCACTATATTTTTAAACTTAAATAAGATTTGAGTTATTAAAGTTGTATTGAAGATGCTATGGTTTGTGGGTTTTTTTCTATATTTTAATAGAAACATTTTTAGATCTTTGTTTTCTAGAGTACAAAAAAGTAGAATGAAAAATACATGTTAAAATTGTTCATTTCAATTAAGCTAGAATAGCACAGTGCACTACAACTGTAAATCAAGAATACTAATCCTATTAAATAGATATTGAAACATTGATTTTTTTAATTTTTTTTTTTTTTTTTTTTTTTGTAGGAGGACCATGCAAATATGTAGAGAACTTTGGCTAGTTAGAAATCCACCCGTCCAGGCATGGCTCAGCAGTTGAGCGTAGACCTAGGATCCAGGCAGTCGGGGTTCGATTCCTGGTCAGGGCACATGCCCAGGTTCTGGGCTCAATCAATGATTCTTTCATCATTGATGTTTCTATCTCTCTCTCTCCCTCTCCTTTCCTCTCTCTGAAATCAATAAACATATATTTAAAAAAAAGAAAAATGAAATCTAAGTTCACCCTGTAAGCAATTATGTAACTTCCAGTCAACTCTGAGATAACTTCACCTTCTGTTGTCCACCTAGAACTGTACTGAACAGTGGCTATATGTGCCCACACTGCAGGAGGTGCTATGGGTATCAAGCTGAATAAAATAAAGTCTCTCTTCTTATGAAACTCTTTTCTGTATGGCAAACATATTTTTTGATATATAGTATTTTGAAAACAGTGGGAAACAGAGAAAGACAAGTAACACATGACTTCATGTATATATGGAATCTAATGAACATAATAGGTCCATAGGCATGGATGCATGGAACAGACTGACAGATCTCAGAGGGGAGTGGGCAGAGATAGGAAGAGATTAACTGAAGAACTAATATTTTATATGCATAGCTGATGGACATAGACAGTAATGTGGTAAAGGCCTGGGGGGGCAGGTGCTGGGAGGAAGGGGACAGAGTGGGGAGGGGGGATTGAAGGACATCTGTAATAGTCAGCATTAAAAAAAAAGAAAAACATACATTTGATGTATCAAACGATTCGGCAAAATAACAACATATTGGATATGCACAAATGCTATTAAACTCAACAAATTAGAGAAAAGGGCACATCAACTTATCTACCTTCACACAGTAATGTGTGAGCAGGACATGTGAGAATTATTCTGATCTTCCAGAATGTAGCATAGGTCATAAGTAGAGGGTGGGGAAAAGTAAGTATACAGTGGTGCATACGCCAAACACAGAGTTTATTCTTGTGTTATTATTTTCCATACAAACAACTGTAAACCTACTTTTGCTCTATTCTGTATATAGTTTAAACTCAACTTTCAAAAGCGTGGTGAATTGAGGAGATACACATCAATTAAACATAATAGAAATTTTGCAAAAAATATGAAAAATATTTTAGACATATGTCCAGTACTAAAATAAAGATATGGAATTACCTATTGGTTAGATATAAAATGGGAACTCAAGACCTAAGCAATAAACTGCACTGGGTCATAGATGCTGAAAAAAAAGATGTAATTCTCAGGAACATAATAGGTAAAAGTTCTTTAATAAAACTTTACAATAGTAGTCTATACTCAAATGATCTGGGATCTGGGTTTCAGTACCTATGTAAATTCCAAATAGCTTAAAAATGCTATTTGAATTTCAAAACAAAACAAAACCCAAAAAATAACCAAAATCAAACTATAAATACTGTGATCACCAATGTGGCAAATGAGCAAGAAAGTAATTTCTCTTTCTATAGACTTAGAAATAAAAGTTGAAGGCAATTGTAAATAAAATCCTACAAAAGTGATGCTAACCTAAGTTTATTTGTGAGAAATTAAACTCTAGATCTATATGCATTCTAAATTACAGAAACTGCATGGACCATAAACCTAATCAAGAAATTAGCATACAAATTATTCCAGTACCATTGGAAAGCTAGAGCTGCAGGAGACGCAAACATAAAATTGCTATGTCAGGACACTTTCACAGTACATGACTTCAATTCAGAAAAGGACCCCCTATAGCAACAAGCTCAAATTAAAAATTACAACATATACAAAGAGATAACTGAGTATGAAGGAATTGTCAGTTACCAAGTAAGAAGAATCATCTCCTAAATTAAACATGATATTTGAAGAATATTACACTAATCTGTTAAAATTCATGAGACAAAGTAAGAATAGAAAATACACTAACAAGTGTCAGCATTTCAGTAGACCTATATATTAAAAAAATTATTTCCTGAAATATTAATTATTAAAATAAAATGTAATATATCAGCTAAAAAGTATTAGACACAGGTAAAAAGAAAATTAAAGAACTGAATGAATAAGAAAGAGAAAAAGTTGCCCAGAGGGCAGAGGGGGAAAAACCCCACATATGAGTGTGTGTTTAAGAGACATGAGGAAACATAGAAGAGAAAATTATAATGTTCACTCTAATTAGTGTTCAAGAAAGAAAATAAATTAGAAGGGGCAATATTCAAAATAAATGATAATGTTACTTTTTCATAATTAAACATAGAAATGAGTTTGCAATTTCAAAACATAAAATCTCAAGGAGAAATAAATGAAAACAAGTCTATAATTATCATGGCAAGGTGCACCAAACACAAGAAATATGGCATATTAATGGAAAAAAAATCAAAATGAAGTTATAAAAAATAATGAAAATCAAATTGACAGGTTTTTAAATTTCCAACCATAAGGACTAAAAGACATTGAAATCAATACCTTCAGTGTGCTGCAGTGTGGAATGGCAGCAGGAGCGGTTGTGGGAAAAGAGATAAAAAGAGCAGCCTGGGGTCCTGTATCTGCAATGCAATACCATCCTGTAAGAATGAGGAAGGAAGGGATATGTCATTTCCAGGTTAAAAATGGACTGAGAAACCTTACTATTCAGGGTTCTCCAGTGAAACATAACCACTAAGAGAGATATATATATTACCTCAGTGAGATCTTGTCCTTCTGAATTTGCTTTATGCAGTCTGGAAGCTTCATTTCTGGATTTGTTTTGGAATGGTCTCCCTCACCATAATATGAAAAATGATTATCATTGAGCTCCTATATTGCCAACACTCAGTGCTAAATTCCTTTACATGTTTACTCATACTTAATTCTCTTAATTAACTCATGAAGATAGGTTAGAGTAGATTTCCATATCTACATTTTGAGTTAAAAGCTATCAAGACAAATTTAGAAAGAAACCCTACGCCTTTCTTTGCCTTTCAAGAAATGTAGTCTTACTGCACACTGAAATACTCGGTAAGATTAAGAATCAGAATGACCCATGTTTAATAACTGCACAACTAGTTATTTTCATCAAGAGGAAAGCTCACAGAGAATCTTTAGTCAGCAGTACTTTATGATTTAACCAAACTTTTTTTCTATTTTCATTTCTTGTTATTTTTTTTCCAGCAAGAGTGACATTTATCATGTGTTGTGGATCTTGTTCCCTTAAGGCTGATTTCAGAGGGTTTTTTATCTCTATTGATTTGTTTTATCTGTGACACTTATCTTTGTTTAAACACTTTCCTAAAAGTTGCTATCTGCTGTGTTACTTATTATCTGGTGGAAATTCAAGAGAATGAGAACAACATTTGACCTACAATCAAATGCATGCCAGAGAAAATTCTAAATGGAAATTTGAAATAAGGTATTGTATTAACCTTACATGAACAGAGCATTAAAGATCTACATTTATCATATATTTTTATTGATCTTTTCAAAACCATGGGGAAACTATGAAAAAAAATGAAGTGGAAATATACTGTTTTCTTTAAACGTGTTAAAAACAATTTTTTTAAGACACTAACAATTTTCAATCAAAGTGTATTTGTCTACAGGTTAGTATTAATTTCTCTGTGTTCTGTACTATAAAGCAAAACATTTTTTTTAAATTTAATAAATATTAAACCTTTGAGGAGGGTAGACCTTAACATATATTGGAATGTTAATAGAATGCCTTACAATTAAAAATGCAATAATAATTCTATGTTTTGGCCTCTCTGTTACAGAATCACAGTGGTTTTCAAACACCTTTCATAAATCCGTTGCTTTTTCTTCATTAGGAAAATAAACATTTCTTGACTCTGCTATTCTATAAGAAAACTGAATCTTTTAACTATTAAGGATTACATTAAAATGTTATGTTTGCCAAGTAAATGAAAATGTCTTAATAAACTATGCTTGCAAGAAATAAAGTAATTTTTATTATTTTATATTATGTGTGGAAGTTAAAAATCATTGTTTTATTATAAAACTTAATTATTAACAAAACAGTAACATATACATATTACTTGAGCTCATAACCTAACCTAACAAAGATCACATTTAAGTGAAAAATTTACTGGCTAGTTACTCTTCGTAGGTCATAGAAATATATAATTGTTTCACAGGAAATAACTTATGAAAGTGGTTAATAATATCTTGAGATGCCTCATTAATTCTACATGCTTAAGGCAAATTCATGAGTTTAAATTTTAAGGAAAGATACCTGTGAGCTCTAATTGGCATTTTGTACTGTAAACAATATTATGTTGTGTAAATTTTTTTTCTTCTGGCTCACTAAACATTTGTATTATTATATTCATGAAGAAATTTATCTTTGGAATTAACTAGATATATCTATGTTTTGGAATAAAATGTTCTTAAACACAGAAAAATATTAGCATTTATTAGAATCATATATTTTATAAAGTCACCAAACATAGTATTTTTACAATCACTGCTTTGGAAAATACTTGTGGGTTATCATTATGAATTATAATATCTTCTGTATTCAGGATATTCCTTTTCTTCTTTTTTATAAGTTAATATATAGAAAAAGTTCATAAAAACTCAAGGTTTCAAAGGCAGAAGAGTTGTCTAGAACCAACCTGGAAACTGTCTCTTGCTCTAAAGTGATCCCAGGTAAGCAATTGATCATATTAAATGTTTCAATGGTTATTATTATATTCACATAAATTTAATTCTGAACACTTTGGATACAGGTGCCCTCTGGATAAGAAGAATGCTGAGATACTAAATCCTGAGATCACACTTGACATACCTTACTGAAACACTTACTTTACTCTAAATTTTTAAAATAAGCATTGTAATTTGCAAGTTGCTTAAAAATATCGCTGTTAGATTCCAGTTTCCTTTAAAACATGTAGCTTGTGAATCATCATTTCGACCCTCACAAGAAACAAAACTGAGCAAGTTGAAATACAACATTTCTTGGTTCCATCAGAGAATTGAGGTCACAGGACAAGCTGTGACCCTGAAACTGGACAGGCAGGTGAATTCAGGGAGCACATATAGGTCAGTTTACCTGAAGCAGAAGTTTCTGGGGCCTCTGAACAGTAACTTTCATGAATTCCTGGAAGCTGAGTGTGGAGTAGATTGAGAGAGAGAAATTCCTGGTTGTCCAGCCTGTTGGAGGTGCCCCATACTTGGAGGTCTTATCTCCAAAACACCCACAAATTTCTCACAATAAAGTTTAGAGGAAAATCATCTTTTGTTTGGTCAGGGAAAGGGGAAAAAGTAACCATTTGAAATATACCCATGGGAAAGGTAACCATTTTGATAAGACTTCTCTAGCGAGCCTTAGCCTTTTCCAATGCAGGGGCAGGGACATTACCCCATTCCAGCCCACTCTAGCTTTTCTGCCTCAACTAAGGAGGGATAGGAAACCTAAGAGGCACTTGTGAAGGTCACAAAATAGGAACACAGATCAGTCAAAAGGCTAAAACTTAATCATAGGTTTACTAGACACTTCCCCTCTCCCAGCATCTTAGCAACACATCCACAGGGCTCTTGTATAGTAGTGGGAATACAGCGACGAGTCCTTTAAAGTGCAGACTATAGTTAAGAAGGACTTTCAAGGGTAAACCAAAGACAACAGGGGAGACACAAAAGGACCCTGAAGAAAAACGAAATCTCTGACACCGACTGTTTCAGCAAACAGTAAATATAGCCTACCTCCTAGCCAGATGAACATAACCCAAAACATTAAAAGACTGCTTATTTCAGTTCCTATTACCTAATACATCATGTCATGCTAAAAAGCAAAACACACACATGCACATATACACATACAAACACCCATAAAAGCAACATACGATTGATTTTAAGCAGACCATTTTTTTATTTTGGAAATTGTTTAAATACTTATTAGCATTTTCTAGAAATGTGGGGCAAAAATAAAATAAAGGAAATATATGTGAGTGTTACTACAGTCCTAACAAAAACAAAATTCTACATTTGTTTCTTTCCTAATGAACATATTTGCAGAACACTTGCCAGATATAAGCAATACATCATTCAATTTTAATTTACTTTGATGAAAGTGATTTCAGAGTTGTGCCAAATCCTTTTGGAATGGCGTGCCCATACAATTATTGAATGCTTCATAGTTTCCAATTTATCCATCATTAATGAAGCTAATGTGATGGGCAAAGAGAAAAAAATAAGAATAATCCACTCCAACACTGACAAATGTACAAGGGCCATAATAGAGTAGAGGTGCTTTCAGTGTAGATTTTCATCTCCATGTTGCTTTTGGCTACAATGTACAAATACCCATCCTTCACACACACAATTTGGAACCTGGCAATCAAAAGCCAATGTGTGTTTTGAAATGCTTTTATTTTAATGCTATTCCATAAGCATTAATATTTGTAAATTTAAGTTTTTTGGAAATAAAGGTATAAATTTGTCAATGAGAATAAAAACACAAATGAGTAGGTTAGCAAGTATAGCCAAACAGTTTATTGAGAAATATTTGCTGTCCACATTCAACAAACACACTGAACAATGGGCACGGTGTGATTCTCACGTTCAGTGATACGAATGCTGGGCAACAGTTAACAGATTGAGAATTCCCAGTCACATTTTAGTTTGCGTTATGTTTAACTAGAGGCTGCCACTAAATCAGAGTATAGGGGAAAATAGCAGTTTTCATACTTGTTTGGTTGATCTGTTTTAATGTGTTTTTATAGGAAGGTCAGAAAGGATCTTCTATTGCAAAGTATATTTTACAGAAAATAATGAAAGTCAACCACAATTTTACTAAGAATTTATTGGACAGCTTTTTTGGTTGCCTGTCATTTTGCATTGTGCATAAAAACTAATTTTTTCCATTCTTCCTTTCATTATCAGGATCATATTTCTGTTATATACATAGTCATAACAGATTATTATTTCAAGCATTTGCATGCCTCCGAAACGTTTGCCATGCTTTAGCTCTAATAGTTGTCTATTTCTTTGTGAAATAGACATCTTAGGGGCATGCAGAAATTCTCTGAAGGCATCCATAACTTTCAATTTGCTTTTATATTTATACAAAATTTGCATGTATTTCACAAATACTTTATTGTATGTGAGTCCTATGTGGCCAAATTTGAGTTTTGAATGTCCAAAAGGAATACATTTGAACCTTGGCCATACAAATGTATTTTTAGATCATGGAATCAAGTGCACAGCATTTAAAATCTCAATTCTGGAGTCAGACAGACCTGAGTAAAATCCAGGATCTCCCATTTCAAAATTTTTCTTTTGAAAATCTTACAAAATTTTTGAAAATTTCAAAAATGTTTCTTAACCTCACTTAGTCTGAGGCTTTGTTTTTAAAATATGTAAAAAGATAATATACATAGCATTTTAAATTATATGTGTATATATATATTGATTTATATATCTAGATCTACTTGGATATCTATATATCTCTATGTCTATGTCTATCTCTATAGTTTTATCATCTATCTATCATCTATCTATCTATCTATCTATCTATCATCTATCTATCTATCTATCTATCATCTATCATCTATCTATCATCTATCTATTATCTATCTATCATCTATCTATCTATCTATCTATCATCTATCTATCTATCTATCTATCTATCTATCTATCTATCTATCTATCTATCTATCTATCTATCATCTATCTATCATCTATCTATCTATCATCTATCTATCTATCATCTATCTATCTATCTATCTATCTATCTATCTATCTATCTATCTATCTATCATCTATCTATCTATCTATCATCTATCTATCTATCTATCTATCTATCTATCTATCTATCTATCTATCTATCATCTATCTATCTATTATCTATCATCTTTCATCTATCTAAATTTGTTATATAAAATATTCTGGAAATTTAAAAAAGAAACCAATATAACAGCTTATCTGTAGTGGTGGGATTCTCAGTTGGAGGGTCACGATCAAGAAAGATTGGGAACAAGTATGGAAGCAAAACTACTTTTTTTTTTTCACCTGCCCTCTGTTTTGTATTATGTGGTTGTACTATCTACTCATTATATAATTTAGAAAAGAGAAAAACTACTTACAATGAAACAGTACTGCATAGCTGCTTCAGTGGCTGTAAGCCATTAGCTGCAGAACAACCCCGAGACTTTGGTGGTTGCCCAAGACTGTTACTTGGCCTCTGAGGTTCAGCTGCGTAGCAACGGCTGGCCCGAGGGCCTTTTTGTTCTTTTCCTCTTTCTTGACCATTTTTCCCTGGAACTTTTCTCAACTAATGTTCGAGGATTTAAACTTCTTCAGGCACAGTCACTATAAATAGAAATAAAGAATTGTTAACCAATTTTTCTGAGCAGCATTGTAAGGTAAATTTGTACCTCTTTAGTGTTAAATCCATAGAACAGTGGCTCCCTAAAAAACACTGGGCACCCTTCTTAGGGACAGAGACACAGTGTTCACATACATTATCCAGCTTAATATTTTTAAGCGGATTTTCATTTATTGATCTGAGAGAGAGAGAGGGAGGTAGAGAGAAACAGTAGTTTGTTGTTGCACTTATTTCTGCATTCACTGGTTGATTCTTGTATGTGCCCTGACCAGGGATTGAACCGGCAACCTTGGCATATGGGGACAACGCTCTAACCAACTGAGCTACTCGACCAGGGCTGAAATTAATATTAAAGAACTCCTAAAATGACTTACTTCTCTAAAAACAAAAGGTCCAGCACATTAAATTGTCAAGGTCACAAAATAAGAAAGTCAGACTGAGTGCTAAGCTTTATTATTGACTTCTTAATACAGCTGTTCCCCAGTAAACTATGCTCCCGGCACTGAGGTCTTTATATAGGAACCAGCTCTATCTTTAGTGGGTTCGGTTGGTATTAGTCATCACTACAGGTCTAGGCACCAATTGTCTGCTACTGTGGGAATAAATGAAGACCAAGTACGTGAGAGCAAGCTAAGACTCTTCGTTCAAAACATGAGACAGCAAGGGAGTCAGCCACCATCACTTGTGTTTGGTAAAGACCCAAAGGCAGGGAGGAGCAGGAACACTTTATGGTGAAAAAAGGAAAGGCTTTGGGTGTGCTGTGATTGGAGAGAGTTGCCACAGGGAAGCTAGAGCAGACTGAGAGGTAGGGCATCCTAGGTGCTTGGTTAGGAGGAGGGGCTGTTTGGGTTCCTCTGATTGGTTCTTGGTTGGAAGTGGAGGCAGCAATTAGAGAAGCTGTCAGTTATTGAATGAGTCCTGCAGAGTCTAATTTTCACCACTGGTCAGCCCTCTGTCCCTTTGTACAGTCAGCCCCTCTCTGCACTCCAGGGGGGCACCCTCAGCTGGAGGGAACCATGAACCAAGACAGCCTTGACGTTCCTCTCAGCCTGAAGAAACTTTAGACAGCTTTCTTCCTCACTCTAGGCTTCTTTCTTAGAGCTTTTACTATAGAAAGTGTATCACTGTAAATTACTTCTCTGTCCCTTTAGAGCTAAAGCTTTAAAAAGCATCTTGCCAGTTTTACAACCTAGGACTGTTTGTCTCAAGGGAGCCATCCTATCCAATGAAATCATCAAGGGAGATATGTACCGACTTCTAGTCTCTGTGGGAGGGTAGAGCTGAACTTCTAACTTCCTAGGGCACCTTGTTGCAAATTGTGAAACTACTCTCCAACAACAGGAAGAGGTTTACTTCTCTTTTGAGTAAATCAGCAAACACAGAGTGTCTGTGATCTCCCTCCACCCCAGCTCTTAAAGATGCTCTCAATCTTTGTTTCAGTGGAGTTGAGATTTTCCCTCTCTCCTATTTCAATAGCCTTGAATCAAATCTTTCTTCCCTGTTTGACTTCTCCTGGTGTGAATTTGGTTTTGTCTTGTACGTCAGAACTTCAGTGTCACTATTTTTTCTATCCATATTTTAAAGAATAAAATTGTTAAGTGTGGAAGGCGGAAAGGCTAACATAAACATATAACTCAAAATGCATAAATGAGTATCAGCTAAAACCCCTAATCAGCCAATTATGTCTTTTTTATATAACGTTTTATTTTTTTTTAAAGATAAATAAACTTTGCTTAAAAACACAGAAAAATTCAATGATTAAAAGGGTAATTGAATGCAGGAGTACAGAAACCTCAGGCTGCTGAGTGCACGTTGGTAATTGTGAAAGTTTCCTGACTGGTATTATCCCAGGACAGTTTTTCCTACATTTAATTTTGTTTAAGATTACAGAAGTTTCTCTAACTTTCATCACTCTCTACAATTCTCTTCACACAATCATTAAGAGAGTATGTAGCATGAACCGTTGGCCCATACAGAAAGGAGAAAGTTTTGAAATTGCTGCCTAAAGAAATGAACAAACAAACAAAAAGAATAATTTATGAGCTGGTCTAAAAGTGAACATCTGAACATTGGCTACAAATTTTTCATAACAATCTATACATTAGGGTTAGATAACTATTCTGTACAACCACTGGAAAAGCCTTAACTTTGGATTTTTATGTAGATGTTTAAACAGTTAAGCATTACTCAAATCACACCACTTTATACAAAAACTTCAACAATCCTACATGTAGAGAGAAAAACACTGACTAATACGGGATCATCAATAAGCCTTCTGCTATCAGCTGGAGAATGGTGTTAGGACTAGTCACAGCATCCATCTGCCTGATCTGATTTGACTTGTTTTCAGTCTGTCTTCCAGGTTTAGTTCCTTCATCTCCTCACTCATTTAATGCCTGGTGGTCTTCATTATTCACAAAACCCTGCATCAGAATGTGCACATTATTTTAGAAATTTACAACAATAGCAAAGACATTTTTGTCTTTTTTTTGTCTATGACATCATAAAAATCATCATTTAAGTAGAGACTTTTCATCAAATGATTCAGTATCTATAAGTATCTATATTCTCAATTGTACTGAACTGGCAGAGGCATGGTTTCCTCTAAGATACTCTACCAAATGTTTGCAACTGCTGTGGATTTCCCAGAGAACGGTTTTCTTGTATTTATTATGTGTGCTTAAAACTGCTGCAGGGGGGTAGATTTATATTTCTTGGTTTTAGGGGGAAGAAAAAAGTTACCAGAACACTTATATTCTAGAAAAAACTCTCACAATAAAAACAGCCAAATTTTACTGGGTGCTTACTATATTAGGAAATTTGTACTGACTTTAAAACATGCAATTTTAACTTTTATAATTCTGTGATACAGATATTATGAAATATAAACTTTGTCAGGTGAGGAAGATGGGTAAGCTGCAGAACCCATACACATTATTCCATATTGACCTCCCTTACACTGATGTCCCATGAAGTAATACCAGTCACCTCTGGGGGCTGCACCCAGAGTGAAATGCGGCCTTAGTTCATATAGCGATGATCTGTATATCATTTGTAAGTATATGGGATCTGTATTCAAGCTCTCAACCTAATAAAATTATTGGAAACACAGCCATGTTATCATTAAATATGATCAAGTTTATAGTACAACTATCAAGTGTTATGAAAACAGATTTCTCAAAGCAAAAAATAAAGCAAATTAAAAGCAAGTTAATGCTATTTACATTGTCTTTCATTTTGAGTTACTGTGAGTAACTAATGGTTTCAAATTAAACTATATAGTCTAGATCATGACCTTTCTTGGTATTTGAGGGCTTTTTATATCTGATTATTTCTTTGGCATTTTATCTCATATGTATCATACCATGATTGATTTCCTTCCAAGGCCCATCCAGATGCTCAGAGCTCATCTAAACTTTTTTAAAAAGAAAACATATGAAATGTATTGACAAAATAAGATATATGTACTGTTCTGATTATTTTAAATCTGTCTAAAGGAAATGTGCACGTCACAAACCCAGCATCAATCTTCAAACTTTTGTTAAGAAGGTGTCTGAGTGGAACTGGAATTTTCTACTTTACACAGTTATCTAAAGCTCTTTGAGCTCAATTTCTGGTGAAATTACATCTTGTGCAAGGAGGTAAAAAGATCTTTGCTGTTCTTTGTTTCATGACCTCATTCTTCTCTACAGACTAAGGGATTCATCATCATTTGATCCTTTAAAAAACACAGCATTTATTAAACCTCTGGCCCATTGTCCAGGTTTGAGAATTATACACAAGAAGGGCTGCTTTATAAGGAAAGAAGCAAAGCTGATTAAAGAGAAGCAGAATAGCAATTGGAAAGTAACATCCAAATCGTATAGCCAGGGCCAAGATGAATGAAAGATCCAAAGAGAGAGAATACAACTTCCTGGGCTTACTTGTGGATGCGTAGATGTTGGAAAAGAGACAGAGACTGAGAAATACATGTAAGTAAAAACAAAATAGTTACAGCTGTGGGAAATCCTGGACATACATATATAGAATTGACTGACACATCTGATGTGTGCCTTAGAGGATCAGTTGTTCTTTTAGTATTGCTCACTAGGACAACTCTTCTTCCATTTCCTAGGCCGATACTATACAACAGTGTTCTGCAAATTGCATCTCTGAGTTAAAAACATTTCATTGAAATGGAGATACTATAAAGATTTTAATATTTAATATTATTCTATCTCTTTTTATTAATATTTTCTTTGGAAACATTCACATTATGTGTTTATCATATTTTCCTTATTCTCTGCAATGAATATGTATGACTTTTTAATCAGGAAAAATACATATATAAAAAGTAATGGATATGTTTTTCTGTTTAAACCTACTAGATGAGACAAATACTGAAAATAAAAGCATTAAAATAGCTGTCATATTTGGGAAATTTAAAAAATGACTAGTACAAAGTGAAATCAATTTAGTGATTATCCATAATTTATGTTTCAAACATTCACTTTGTATGCCTAAATATATAGATTTGCAAAAAATATGGGCTATTTTTATTGTTGAATATAATGGGACTAATCACAAAATTTTCAAACTCTGTAGAATAAAACAATTACTAAATGAATAAGTGAGTGACAAAACAAATGAATGAATAATGTATTCCAGTTATAAATACCTACTTGAGAATAAATTATGTTACACATTGGTAATGCAGAAAGAAATGTTCCAAATAATTGAATGAATTTAGGCATCCTTATGACTGGTCTCAATTATTCCAAAGTGAGCGATGTACTTCCACTCCCACAGAAGACATCTCCAGAAAGCCATCATGTTTTACTTTGTCAAGCTTAGAAAAAAGCAGAATCTTTTGGCATGCCACACAGACTCTAGCGTACTTTACAGCACATAGACAGAATTAACAGAGTCATTAAATTAGACTCATAAATTTCCAGAATTTTGAGGCCAAAGTGTTTTCTAGTGACCACTTAATCAAACACTCTTCATCTATTAGATCAAAAAGCAGAGGCATGAATTCTAAAAATGTTTTCCCAGTTGACACAAGGACTTAACACTGGAGCTGTGGTTAGAATCATGGACGATTCCTGCTCAACTCTTGGCCCCTGCACTGTCCCAACTAGGAAGTGAGTCCTCCCTAACTCAAGAGAAGCAGTACATGCCCTAAATGTTTAAAATCCAGGTGGGTTGAATGTGACATTTTTGTTATAATAATGTGAGGCCAAGAAATTATAGCTAACTAGAGTATACAAGTGTTCCAACAACACTCATATTGGGAATAATTTTAAAAATCCCAATTATAAACAAGTTAATTTTGAGCCTTAGATGGTTATATGTTCACCCATGTTTTAAGATAATAATTTTGTTATATGCATGAAAAATATTGTTTGCTGTCATCATTTGGCTTATAGGTCTATATAATCCCATGACATGTTTTTGTATGTTTATGAAACTGTTTCTCTCTCTTTTTTTAATATATCTTTATTGATTTCAGACAGAGAGGAAGGGAGAGGAAGAGAGAGATAGAAACATCAATGATGAGTCTTTGATTGGCTGCCTTCTACACATCCCCTACTGGGGATGGAGCGCACAACCCGGGCATGTGCCCTGACTGGGAACCGAACCTCGATCTCCTGGATCCTAAGTCAAGGCTCAACTGCTGAGCCATGCCCAGCCAGGCAAAACTGTTTCTCTTTTAATTTAGGATTGAATTGACTTATTTAAAACAATATTTTGTATATGATATGTTTACAAATTCTTTTATATTCTGTATTTGAAGAAACAATGCATTACTTTAATTTAGCAAAATCAAATTACAAGGCTCTTATTATTATTTCAGGGGGTTTTCAGAAGTACATGGAAGTTATATCTATATGAGAAACTAAAAATTAAGAGTGTCTGGTACAATATGAGAGTTTTGAACATATCAAATATAAGGTCAAAAATAACAAACAGTAACAATTAAGTTAATTAACATCAAAGTAAAAAATATATACATTAATTAAGCTTTCAATCTCTCCATTTCTATTGTGAATTAGTTCATACATATGCATTTTTCTGACAGAAAAAAGGAATTGTGAGGTTTGTAAACATTTGTTTCTATTTTTGTTTAAAAGAAACAAGTGTAGAACTCTGAAGTGTCAGGAAACACAATGTCAGAAGAAAGATTGTGCCAAGATTTAAAAGAGAGACCATGTGGCCAAACACAGGAAGGAGACAAAGACAATTTAGTTGATAATTTCCAGAAGAAAGACCTAGATATAAGCTTGGCCTTGTCTACATTAAATACTAATTCATATGAAGTATTTATTAAGTGTCTATAATATTCAAGGTCTTGTGCTCTGTACAAATTCTGAAAAAGCTCTATCGAAGAAGCTAAAATATTTATACAAATAAGTATGATGTGGACCATATGTGAGTACTTAGTTTATTTTTATTTCTAAGTCCATCATTTTATTCTTCTCCCATGTAGAACATTCAGAAATGTTGAAAAAGAGAAATTGGGAAAGTATCAGAACGTTGGTGAACCAGTTGAGAGCTGCTCATTCTTAGTATGGAAGTGGTACATTTTAAACGTATTTTTTTACACTAAGTAATGTTTATTATATATATTCATACACAATGTATCTAACAAAGCATATCATGCAAAGATTAAAGGTCATACAAATTGAGGAAACTGCAGTAATTTATACATTCATCTCACCCACTATAAACCCAATGTCATTTGACAGCTGAATGGCCATGTTTAGGTGTAAAGGTTAAGACACCTTGATGAAAAAATGTAAAGGAAAAAGTGTGAAAAAATACTATGCAGAAAGCACAGAAATCCACGGAAGGTCTCATTCTGTCTATTTGTATCATCGGACTCCAAATCTTACTGCTGGATCTTACTTTCATGCTGAGTATTGCATCCCATAAACTCAAACCAATGTTCTTTCACAGATAATTTGTAATAACAAAAATCTTCATTAGTCAAATATTTTCTTTTAAAATTTTCTTAAATAAGTTTATTTTAAATCACATATTTAAGAACCAAAGGAGTTAGCATATTCTTTAGTAGGCTAAGTGCTGAGAATGAAGGAAATCATTCTGATCACCCTGGTTTCGGCTCTCAAGGAGCTTATAACCTAGTTTGGCCTGGATGAAAGGCACATTTACAATTAGCCTGTGGCATCAAAAATTAAAATAAACTGGCTATAATGAATAAAAAGTGAATGATTTGCCTTAAAATCCTTTGTTAACAGATACTTTGAGACTATTTATGCATTCAGTTCTCAATGGTGACTCTTAAATTCAGAGTGCTCCAGTAGAAAGAAAAATAACTTCTGAATTAGGAAGACATAAGTCTAAATCTGTCCCTGCAACTTAATATTTGGCTCTTTCCAGTCTTGGTTTATTAATTTTTTAAGTGTAAATAAATATTACTCTTTCACAGTGGCTGTAAGAATTATAACTAAAGTCTACATGAGCTGTGCAGAGTGCTTGTAAGACATTTAGGACTCAAAATATGGTAGCTATTCTCTGGTGTTACATTCAGGTAATATCAAATGCATGTTGTTAATAAACACAGGTGTAGAAATGAAAATAGAAAATAAAAAGGAGAAGAGAAACAGATATTGTTTCCAAAAACCTAATCACATAGTATTATCAATTAATTACTCAAGGTTTGAGTCATTGAGACTACTAGGGTAAAAACAATGACAACCAATGTAGTTAGATGGAACAGCGAAAGAAAACGCTTTACTCAAGGGATTCTCAACTCCTCCTTACTACTTAAAGAATCAAATATATTTGTAGAAGTCACAGAACTGTAAAGGTAGAAATATATATTTGTAGAAGTCACAGAACTGTAAAGGTAGAAATGACTTCAGAAACTATATAATCCAAATCTCTTCTTTTGCAGCTGATGAAGCCAAATTCAAGAGCTCTTGGATTAATTGCTATAGTCAACCTACTGAGTGAATTGAAGTCTTGCAAGGTTCCTCACTTTGCCCAGACCTCTTATAAGACAACAAAACACCTTCGCTTGTAAAAATGCACTCAAACATAGATGTACAACATAAACCAGAAGATAAAATAGAGCAAGAATCCTATAAAAAAATCTAAATATGAAGACTTAAAAATAACTTACAGGTAAAATATAGGTAGTTATAAACAGCATATTGCTCTATTTTTCTTTCCTACTCTTTCCAAATGGAATTTACATAATATTTATCCTAATTATTTGATTGAAACCATCTATTTTTGTTATTTAGTCATTTATTAATGTGATATTTTTCAGACCATTTATTTAGTAACTACAATTATCTATGTTTAACATATAATCAAAGAACCATTATTCCCTGCTGACAAAATCTCTGAATTCCAAGTGACAACTAGTCTCTTTGTGGCAGTCTTACAACAATGACTCGCCATACATATATACTATATTAGCAATTACGGTACACATGAAAATCAGGCACAGTTTCATTAATGAGGTACTTGATTCAAAATTTATGAATGTAATATTAAATATCTGTTATGTCATGATCTACGGTAAGGAATAAAATTCCCATTCATACACAATTAAAAATAACATCTAAATTTACACTTTAAATAATCTCCTTTTATCTACTACATTGCCATACAATTAATATAACAATGAGATATTAAGTCATTAGTATAATATTTAATATGTTAAAACCTCTATTGGTTGGAAAAATATTTTAAAAGCATGTGTGTGTATGATATAAAACTTTTAAAAATGTTTACTACATTGAAATTTTATTATTTTTGTTTGTTTGTTTTTTAGATCGGTTTTAGGTGCACAGAAAAATTGCACAGAAGCTACAGAGATTTCCCATATCCACCCTCAGGCATGCATAGCCTCTTCATTGTCAACGTCTTTCACCAGAGTGATACATTTTTAAAACTGATGAACCTACACTGACATATCATTATCACCCCAAATCCATAGTTTACATTAGAGTTCACTCTTGGTGTTAATTATTCCATGGTTTTGGACAAATGTATAATGACATGTATCCACCATTATAGTATCATGCAGAATATTTTCACTCCCCTTAAGATTCTCTCTGTGCTCCATTTATTTATTCCTCCCTCTCTCCTAACTTCTGGCAAACACTGATCTTTATGCCATCTCTATAGTTTTACCTTTTATAAAATGTTATATACAGTCATGTGCCACATAACAATGTTTCGGTCAATGACGGACCACATATGCAATGGTGGTTATAAGATTATAATGGAGCTGGACGATCCTGCTGCCCAGGGAGTTGTGATCCTATAGCCATCATAGTGTCACAGTGCAATGCATTACTCACACGCTTGTGGTCATGCTGGTGTAAACACACTGTGCTGCAGTCTACAAAAGCATAGTACATATAATTATATACCAGTATGTAATACTTGAGAATGATAATAAATGGCTGTTACTGATTTATATATTAACCACACAATAATTTTTATCATTATTTTAGAATGTACTCTTTCTACTTATAAAAAAAATGTTTGCTGTAAAACAGTAATACATTTCCACCAGTACCACAGTATGCCATGTGACACCAGCGGCAGCCTCATACCTCTTGTTTTGACTCCATTTATTGATTAGATCATATTTTCTTGCGCTTGCTTTAATCTGGTATTGTTTTGGACAGTAACATGCTATAAAGGCTTGTAGCTAGGAGCAGTAGCCTACTCCACGTGGCCTAGGTTTGTAGTAGGTTGTACCACCTAGGTTTGTGTAAGTGAGCTCTATGATGTTAGCCCAATGACAAAACCGCCTAAGGACACACATCTCAGAAGGTGGCCCCATTGTCAAGTGGCACATGACTGTCGTTGGAATCATGCCTTATGTAGCTTTTCAGATTGGCTTCTTTCACTTAGTAATATGCATTTACATCTCCTCCATGTCTTTTTATGGTTTGATAACTCATCTCTTCTTAGTACTGAATAATATTCCATTATGGGAATGTATCATGGTTTACTTATCCATTCACTCCTGAAGACATCTTGGTTGAATCAAGCTGCTATAAACATCCAAGTGCAGGTTTTTTGTGTCAACATAAGTTTTCAACTCCTTTGGGTAAGTACCAAGAAGTGCAATTTCTGGGTCATATGGTAAGAGTGTGTTTAGTTTCATAATAATATTTTAAATAAAATAATTTGAGCTTATAAAAGTCAAAATATAATTTTTAGAAGAATAATATTTTTGTCTTTATTTATTCTATACAATTGAAAATTAAAGACATAACAGTCTGTGAGATATCTGCTCTCTAGAGATGATAAACTTTTTTGGTTGATAAAAAAGCACTTGATCTCCTGTCAAACTAACGCTGACAACCAAATTGCCTGACGTTAAATTGTAAGTTATTCCTTTTCCTAGATATAAATAGTTTGAATGGTCTCATGTATTAAATAATATTCAGCAGAAAATAGCTAAAGATAATAGATTTCCATCAGGTCCTACTGAAATTTATAAATCAAATATACATGTATATTTAACCCAGCACATACTACAGAACAGTTTATTCTAGTTGAGTTTAACAGACCCTTTAATTTTCACAAGTGAATGTTAAATTCCTCAGTTGATCTTTGATTTACATGTATGTTCACCAAATTATTTATACAATGTATGTGCTCTGTTCTGGGCTCTTTCAAGGGAATATAACGGGAAACTACACAAATCATAAGTTCAAGTCTAATAAGTAACACTCATAAAAAACTAGCTGAGGGATATGTAATGCACCCATTCCCACAATTTTCTAATTTTAATTGATCTAAGTGAACTTCTGGAGAATTATATTATTGGCTAGATTATGTTTTGCATCTTTCTCAAATCTGAATCATTTTAAATAAACTTTTTTTTTAACAATAGTCATCCTCTTTCTGATATAGAGCCATTAAAATATCCATAAAACTAAAACTACATTTGTTTTTAGCATTGTTCTTCAAGATATTGCCATATATAGAAGATTTATAAAGCATATTTCCCTCAGAAGCCAGTATTAGGAAAAGCATTGTCCTACCGAGAAAAAAGTAAGTTTATTGTTGAAAGTGTTGTATCATTAGGCACTTGACACATCATGAATCTCTCTGTGAAGTAAAAATGTAATAGGAATTTTACTCACACTGGTTAGTGTCACATATTCTCTACATAAAACATTTTATTTTTCATATTTTTCTCCAGTATTCAGTAAGCTCATATTCAGCTTATTTTTCAGCTCAAAAAATATGTTATTCAGTACTAGATAACATGAACTTCTATTGAATCTCTCCTGATTAATATAATACATAAATCAATTGATGGTTTCAGTTTGCCCTAATACTATTTTTCATCTCTAAAATAATTATATTTAGGAGTTTATGATTTTGCAAATCACCTTAATTTTTGCTTTATTTAGGGCAAAAAATAATAATAAGTATAATTTCAAAATCAGATGGTTTGATCAAAATGTTCTTACCCACTTAGTGTCCACAGTAAATAACTGAAGACAGAAGCCATCATATATTTTATCTTATCATCTCACTAAATAGTGACAATTTGACAGAATTATTAACAATTGCAAAAGTGTTTAAATATTTTTCAAATGCCTATATTTTCAAGGAAAAAAATGGTGCTGGTATTTTAGTCTGCAAATTAATCTCATGCCTGTGTACCAGAGATTTACACAAAAAATGCTGAACTTACTGAAGCTAGAAACTCCTGTTCTTCATTATACTTCTTGTGACATCCATAATGCTTTGCACATATAAGCGCTTCAAATATTTGTTGAATGAATATCCAAAGTGAGAAACTAAATTATTTATCTTCAGTTTATTTTAGAATGAGGTTAGGGCATAATAATCTGTGATATTTGAATATATTACAAAAATAACAGAAAGCATTTCATTGGCATATCTATTATAAAATTCTTATTACTTACATTTTTACTTCACAGAGAGATTCATGATGTGTCAAGTGCCTAACTATATATCACCTTCAACAATAAATGTACTTTTTGCTTGATATATTGTAATTTGGTAACTTTTACTAAGTTGATAAAATAATATACTTAATATTCTATAATTATCTCAACTGCCTGGCTTCATAACAAGATAATAAGTATTAAAACTATAGAAATCATATATCTTTAATGGTCAAAATAAAATAATATGGAAATTATATGCCTTAAAATGTCATAAAATTATGTCAACATCTTTGACTTAATTCTCATATTTTTCCCTCTTCATTTAATTTGTATAGTGTGAAAATAATTTTAATGCAAAATTACAAACCATATAACGAATTAATAAACACATCACTAATACCAACTCATCTACTACTAAATGAATGGATTTTAAACATTTTGAAACAATTAAAACATTTCAACAAGCATAAAATGTCAATGACCTTAAGCAATATTGTTGAAGTAACACTCACCTTCCCAGATGAACATGACCAGGACAAGTTAAAAAGTACAAGGATGTAAGAAACCAATAAGACATAATAACCCTTAGTAAAATAATCAAGACATTTCACCATAACCTCCCTATTTCTTAAGGTAATTGACTTGTGAGGAAAATATATGTTGAAAAGTATAACTTGGTTTTTACCTATAGTTTGCTCTAAAATCCAAGATTCTAAATTCTCAGGAGACTTTCAAGAGAGAAGAAATTTGAGGGGTGAAGGCTGGCAGCAAACAATACATTCAATCATCACTCTGGGAGAGCTGCAGGAAACTCAATCGGAAACCTGGAAGGCACTTCACAAAGGGCACTGGAAAGGTGAAGATGTAGTTTTCCAAATGAATGGAGTCATGGGCCATGCAATAGTTCTTAGATGGTGACATTCATTGATAGTACCATAGTTGAAAATATCTTGATTCATAGATTTAAATATCTTGCATTTACATATGATTATTATTTAAGATATTTTTGCTCAGTTTATGGCATGTAATTTTTGTGTGAACCATAACTATTATTAATCAGGTTGTCAGATATATAGAGGGATAAAGCATCTTATACAGTTGGTGTAGAGAAGTATAGGGAAAAAAATTGTCACAAGAGATAGGATGTTGGCTTTCTCTTAAACCTAACAGAAGGTAAACATGAAACGAAAAACCACTGCAGCAAATTCTTGGCCAGTGGGAAGAATTTAATAAATAAAATAAATAAAATAAAATATGATGTATGTATGGGATTTAAATCTACTATTTGGAAAGGGTAAAAGTCCAACATGGAGAGAAATTTAAATATATTTCAAAATCAAACTATTTAAATCATGTTTGAGAAAATAATTTCAAAGGTTTGGGGAGATTTATTTTTAACTAGTTCTTTAATGTAAGTCTCTAAATATTTTTGAGGTAGTTAAAGTGCTAATTATAAAGATATTATTTGGTTTGTGTAAAATAGTGGTGAGGAATAGACACTATTAAAATAAGTTTGGGCCAAATGATAAAATACTTTAATGCCTAGAAAGTCTTTCTTTTAAGCTAAGAGCAATGAGTTTCTATTGAAAGATCTGATCATGCCTAAGGTGTGACAAAAGTAAAATTTTAAATTTAATTCAAAGACTAATCTATCAGAGCCAAATATGTGAAGTGACAATGGTAAGAAACTTAGAGAATAAAATATAATAAAATAAAAAGCACTTTAATTAGAGTCTGAAGGTTTGCGGTTGGAATCTCATCGCCAATGTGGTATCTGACCAAATCAATCTACCCTTTGGATTGTGATTATTATTACAATGTTAACATCAAGTGAGACAATATATAAGAGCACAGTTTGTAAAGTTTATGTTCTTATATAAATATCATAATTAGTTTTATGGAGATGAAAAATATAAATGAGGATTTTCAAGATTAGTTTGTTTGAGGGACCATATCAATAAAAGTAATGGCTGAGGGAGCTACATAAGGGAAAAAAGAGAAAAAAAGATGGAAAGAATATGAGCAAATTTATTCCTAGATGCAAAATAAGTATCTATATTTAGTATAATTGTTCAGTTACCCCTGAATACTAAATGTCCTGTGTTCTGAGTTCAAGAGCATGTAACAAAATAAATGAGATTGTCACTTTCATCAATCCGGTGAGGAACTTACTATGGCCTGGCCATAATGGGACATTTACAGAAAGCAGCTTGATAGAAAGGAAGGAAAAAAAGGTTTGGCCTGCCCTGTTAAGAAAGCAGTGATTTGGGGGTCAGGTTGGAGCCTGTCGCTCACTTGACTTGCCTACTCATTCTCAATTCAAGTTGGCCTCTTCAAGCAGATTTTCTTGATTCACTTTTATTTTTCCCCAGTAACATTGGCTTCATTGAAAAGAATATTGCTATCAAGTAAATTAAACGCATTTCCCTTTGGGTAGTCTTGTAACATTTCTTCTTTTTTGTTTTGTTTTATTGTACGCTACCACTTTTCTAATTTAATAATTTTTTTGCAATTCAAATTTGTCCTTAAGGCATCAGAAAGTTCTACATAATTTCCTTAAAAAAACAAACAGCAACAAAAACAACTCTGAAATACCTTGACTGCGAAGAAGGAAGCTTTGAGAAGTGGGGCAGGGTGCGGTTGGGGGTGGGAGAGTGCTCAGAGGAGGGAGGGCTTAACCTGAGTGCCTTTTATGATCGCTGCTACTTTCACAGCACTTTGAGTGGGTCGACAAGGTAAGCAAAAAGAGGGTTACTAATTGTATAATAGGTTAGTATAAAATTACAGAACCGCGACTGTAAAAAGGTAGAAACACAATGAAAGTAATTGAAAATAATTGCAAAGGTTGCACTTCATCCTCAATTTCAAAAAGCATATGTTATCATAATCTGTGAATTTAGAATGTCTTATTTAATATATCTATCATAAATATATATATAATCTTGAAGATTATATATACACATTACATGTATATAAACATTAATATATGTGCATATATGTCTCATACACATATATGAAATAGAGCAAATTGTAGTCTTAAAGTGGTGAACCTATAAACATATATATAATGATGACACATTCACTTTTTAAAACCTTCATGGAAATTAAAATAACATTAATATTTTTGCTTATAAATTCAGTAAAAACTGCAATTTGCTCTGAAAAAACTCCATTGACTCAAATAATATTTATCTGACTATATTATGTAGGGACAGGAAATATATTTAGTTATATAAATAGCAATAGAGACTAAAAAGTATAAAATCATTAGAAAGAACAAGAAACATCTAATTATGGAAAATATGAAAGAATAAATTTTGGGACAAGTGCTGCATCTAACAGGCAAAGTCAACAATCTCACTGGATAATCAAAACCATCCTGTTATCTAATTGAATATGCCAAGTTTATTTTATAAGAATTATGTAGCCTCCCTTTCGGTTTTGAATGAATGAACAAATCAGATAATTGCTTGGTGGTTTGTTTCACTTGGCTTGTACAGGCAAAAGATATGCAAATATGAAATTGCTATGTAAAACAGCAAAGTAAATTATATCCTTGGTTAAATACTTCCTATGCATTTAAGAGCAGAATATTATCATAAGCATTAATTCAGGGACAAAATGCATATTTTGCAACATAAGAAATAAGAGGATAATAATGCTAAACACTGAGAATTTTCTAGTTTTGTAACTGTAGAGGATTCTCTATCGAGGGAAAAAGAATATGTATATTTGGCACAATCATCTAAATGTATAAACCAGATATCAGAGATCAATTGTATGTTTTCTCAATGACATTGACATTTAAGCAATGAACATACAATATTTTGGAGATGATAACAGTAGTTATTACACCATAAGTGATAGTTATTTTTCGCTCTCATAGAAAATTACTTTTGGCAGCAGCAACATTTCATTTTAAGTTGCCTCTGGCAACCAGGGTGAAATGCTTACAATACCAGAGGTCCAGGTTTCCTGAACCAACAAGCAGAAGAGCTCTGTAGTCCATGCTACTTTCTCAAAATCTTTACCCAGTCCATCTTTTCCCAAATTATTCTTCTGTTTGACACTCCACACATGCAAATCTGAAATAACAGTTCATAAGAATTTGAGAGATATTCATACTCCACCCTCCTTTTGGAATCTAAGCACGCACACACACCTAACTATAGGTATGGCTATTTGTAGTTAAAGCTATAGCAACATATCTATAGTTGTATATGGTAACAGTTTATAGTTATGATTATATGTATGACTTAAAGTAAATAAACCTCCTGATTTTTGTTTTATCAAAATTTCTTAAACTTCTTTGCTGGTATAGTCTCTTTCGGCTATCCCCAAAGTACACTTAGAACTTTGGTAAATGTTCAAGTAAACATTAATGACAGCTACTGAATTGACAACGTTGATGGAAACGACTTTTGACTTTAGGCGAAAATCAACCCAAACTGCCCTGCTTAGGGGAAAATCATACTGAGAGACTGAAGTGATGTCAGGAACACATTAGGGTAATTCAGGGCATTTTAGCAACTTGGAAGGTCACATCCTGCTCCTTGCATCCTAGAAGTCTGTACATAATGGCTGCTCAATTAATTTCACTACAGCGATTTAATTTAAAATAATATAGTTAATCTCCTGATTTGGGCAGAAATAATGTAGAAAAATATCTTTCACCAGAGATTTTATGAGTATGTCTTAAGTAAGTCTGATTAAGATCAAAGACTGTAAAAATCTTAGCAGATTATTTTATTTCATTCTTACATAATACCTATAGCTAATATGTTATATTTCTAAGTCTACAAATTATTTTAAAATTATTTACATAAAGAGATATCTCTCTGGAATGATTATCTATAAGTCGTCCAATCTTTTGGCCAGAAACTGAAGCTATGCAGGTTGCCTGGCATTAAGAGCCACAGTGAGAATATACCCACTATCAGAACAGCACTTTGTAGAGGCAAAAGATAAAATTGATAACATTATTCGATTTTGTTGTTACTTATATAGTGTTGGAAAATAAGCCTGTGTTTTAGACCTTTTCATGTGAACAATTTCCTCAACAATTGTAGAATCTCAAGAATTGACTAGTTAAGAATACTTAAATATGAATCTAATATTTGTCTATGTACTTATTTTAGAGAAAATAATTCCTTTCCCTGAATATTAATGCCTTCCTTTCAAAAACAAAAGCTTATATTTTAGATTTAAGCTTTCATTCCATAAATATGTCATGTATATGTATATGCATATGCATGTGTGTATGTAAATGCATATGCATATTATGTATATGTATATGTATATGCATATGTATAATTCTCGTTAACAAGGTCTCCCTTACAGTTCAGCATGTACTCCCCTCCTGGCTAAACTGAATAGATCTTGATGAGTGAAGAATCCAAAGATTGAGTTTCAGGGCAACTGAGGTCAATCTCATTACACAACATTGTTAAGAAAGCTGTTAGTTTTTTACAGGGCAATTCTTATATGTGACATAAAGTAGGCAAAAGGTTAAATATATATTGTAAATTAAAAAAATAAAATCATTTCACATTAGATTTATGAGATAATATGTACTGTTATGAATTTTAGAAAATTTTGCAGGTAATTTGTGATTTAGTTTAATTCATTTTACCATATTGAACTTCCACAATGGAATAAATGGTATTTTTAGCACATTTGAAGTAAAACATTAACTCTGTCATTGCATTCTTGCTCGATACTAACTTTCATTGCCCCAACTATGTACTTAGTTCTGAAGGATCTGAAATGATCATGGCTATTATCACAACATGGTTACGAAAGAACATAATTTGTTTTAATCATAAGCAATTTTAAAGCAACTTTAAAAATGTTGAGTATTTGTAAGAATCTGTATCTTCACTAACTTGTCAAGCTGTGAAATGTGGAATAATCTAGGTGGATTATTTCTTGGAAATCAAGAAAAGATTGTCACCAAAAGTGTGCAGATTGCCTATTTATACTGACCAGATTTAAATTGACTAGTTCAAGCAGAAATCAGTTCGAGTTTGATTTTAATTTTATTGACAGAGTTCGATTATGCAGGTACACCTCCATAAAAATAAAATTTATTTTGAACACACAAAATGCAATTTATATATATATACACATATACATATTATATTATATTGAAATATAATAGATTAATATGTATATAGTGGATCATATTTATAAAAGTATAAATAATTGTTATAGATGTGAAATTATTTTAGGGGCATATAAAATATTAAGGGTAGCTTAATTTGGGGATTGATGTTTTTAGATAAAATGAAGGCATTTACACTTAAAGTCTTTTTGAGGATGGACATTTTGCATTCATTTATCTCATGCTACATTAAACCACTGCATCACACCTGTTTCCAGCACCTGGCATTGGTTTCTTTGTAAAACATAACTACCTATCATTTTTAAACAAGCAAAAAGGAATGATTTATTAAACATGATGAAATTGTAGTCTGTATCTAGATTCATCATAAAATTATAGCTATGTCAATATAAATGTGATGTTATGAGCTGAAAGGTTTAAATGACAGCTATTTTCTTGATGTTAAGAAAGAATTACTACCCAGGTGTGGTGATACTTGCAGTTAATGTTTCTGCAGAGGTAATTAAAGGCTTATCAAATTATGACAAAAATTTAATCATATGCTAGATCACAAAGAACTAATCTAAATCTTTCCTCAAGGAAGTTTGTTAAAGTCAGTTTGAACAAACTAGCGTTTGAAACAGAATCATGCTGTATGGGCCATCTTTGAACATTTTTTCTTAAGTTCACCAAGCTCTTCTCCATTCATGTTGGTGTTTGATAGATGGTCTCTTATACACTAATGCAAAGTGCAAGTTAATTTGTTTAGGCAAACCAATCAGCTACTTCTTTCACGTGACATAAGTTTATTTTCAGTCTAAATACCTTTTTGTTCTCACTGAAATGTGTAGTGAAAGTGCAATATTCTGTTTTGGCTTAATACTGCCAATAGAAGTCCTTATAGAAGGGAACACATTACTAGAGGTTAAAAAGGAATAGATTCATTCAAGATGCAATTTGGTATTAATATATTCATTCAGAGGGTGTGTTTAAAATATTGGTTTAGTTGGACGGCTGGAAACAGATCAGTTGAACTCAATCCTATGAAAGTTCTCTGTGGACAGGATACACCATGTATCATGTTGCAGATATTTATGTAATTTGTGCTGAATGAAAGAACTAGATAAACTGAAATTTAATACAATTTTAAAAGATGTCTCTGTAATAAAAAAAGATCCAGATTATTCAGAGTAATATTGCAAAGCTTGGTTAATTTATCAGAATTTTTATTACTTGATATAAAAACACATGCTTTGGGAAATAGCTATTTATTTTACTAAATTTTTCAGTTTGGATTTAAATGTTTAACATCATGTGGTTGTCCTTGTATAACAGCATAATTATGCATTAAGTTTTACATAACATGAGATTCTGGAATTAAAAAGAGGAGATAAAAATCCAATGACCATTTCCTTGGGGGGGGATTTAGTAATGACTGGAAATTTTAGTTGTATCGTCCACTCTAGAGAGCATCATTGGGAGCTGAAATTATTCCCTAAAGGCAAAGTATTACAAGAAGTATGTTCAATTTGGATCCTAATTCTAGTCAGAGCTCTGCTATCAACAATATGCCTGAGAGGGGGTAAGTGAATGGACTTTTCTTTGCATTTTTCTCCATTTTTACTTTATGAAAATTATGTTGCATGAATTATCAAATAGTATGAAGGGGATCAGTGTTTCCAACAGTTTTATCATATTAATGTAAGTCCTGAGAGATGCCCTCCAAAAAATATGCATTTTCAGGAGACAGTTTACACTATCCCATCTGAAGATTTAAATACACATTACAATATTAAGAGTTTATTGAATTGTTTAAATGTACTTGTTTAATTGTTCAATAAATTGTTGAAATGTACTTGGGAAGTGCTGATGTACATAAATATACAAAGAATGCAATTTTGGGGTCAATATTAAGTTATGCTATTTATTAAGAAATTATTAATATTCTAATATTTTCAAAAGTAGGTGTCCCATAAATAGCCACCAATTTATAATTATTCAGACAGGTACCACCTTGAGACTATATGTATCTTAAATCAAACTCAAATGGGGTGGGACACTTGACTTACCTGAATTACATCTGAATAGCTTGGAGACTTCTCATCATTAAGCAACTGTAACAGCTTGCAGACCTCCTGCATATATAATTACACACACACACACATATATATACACACACACACACACACACACACACACACACACATACATACATACACATATATATCCAGAGTGTTGGTAAAAAGCAAAATACTATAAGTCTGAATTTCTTCCTATTTCTGTTTTATTTTACTGTTTATGAAAGTAAATTACTTGTTTGAAGTACTACTCTTGAAGCATCTGGCTCTCTATGGGGAAGAATATCTGTGAATCCTCTCTTATTTGTACTGATTGATCTTTAGTTCTGGGGATGAGATCTTCAAGGTTAAAAAGCTTTCCTTTCTAAAGGGAGAGCCAATCTGATTTGAGAATAAAGGGAGACCTTGTAGTAAGAACCAAACCTAATGAAGATTACCTCTTTTAAACCAACTCTGAAAAGTGCACCCAGAGCAGCTGCATTTCTGTACATAGCTGGAAAATGCTGTCCTTTATGTTTCAGCTCAGAAGAACAATTACAAAGATAACAACTAATAGGAATTTAAAACCAGTTTGTCATCAGGGAGGAAGTTTACTTCCCACTCCATCTGCACCCCCCGCCCCCCTTTAGTTTTGGTTAAGAAACGAAAATGCTGTTTATTCTGAGATGTTATCTTAATTCAGAAGAATAATTCATTTTTCAATTTATAAATAATTTTCCTGAATTTATTTCTCTGCTCTGATGAATACATACCATATTTTCTGATCATCATTTTAGTTGGGTCATCAGAAACAAAATGACATAATATAATTGATTTATACGCCTTCAGTAACACTGATTTTTAGCCTCATTGAAAAATCTTTTTGTAAACCTAATTAAAACTATTATTATTCTTCCTAAGGAAACAAATGCACTTGTGACTTAATTTAATGAGTTATCAAGACCTAAGATTGGGAAAGAAAAGAGAAAGAGGAGAGGGACTGGCATTAGCACTACTCACTCCATTTTCTCTTTCTCATTTTCATCCCCAATAGAGTGGGATGGAGAGAGAGAGAGAGAGAGATAAATAGATATAGATCTGTGTACCCATACATACTGTCCACACTTACCAATTGTTCTAATTAATATTTGCAATACTAATTATAAATACATAACAGAAAATATCCCATTTCACCTGAAGTGTGTTGAGTTTAAATGATAGAATTCAACACCCTTGGCCAATCAATATAAGTAAGTTTTGTTATATTGATAATTTTAACAGCAAAATTATCTTCTTTCTGACCATATTTCTTAGTATTTTCTTTATTCTTTTATGTATATCTTGCTTTATCCCACAAAGATTAGTTGCAGAATATTCCAGCTTGAAGAAAAAAACAAAGATTATCTTGAAGGATTTATTTAAAATGCACAACTATCAGATGTTCTGCCTAGAAAAAATATTTACCAATTAAATCTTTGCACAGTTCACTTTTTATGAAAGGAAATTACATGTTGAAATACTCCTCCTGAAGCTGCCTGGTTCTCTATGGGAAGTATTCCTGCGAACCCCCTTTTAGTGGACATGTTTGATCTTTAGCTGGAGAGGTCTCATTTAGAGGGGGCCTTGGAGAAAGACATAGGCAGGTCCAGGCTTTTTAAATGGGAAGCACAATGGAAGGGACAGTGTTATAGATTAAGTCAGTCAACTATTTTTGCATAGCTAAGTGTCACTCTCATTTGCTCTTTTTCTTAAAATGCATTTACTTATTTCAGTCACCTATAAAAACCTCTGTCTATGACTTAATAGGTATTAGTTTGTTTAGTAAGTGACTAGAGTGACAAATATATTATTAAATTGGTATTATATTTTTCTTTATTATTCTTTTTTCCAAACACTATAACAAATATTCCTCTTTAAAGTTAATTGAAAATATATTTTCATGGATATTTTCTTGATTTAATAGGGTTAAAGAATTAGATTTTTTTGACTTCATCATTTAATATGAATTGCTACTGTGTGCAATTATAACCTTCTAGTGATCTTCACTTTATCCCCTGAAATGTGTAATGAGAAGGTAATTCACCCTTAATGAGATGCCAGGAAGTGTATAACAGAAATATCTAGTGATATTTATCACAATGGTTGGGTACAGTAAGTCCTCACTTAAAGTCATTGATAGGTTCTTGGAAACTGAGACTTAAAGCAAAATGACATATAATAAAAACAATTTTATCACAGCCTAATTGCTATAGATAAGTGCTAAATTCTACTGGATATTTCTGAACAGAAAAACATCACCAAACTTCTAAATAAAGAACCAAAACACTTCTCATATCAAACATCAAAATAAATGTAAACTATACATACATTTAAGAAGGACTAATAAAAACAAATAAGATTGTTCTTTTCCAAACTCCTTACTACAGTTCCGAGCCCTGGGTGGCCAGAGCCCATCCTTTAAGCTCAGGGTACAAGGCAGGACCCACCCTGGACACAAGGCCCTTCTATGGAAGTTCCACTCACACCCACCTCCGGCACTCACTCAGCCTAGGACACGGTAGACACGCCAGTTCACATCACATGCACATCTTTGGGGTGTGGGAGAGCACCGGAGTCTATGGAGAAAACCTAGGCGGACATGGGGAAAACATGCAGAGCCCACACAGGCAGTGACGCCTGCTGGGTATCAACTTTTTTCATCATCAACATTATAATGAAATGTCCTGGAACAAAATGATGTTATTTGAGGACCTGCTGTGTATTGCACATTTTATCTGGTTAAACCATAGAGGCTATCTGTTGGTAATGACTCCTCACAGAGAAGTTGATGGTAATCATGGTAAGTCACTGATCAACTCATGTTCTTATCTTGTTGAACTAGCATATTATCCATTCCTGATTAAGAAATTGAAAATGAAGTAAAATTTAAAGCATTGGGAATTTAATAAATGCTCTCTTATAATTTCTATATTTTAAATTATCTTTATAGAATGTTACATTAATTATGGTAATGTATATGAATAAGATATCTATTTCAAATTTAAATTCTCAATTAAATTAGGTAAAATGTGAAGTAACTTTCCTTAGTAGAAGCAAGAGAGACCCTCTTTAGAGCACAGATTCATTGCTTTTCCCTGAATCTACTCCTGTGCTTGCCTCGTATTACAGATCTTCACTTTATCCCCTGAAATGTGTAATGAGAAGGTAATTCACCCTTAATGAGATGCCAGGAAGTGTATAACAGAAAGTATTATGGAGGGGAAATGTCATTTCAAATAGGTATACCTACTTTCTAAATGGCTAAAGTTAGGGAACTTCTAACTCTCAGGTAAATCAGAAAACATGCAAATTGCATCTCTGAATTCTTTTCTAGTAAAATGGATAGTAAATGTCAGAATAACCTTGTACCTGGAGAAAAAAATATGCAGGGATAAAGTGTTATGTTTCAGAGCAACTCATTTCTACACATTTCAAAGCATGTGTTGGCTTAAAAATACCAACTGATATTTAGCTCTTAATAATACATAGAGTATATTAATAATAAGGAGACAAATAATACATAGAACTAAATGTGATTTAAAGCTTTCCTTTTTATAAATAAGTGTTAGAATGTTTAGGAGTGAAATGACCTTTGGAATCAGACAAATGACCTTGGGATTGCAAACCTGTTTCTACCAATCATCAGCCATAGCATCATAGGTTAAATATTTCAACTTTTAGAGACTTGGTTTTCTTAACTATAAAATACACATAACACCTACCTTTCAGAACTGTGTGCGAATTAAATATTATATACATGTAGGTCCTCAAAAACTTTGAGGTATTATTATTTAGTTAATAGAAATTTTAAGAATAAGTATTTGTGAGTGAAAATAATTTTTAAAAGAATAATGTGAACATACCCTAAAATTGAAAAAAAGCAAGGATCTTTATTTGAATGCACACATGTATATGTATGCTGAGAAATGTGTGCTTAAAATAACATTCTTGCATTAAGGTATTAGGAAAAACTGCAACTGTTAGTGGTGAAACAGCACCAGAATGTTATTGGCTCCTGGAATTCAGTCAGTAACCTCTGTACTTGAGTTCTGGCTAAGAAAGAATTCAGAACCAAGATTGAAATACAAGCAAAAGTTTATTTAGAAAGTCACAGAGATAGAAGAAGTGATCCGTGGAAGAAGTGAGCCACCTTGGCTGCATGGGACTCAGGAAATAAGTTACAGAGGCAAAAGAAGAGCCCTTGGAGCTTGGAAAAAGAAAGGCAGAGAGAACACCTGAGGGAAGGAGAGGTGAAAATACATGGGCATGCCCTGGAGAGAGAGAAAGAGCTGGCCCTAATGTTTCTTTATGCTCTTTTAAGGGAGGTCCTGGGATGATCTCAATGGAATATTCATCAGCTTTCCAGGTGTGTTCTTCCAGGGTTTTGGTCTCTATTGATTGGTTGGTGCCGGGGCGGGGGAATTAGTCAATGTAGCTGGTCCTGATGTCAGCCTTGGCATCACCCCAACCTGGCATTACTGCTTTTCTGGGCCTAGAGCAGAGACTCAACTGAGGTCTAGATGTTATCTGTAGTTTGACCCCAACTCTGTCTCTGTGGTCCACACACCTGAGGTTTTGTTCTTAAGAATATTTGATTGGAGTCAGAACCTCATTTTCTTGAGGGCTTATGCTTAAGGGAGTGGTCATGCAAGGGCTTGATGGGAGTCATATGAGGGTATTCTCTGGCTCCTTGGTTCCTCCTCTAAGGGTGTCTACCACATGACTAGTGACATGCTAGGGTAGGCAAGGGCAGGCCAGGGCTCCAACTGCATGACCAGTGATACGAAAGGGCAGGGGTTCTAAATGGCATTACCAGCAATATGCTAGGGTAGGAAAGGTAACTCTAGGGACCAGGTCTTTGTTTCCCCAGTTTTTTCCCTTCCTAGGTACCTGGGGCTTTTTGCCTTGATGACCTTCCATACCTGGCCTGTCATTCCTACTCTGCTCATTCCCATCTAGCTGCCTACTCCAAAACCAGCATGCCAAAGTATGTCTTTGAAAGAGACTGCAGATTTCAAAGTAACTGATTGTTTAGATAATAATCAGTTTAGATAAAGGAAAATGAAATATCTGTCCAATGTATCCAAAGCTACTCAGAATGAAAAAAAAAAAAAATTAAGATGAAAAAGGGACTTCACAAGGCAAATCCACATTGTTTACAGTATTCTTACAAAAGTAGATTAAACTATAAATGCATACCTTCTTGCAGATTTAGAGAGAGATGTTATTTCATGAACTAGCATAGTGGGAGTCTAATATAATTATAAACTCAGGCTAGCAGGGTGTTCTTGTCAGATACCTGTGGGGCTTTTCTGTGTTCCCAACCCTCCCACCCCCAGGATAACTACAGAAACTGAAGAATTCTAGTAGCCAGTAAAATCTAATGAAAATGCCTTTACTGCACATGCTCATCCACACTCTACTGCTTTATGGTAAGTGGGAAGTAAAATATAACAGGATGCTCTGGTTAAGAGGTCAAAAAAGTGCAAACTTGCAAATGCTGATTTTGAGAACTAAGTGTAAGTACAAGCCTGTTTTGCAAGTGTGTGAGGGTGGTGATAGGGTACATGACTTTACTAGTATACATGTGTAAGGTAAATAATAGAGGCATTTTCCAGACTTCTTCAGGTTCTGAGGTGCCTTGGAAAGTGGGGTCTAGTATCCAGGATGCTGGATGTTAGTGGAAGATCTGAAAGCAAAAGGTGAGGTTTGGGATGTGTTGGCTAAACATGCTGGGTGGTGAGCAATTAAGGGAAAGGAACACTGGCTTCAAAGAGAGGTGAGTCTACTTGAAAACAAGTTTATAGCAAAGGAATTCAAGGACAGGGAGAAGATGGAAACTAGAAACTAGGAAACGTGGGAAGGGGTGTGACTCCTCCCCTGAAATAAAGAACAAACAACATCTGCTAAGTTATCTGTCAATTAAAATATTTACCCAGAGGAACCTTTTCGTGTGCTTATGCCATAGAAACGATGACTTAATGCTACCTGCTTAGGTAAACCAAAATATGCCTCTTATGAATGAGGCATAACTTATTATTAGTATAGAGTTTCCATTCACAGGTGCTGAAGAAAAAAATGTGTTTATGTCTAATCTTTTACTATGCCAGCATAGTGCTTCCAAATTAATTTTGTTCTATGAAAGACCCAGTAAATGATGACTCAATAGGAAATTGCAAGAGATGGACGTGTTATGGCTCCAAAAAAAAGAAAAGGAAGGTACTACTGTGTATAGTTTTGGCAAATTATAACAGCTTAATAGCTGAAACTTAGAATAAATTGGCCAGACAACTGGAAGAAATTTAATATGTAAATTTAAATAATTTTTAAAACGTCTTTGCATTTACCCATTATTTATGTGGGGATCAGTGAATCCACCTATGGTTTATCCAATTACTGTGAATGGCCACAAATAAAAAATAATGCCAACCCTACTGGAAGGGGTTACATTTTGGCTGCCAGAACTTTTTCTATGTTGACTTGGAGTGCAGTCACCATTGAATGCAAAATTGGAAAAAGTAGATATAAAATATATTATATGTGAGAAATTTGGACTTTTGCACTCAAAATCAATTTATCTATATGCTTTTGCTTTTGGAATTTGAATTAAGTATGGTAAATAAGAGGGCTCCAGAAAAGAGCCTATTAGCTAGATACCCCGTATGTCCCATTGTTTCTGAGTCACCTACCAAGGATTTTCCTACCATGTGTGTTCGGGTCTTCCTCAACTACTTTAACTTTCCCATTCCTACTTCTGAAATCTAATCCCTCATCTCCCCCCCCAATTTCTCCTTTGTCCAAAAATGTCCTATATTCTCAGTGTTGTCTCACCGTCTTTGGATTTTTCATGGAACTATCATGCCTATGTGAATTCCCCATGCACATGTACCAAACTTTGGTTTTCTCCTGTTAAAAAAATTGTATGGCTGATGTTAATAAATTTGGACATTATTGGAACTGTATGGGTTGTGATATTAATATGAAGTTGGTAAACCAGGGTTGAATAAGTGTCCTAGAGCTGGAATTTCTGAAGCTGTGGATCATCATGTTATTGAAGAAATGGAGCATCCACTCAGATATATTCTATATGAAATTTGTCCATCAGGACAAAGATTTGTATTCTTTTTTTCTCAGCTACAGAGTTGACACTGTGGTCATAGTAACAACATATTTACAATAGCATGCTGGATTGCTTCTTGCATGTATTATAGTTCATTGAAATGGTGCTTTTATGCTTATTAAAGATAATCAATATTTTTATTGTTATTGGAAACCATGATGAAAATAGTATGTTGTATGTAACGATGTGTGGTATGTCATAGGAGAGAGAAGTGAGGCTGGAAGCTAAAAAGACAGAGGGAAAATAAAGGGAGAGATCTTCAAAGAAATAGGTGATAAAAGTAATATAAGCCAAGTAAAAGGACAATCTTAAATTTAAGAATACTTGTAGCATAAGAGTAGAAAACAGAAAAACTTTGCATTGGGATAGCCTATCATGCAGGAAAATGAAAGCAAATGCATTCAAAGTTGCATAATCATAAATACAATGTCACTCATATGGACGGGTCCTAAACATAATGTTTGTTGACAGTTGATTATCCTGTTTGTGATGATGCAAGGTCAACAGGTTCTTTCATTTTGAGTGGCTGTTATCCTTGAGAGCTTGGTCATTACCATCACCCAGCCCATGGAAGGAAAAAAAAAAAGTGAGGAAGTGACATCAGCTTCTTAACAACCTTGGCTAGGAAAAAGCACAGCAGTGTCCACATATTCCCTTGCCAGAATCCAGTATATGGTCACACCGAGCTGCGAGAGAAGCTGGAAATGCAAACTAAAGCTCAAGAAGAGGAAAAGTAGATTGTTGGTGAAAACCTAGCAGTCCTCAGCCACAGGGACATGAAAACGGGCATGGCCCTTGGAAAGTTCACAAGGGTAAAACTACATCAACGAAGATCAGATGTACTTCCATAAATACAGATGAAGAACAACTTTCTGATGTGAATGGACAATATAAGAAATAACACAGGTTAGAAAAGATGGATGTGGAGTCTGGTGATCTGAGTTCAAGTCTCGACTGCTGAAATTGTTATTTGCTTTTCTATGTCTCAGTACCTATATGAAACATTAACAGTTGTCTACAATTTTGAAGTGTTATTCAAATCAAGTTATTCATAAATCCACATGCTTGTTTTTCTTTAAACAAAAATATGATATATAAAGGGAAAGTTGAAATGAACGTGAGATTAGTGAAAAAATGTATTGTCAAAAATTGAAGAATTCTGTGTCTTTGGAGCACTGCTATTTCCTCATGAATGGCCTTGAAATTGTCTTGCTTGATGTGGATAAATGTGAATCTGAGTAAATTTTGCCTTATGGTAGCATGTTCTCTGAATGCCAAGTGCTTAACTAGTTGCATCTGAAATGATATAAGTGTGAGACCTCTTTGCCTAATTTCCCCTGTGCCCATAATTCAGGTCTTTATACTATTCCTCATTAAAGCAGCCCAGGGCCTCCTGGGGAGTAGCAAGTCCTGGATTTTGGGGCAAGGAAGAGGGTGTGCCTGGGACATCCTGCTATTTCCAGAAGGCAATGTTTCTCTAAACAAACATTTTTAAAAAAAGAAAAGAATGACTAAGGTTTAGTCTGAGGAAGGAGATATGAAATGTGATGAAATTAGCTACTTCTGAAGAGAAAACTGAGTTTCAATGATATGTGCACGAAATAGAAGATGCATTCAGATCAAACTGAGATCCATGTAAGTTAGAATTCATGCTAATATTTTATGTAAGACAAGATGTATAAAATACAGAAGTTGAGCATGTGTGTTGTTTAGTAATAAGCACAGACTGTTAAAAAATGCTACTTTCTGTTAAAAAAAAAAAAAGGCTCTAGAACATGTGTTCTTAGAAGGTGGGGTGGGAGGAGCTGGGGCTTTTACTCTATGCAGACATTCAAGACCTTGGCTGACTGATCATCTTTAATACCAGGCTTCCAAAACAGCCCTAGAGTTTATCTCCATCACAGTCAATGATAAGGGTAAACAAAGGATGGAAGAGCACCTATGGGAAGCTTATGTGATCCATTCTGATCAGTAGTAGATGTGACTTCTACTTTGAACTCATTGACTGTAACGGTGCAAGGTTGGCTGGGAAATATAGACTTACTCCATGCCCAGGAAGAGTAGGACGTTATGAACAGCTAAGAATCTTTGTCACATAGTGATTTGCATAATTTTAATAATAACAACAACAACAAGAAGACCAAGTAGAAGGAGAACAAGAAGAAGGGTGATGGTGCAGCTTATTGGTTTGTGCCAGATAAAAAATTGAACCTATGGCATTGCTAATTATTGGTGTTATAAAAAAGGTGTTGAATAATGAATATTTCTGAAATGAGAGCTATTAGGAAATAACATATACAGTTATAACTCCACAGAGTTAATGTACCCATACTATTAGGATTATGAGATGTGAGATAGAGGGGTTAAAAAAAAAAAAAAAAAAGATAAAATAAATGCTTTAAATCAATTAAACTGTAATTTTAGAGTATGATGACCCAAGATGAAGCAACTTCTGAAAGCAAGCTAAGTGTTATTTACTCAAGAGACACAAGTTATTGTGATTAGAAATTTCAGATTGGTCATGTGGATAGCAGAGGTGGGCTAGATTGAAGGGTTATGGGTAGCTCATTAAAATGTGAAATCATAATCTGAAAGGTTCATTTTTTTGGTGAAAAACCTGAAAACTCTACTGTCTTTTATCCTTGTGTTTTTCTGTTATTATTTTGTCTTATAACATGAAGTTTAGGAAGCAGATGTGTTTTGAATAAATACTTATAGTATCTACATTTGAACCATGCCTATCATCATTTCTGCTTTTACAGGATTTGGGGTATGTAGAATTCCTGTGAATGACACTTAAACATATGCACCTAATCCACCATGAAAATATGTCCCACAGCATTCTATTTTACCCTTCTTCTTGACATTTTTTATTCCTTCCTCAATCTGTCAGCATAATTGTCTAGATCCCTTTCATCTAACCCTTGTCATAACTTGTTTTTCCTGAACACATTTGTGTTGATTACTTAGCTCTCTTGTCTTCCTAATTAAACCATTATCTCCCTTAGGGAAGGAAACGTACTTCCGCATTAATGGATGGTTCAACTGTCCAGTAAAATGCCACGAATCTTCAAAGATTCCTCTTTATTTTGATTGATATTTTATAGTTTTACTGTCATATAATTGACTCAGATTTTTGTGTGGTATCTCTAAGTCTCATTTTATCTGCAGAAAGGAAAAAATATCAAGCCCTTGTCCTAATAATATTTGTATATATCCATAACAAGACAAAAATCTTATAAAATAGAGAAATATACAAATGGAACATAATGAAAATTGTAACTAACAGTAGCTTTGTCCTTGATACTGCCAAGGATATTAGTATTGCTCCCTGAAGTTTCAATGCTGTGTCATCTCTGACAAACTTTTATCATTTTATATCTTGTGAACTTTACATGTGACATAGTTTGATTGACAATCTACATAGCACACACTCATTTTAATTAAAGAATATCTGGAGATATTTGAAACTTAAAAACAAACAAAATCAAAGGAAAGTTATTTTAATACAATAATATGTTTTGTAAGTTAGAGAACATTGGGTGTTGTGTTTTTTTTTTGCTAAATGCTTTGTGACGTCTCCAAATTCTTAAATTTTATCAGGAAATGACAGAAAAGTTAGGATTTATAACATATATATATATATATATATATATGTGATAATTCCATGTCTGTTTTATTATACAAGTGTTATCTTTAATTTATAGACTATAAGGCTTAATTACCAAATTTTAAAGTATTAATAATTATTGCAGTGATTGTTGTTCTTCAGATAATTGTAAATTTGTAAATTATTTTTAATTTTTAGATAATTTAAAATTATTATATATTGCCTAATCATAGAATTTTAAATTATTAATTATACTTGTAAAAATTCTAAATTATCTTCCCTCAATTTTTCTTTCTTAGCCAATCCACATGTGTATCAGTCAGTGTCCAGTCAGGAGACAAAAGTGTGCTATTAATTTAAAACATTTAAAACTTAATGTAGAGATTGCTTAACAATAAAAGGAAGCTAACTATTAAAGGGATAAAAGAGGACTCCTAGGAATAAATAAATAGCAAATACAATTAGGATCTACTGCCTCACAGATAAAAAAAAGTAAATATGGAAACAAATTGGAAGTGAAACAAACTAAAATATCAGACCTCATTGATATTTTAGTGAGGAACACACATTCCTCATTGTGGGTCCAGGAACACACAACCAGTGATCAAGAAACTTACCAGGAGGTGTGGTGTGTACCACGGACGGCAGAGAAACTCATTGGAGAAGGTGAGCAGGGTACAGGCTTTTCACTCTATTCCCTGAGGTCAGCACCACTTAGCCTCCTGCACATCCCACCGCTGACAGCAACACCATAGGAAAATGGCACAAGCCAATGCGTTTGCTTTGACCTTGCAGCATCCTTTCAGGGCCCCCACTTGACAAAAGCCAGCATTAAACAAGTAGGGCAAAAAGTGGATTTGCAGCTGTGAAGAAAGAAAAATTGTCACAGATCACTCCTTTGGCTACTAGGCTACTGTATGCACCCTTCCAAACCCACTGAACTTTTGTTTAATATTCTGCTCCCTTTCTTAGAGGTGAAGAAGCTATCACACTTTTTCTCCAAAAATGTGGAGACACAGTCCCAACAGTCCATGACTCTATTTCCAATGATATCAATTATTCTTTAAACCCAATCACAGTTCATTGAATATTTTAAAGTTAACCTCCAATAACTTGTTTATAAAATAGCAGGGAAGAAAGGGAAGAGAGAGGTAGGTTACAGATATGTACACATACACCTGAAACTAATACAAAATTATATTGAATGTAAACTATAATTGAAAAATTTTAAAAATATATGTGTATACATAACAAGAAAAGATAAAATAAACTATTACAGTCCTTGTTTCTTACTTTTTCTTCTATCTATTCTATGTTTCCCTTGCCCTCAGTCAGACATCCTCAGTTGGACTCAATCCAAACCTTCATTCCTAAAGGGTTTGAGTCCTTTATAATCCTGAATTTGGGATTATAATTATAATTATTAGGCACAGGAGCATTAGAAGGAAGTCCATAGAATTCCCTATGTCCCAGACATTGTTGCCTTTGTCTTAGTTTTTTAACAAACATCTCAATATCCTTTGCTAATTGTGATCAATCACTCCAGACAGTAGAGTAGTCTTCTGTGTATATGTGTTGGTTTAGTAACATAAGGATCCTAAAATGGCCAATTGGCAGTCTTATTTTATTTTTATTTTATTTACTTTTACTGTTGACACTATTACAGATGTCCCCATTCTCCCCCACCCTTTTCCTTCCTCCACCCAGCCCCCATTCCCCCTTCCCTTTGGCCATCACCAGGCAGTCTCATTTTAAAATTCAACAAAATTGTTTTTAGATCTCTAATACTAGTATTCTCCTCATTGGAACTAAAAGGTATAAACCAAGAGAATACAAATGTACCAGGACAAGAAGCAAAAATAAAAGGTCTGCCTGGGGATAATAGGTATAGAAATCACTTCTCTTTCATAAAAAAACACTGTAATGGTTTAATGTTTGATGGTTAGAGAAACCAATTCTACTTTCATTCATTGATTTCCATACTTATTTATTTGTCTAAGGTGAAGCAGTTCCTTATAATCATCTCTGGTTCAAAAGTATGTGATGTACTTGTAAGACAGAACCCAATTTTTCAAGGTCTTATCTTCCATCTGGTGCCATAACTGAGTTTTTAAAATAAACCACTAAACATTTGTGTTAATCCATCAGATTCTGGATTATGGGACTGGAAGCAAAACTAGTTAATCCCATAGACATGTTCCCATCATAGTACTTTCTTTGTTGTACAATAGGTTATTGATCACAAGCAATGCTGAGTAAAATGCTATAATGGTGGTGAAGGCAATCCATGAGTCCATGGAGAGGATTGCATGGAGAAGTATGTATTAGTTCTCTATTACTATTATTAGAAAATTGCCATAAATTTAGTGATTTAAAAAATAATATTACCTTACAGTTCTATAGGTCAGAATACTGACATAGATTTAACTGGGCTTAAAAATCAAGGAGGTTCTAGGGGAGAATCCAATCTTGCTCACTCAGGTTGCTGGCAGAATTTATTTCCTTGCATTTCTAAAACCAAGATCCCCATGTTCTTTCTATCTGTAAACTGAGGGTCATTCAAGATTACTAGAGACTGCCTCTTTCCATGACTCATGGTCTCCCCCCATTTTAATGCCAGCAATTCTTATGCACATCTTTCTGACTCCTTTTCTATAGTCACATCTCTCTCTACATTTGGAAAGTGACTCTGATTTTAAGAACTCTATGATTAGCTTAGGCCCATCCAGAGAGTTCAGAGAACTCTCCATCCAAAGGTCTATAAATCTAATCACATCTGGACATTCATTTATGACTGAACATTCTACCATGATTCCTGTAGTGAGTTGACATTTTTTCAATTTCCAAAGTAAATATAGGTATCTTTTCTTCTCTCTCATTAAAGCTCCTATTCTTTCTTTCACTTTTTTTATCTGATGACCTATTTTATATCTCTGAGAAAATAGAAGCCATCAAATGTGAGTCCTCTCCTTTAATCACTCTCAAGTCTACAAAACCGGCAACTTTTGAACACATCATTTGGTACTTTATTTCCAGGTACTATAGACAGATTTTTTCTCCTAGCAAGACATCACCCCTACTCACACCCATTATTCAGAGACCCAGCATATACCTCAGATGGTTCAAATAATGGGAACTTATTGATCTACTTTGATAACAGTTAAGGGGATAGTTATCTATATACTTCTAAGGAACTTTTGGTAAGGTGTGTGTGTATAGACCCATGGAAACAAACAATGAACGTTGAAATTCCCCCCTTTCCATATGACTAGTAACAATGAGAAGCCATGGCCACTTCTAGAGCCAAAGGAAGATAAATCATGTCACCATTACTCATTAGAGCTCAGTGGAGAAGGGAGCACACTGCAGGAGCTATAATCCTAGAGGTTTAAAGCCACTTTCAGAGGCAGAACAATAAAGCAGGGAGAAGACTGAGGAGGAAATATCCTGAGTTCTCTCTCCTTTTGTTTTCTGACATCTTAAAAAGCTTCTCATTGGCTCAATCCAGTTTGAAGTCTGTTAGAAAGGGAACCCAGGTGATAGATGTTTTGAAAGTATGCTCTTGGGTACAGAACAGGATAAAAATAAAAGAGAGAGAGAGAAGGAGTGAGGATAAAGAAAATTAAGAATGACAAGCACAATACACCTCTTTGGCCATTGAGAATCCAGCCTTTCCCTTTATTAAGATAACGGTGTGCTCATTGCTAATATAAGATAAACACAGACTCCTATAAATGCCAATTCACTCATGTATCCAGTTGGAATTAAATTGCAGAATTAGTTACCAACAAACACAGGTAGAAGGGAAAAAGTGGGGAAATAAATTATTATAAAATATGTAGAGCAGCTCCATTCCATGCTTTAGTAATTTGTCTCAAAATTCAGGTTTATTAGCATAACTCATTCCTGCTACTACCAATTCTCTGGTCCTTTACCATTGGCCATGAAGTACGTGTCTTTACCTAAGAAGGTAATCTAAGCTGTCCTCCTCAAGCAAACTAGATATTTAGTTTTCTTGCTTATATCAAGGAGCTTACTTTTGCCTTTTATTATATTACATGGAAGTTCTGTGAGGCACTCCAATGAATTATCTAATTTCCAAACATAATTCTTCTTTCCCACACTGCCTAGCAACACACCCAGAGTGTTTAGCTAGCAGTCTCAACGTGATCCACTATAGTATCAGTAATTTAAAATTAAGGAACATGTCTTTTTATATATCTCCAGCTCTCACTGTCCCCAAAGTGTAAAGCAATATTTGCTTTGTTGATAGAATAAATCAAACAATAATTTACATGACTTGAAGATTCTCGAAAACTGGGACTTCCTTGGAAGGTCCATAGATTATACAAGACTTGTATTTGTAGCTCCGCATCCAGATAAGGCATCTTACAAACAAACAGACAAACAAAATATATCTGAATTACTTTCAATTTAGTGTCTTATAAATATATCAAACATTTTATTGTTAATGTAAAGTAGATATTTATTTATTTTTGTTAACCCTCACCCAAGGATATCTCTTCCATTGATTTTCTTTTTTCTTTTTCTTTTTTTTTTTTTTTTTAATATACCTTTATTGACTTCAGAGAGAGGAAAGGAGAGGGAGAGAGAGAGACAGAAACATCAATGATGAGAGAGTCACTGATCAAGCCCATGACCTGGGCATGTGCCCTGACCGGGAACCAAACCCTGATCGCTTGGATCCTAGGTCCACGCTCAACCACTGAGCCACGCCCAGCCGGGCTCTCTTCCATTGATTTTTAAAGAGAGTAAAAGGGAGGGAGGGAGGGAGGGAGAGAGAGAGAGAGAGAGAGAGAGATCCATGTGAAAGAGACACATTGATTGGTTGCCTCCAACACTCACCCTGATGGAGTGGGGGATCAACCTGAAACCCTGGTACATGCCCTCAATGGTGAATCTAACCCTAGACCCTTCCACTGAGAGACACAGGCCAGGGCTACAACAGATATTTAAATGCAGTGTTTCACATGTAAGGTAAAAGTGTTGGATCTATAAAATAAAAGCTAATGTATACATTTTTATATCTTATAAATTAATATCAAAAAATATCAGACCCTGTTATATAATGTTGCTTGCTTAATTGCTGATCATAGAAACAGCTTTGGTAACATAGGTCTTGACATTATAAGGGCCTTTATTAAAATAGAAACCTCCCTATATGTGTAAAGACACACTTTGAGGGTAGAAAAATTACTTGTGATTATTTAATTAAAGAAACAGCCCTACAAGATTATTTTAGCAAATGTAGAGTAAAAATAAATGTATTAATAAAATTATAATACAATACCTTGAGTAAAAAACTTATTGTTCTTTACAGAATTATTTCCTACTATTTTCTGCAAAGTTGATGTGTAAATAGTACACAATTCCTTGCTTTTTAGGATTAGGCATTATATTTAGGTATTTATCATTTTTCTCAATCTAAATATACATGCAAATGCTTTAAGCAAAATGGAGATATGCAAACCTAGCTTTTCTCAGAAAAGATAAACCATGACTATGTTTTTAAAAAATAACTCCTAATCTTATAAAAAATTAGAAAGAGGATTGTTTTAGAATTTACTTTAATATCATTTGATTGGCATAGTTTAAATGTCAACATTTTGTTTTAAATATAGCATTTCAAGACTTTTGCTAAAATGAAACATTGTGATAAATACCGTTTGATTCTCTTTTTTTCTGTTTAATATCTGGAGCTCCCAGTAATTACTTCTAATCAAAAGCAAGGGTATGCACGTAGAATTTTTAGGACAGTGAAAGTACTCTGTATGATACTATAATGATGGATACATGTCAGCCTTGGGCTGAGGAGGGTTAGGGGGGAATGGGGAGTGAGTGCTAATGGTGATGGTTACACAACTTGGTGAATATAATAAATACCACTGAATTGCATGCTTTAAGTGGGTGAATTGTATAAGTGAATTTATATCTCAAAAAAGCTACTATTAAAAAAGAGAGAAACAAGGGTTTCCCATTTTCTCATGTCTTTCACTGCTCTTGGTTATTTTTCTAGCCATGGGGTATGATTAATTAACTTTTATTTTCATATTAATTCAAGTTGTAGAATTAATTCATTTTTATTTTCATATTAATTCAAGATTTGTGTATTTATAAGAGTTTGAATTTTTTGCCCTCATTGGGACCGACTCATAATTGTCATCCACTGTTGTATCTGACACTGAGTTCTTTTCTGTATCATATTTCAAATGTTCTTTGAATATAAATTTTAGAACTCTGCACACTTGACAATCTTCAGATCTCCTATTTGGCAGGTATTCTCGGTCTAGCCAACTTTTCAAAAACTAGGAAGCTCCCATCACATACAAGAATGATTTCCCCAGATGTCAACTCTTTAAAAACCTGAAACGCCTACATTTTCTTAGTTGGTCTTACTTGACTGGCTTTCTTGTTTGAGTATAACTTTAAGTAATGATATAATCCTCCCCTTCTTTAAACGCCCTGATTGTGTGAATGTATATGCTATTGTATGTGCTATAACCACTCCTGAGTTTTAAACATAGAAATAATTTGTATAGAATTACCTACCAGATTTTCCTCATAAGACTGTGGCATCTGCTGTCATCCTAAAAACAGAATGGGAACAAAGGAAAAGGTCTCTACTGGTTGGAAAACAAAGCAGGAGAAAATCTCACTGGAGACTGACATCCAGCTAACAAGTCCCTCCAAGTCTGTAAATACTTTTGTGTTTTGGCTGCTGATTAAGAAGCAGTAAAACTGTGTTCAGTCACTGTGCTTTCTAACGAAGTTATTTCAAGCAAAGCACCCAAAGGAGTCCGGGGAACACAAAGGTTATTCTCACAACAGGATTGACTGTCAAACCTGAAAGTGAAGTTAAAACTCTCAGAGTTAATACAGCAAAGCTTTCCACAAAGCATTTTACTCTCTGTTGTCCCCTTTATGACCTCACTACTCAACTTTAAAAAATGTATATATGTTTGTTGATTGTTAGAGAGAGCAAGAGAAATAGAGAGATAGAAACATCAATGAGAGTCATTGATCAGCTCCCTCCTGCATGCCCCCTACTGGAGATCGAGCTGGCAACCCGGGCATGTGCCCTGACCGGGAATCGGACCAGTGACCTCTTGGATCATGGGTGGATGCTCAACCACTGAGCAACATCAGCCTGGCAACTTTTATTTTTTTAAACAGCAAAATGGTTGTCATTATCCTGTTAGCCACTGAGGATTCTATAATTTTGATCTTCTATTTACTCTTCCAAGCTTTTATCAAGGGAAATTACAGCAACATACACAAATATATGTACTTGAATTTAACCAGTTGTTTCTATCTACACTGCTTTAAATGTCATCCAGGTGAATTTCATCTTTTTGTGACAGTTAAATTCTATACACCAGAAGATTTACAACAGCCACTCCCCTCTATTTCTCTCTGTACTAAAGAGATGTACACAGGAGCACTGCACACGCACAGTGACAAATTCACATTTGGAAATACAAATTCATTGAAAGTAATACCTCTCTTCTGTACAATATTAATTTTCCTTCCACCAATATGAAGCTATGTCAATATTCACTGAAGAAAAAGAAAGAATACATCTTCAGGTGATTTGTTTGAAATAATTATGCTCCACAACAGAGGGTCATTATAAACAATGGTTTGATAAATATCCTTATCTAGCTAAATATAGAAATTGACTCTAAGAATGGTCTGTTTTTTCTCTAAAATTGAAAAGAAAGAGAATTGATGGCTTAAAAAAATCTCACCTTGTGTGCTTGCCCACTACCCTTTGTGATGCCACCATTTCCCCAAAACCACTTTATCTGAGTCATTTATGCTTTTGTGAATACTCTCCCCATGTCTGGAATGACATTTCTGATGCCATTTTTAACGTTGGGTACTAAGTTACTAATTTTAAAAAAATATTTAACTATAACAAAAAGTGAAAATCATTAAAACAAAATTGTGTATCAGATTTATAACATGGGTCTGAAATTTATCTAGGGAAGAAAGTTTTCTCTAAAACCTTAAAGTGAAATATTTTAGAGAATTTTTTGGAAAAAATTAACTTGAGTAATTGTTGTGGTTTTGTTTCATGCACTGTTCAATTTTTGCTGTTTTGTGTTCTCTCTGTGTGTGTGTGAATAAACTTTCTTATCATTAGTGACTCTGTTTAAGTTTCATTTCTGATGGAAAAATAAATTTTGCCTCCTGTCCCATGCACCCAGTTTAAAAATGTATTTATGAGAAATACAAACACATTCTAGAAGTTCTCTGTAATTTCTGTAGAAGCGGTAAATGAGTGAAGATGTGACATTGTATCTATCACTCTAATAACTGACCAATTAGTAGAGCTTTTTCGTGAGTCACAAGTATATGCTGACATATCTAACCTGTGGTGGACTCACGAGGAAGCACATTCACATTGCGGGTCCTATTCTCTGCTTAGCAGAAGGAATTTCATCACAATGATAAGAACAGATTCCTAAGAAACAATATTATTAATAGCATTGAATTTCCTGTTATAGCTTATGTTTTTAGGAGTTGGGCAAGCTTACCTGATACGGGGTATGCCAGACTGCTACATGGCTATAAGATAAATTATTTTTTTTTAAAAAGAATGCATACCTTTAACATATTATTTAGTTTGTTTTTGTAATTAGACCTAAAGCCCGGGTCAACAAAGCTTGTTTGAATTAAAAAATCAATTTAATTCAATTCCTTTCAGACCATATAAATCAGCCACTTTTATGTGTCTGGCTTTCTGTCTAACACCCTGAATGAAGCACCGCTGTTTGAACCTCTGTCCCTTTCTCCAGGAAACTGCAACTCATTTGGCAACAACAAAACATCAATATATAAAACAATTTGAGTTGACCAAGGAGCTGCTTTTAATCAGCCTAACACAGTTGCTGGAAGCATCTACTGAATTAGTTTTGTTCCGCCACAAGTTCAATCCCAAACTTAACATCATCGCCCTTGCTGATGTGTCTCTGGGCCAAGGTAGGCAAGAGGCTAACAAAATTTGTCCAATTTACTCTAAGCAATTTGATTTAACTGGCAGTTGTTACCTTGGTGTCCCACCTCCTGACAGGCAGATTTAGAACCCTGCAATATCCAGTCGGGCTGCATGCCAGGGTGTCAGGACCTAACTGCAACTGCCCTGGCTCTCCCTACTGTAATCTCTATCAACAGCAAACACATTAACATTTCACAATCAAAACACGGGGCAGTTGCAAAAGCTCCCAGTACTGTTTAATGTCTGTAAAAGAAGCTCTTCACTCATTTGGACAACAAACTAAAGGACCTTGCTTGTGTCCCAAACGGGGCATGAGGCAACAGATTTCCCACTGAATTCAAGAGGATGTATACAATGTATAAATCCAAATGATTTGTCATTTTAAATGAGTGATACGCATGCATAAAAGCAAAAGTTCAAATCTCGAAACAGCAATTGTGGTGGCTCTAAAAGTAGATTATGTGTATTCAGAAGGCATTTGGCTACCAAATGCAAACATAAAAGTCTACTTGAGAATGTTCAAATGAAATGGTGCATGGTTAGTTATTCTTTTGCTTAGAAGTGTTGTGCTAATTTATGTTTGTATTTGCAATAAGGATGGGACGTTTAGTTGCATTGTAAAAGCATCTATTTTTTTAAGGGATATCTCTGTTCCACATGCATAACTCACTGATAAAATGATGATAAGCCAATACATGCTCTGTGGAATTACCCTTCTTTCTAAAAATTAGAATTGGCTTTCTCTTTTTCATCTGACTATCATAAAAATTTAGTCATAAAGATCTATGAACCGGGAACATAGTTACTCTATGTATATTGTTGAGTAAATCATTGAGTAAAGATTTTTGCAACCACATTTATAACAGATGAAAAGCCTACTCTGTTCTAATTTCCTCCTTTCTGAATTTATATATTTTTGAATTTTACACTCAAATTATTCACTAAATATTTAAATTCATGTATTTTTATTGTTATCATCATCAAATAATTGAATATTTAATATGCAAACGTCATTTCAGAAAGAGCTCTTTGCCAAGAACCATGGTCTGAATTTTAGTCATCACTTTCTTTATTGTCCACATATATATCCAATCACAGTCATTCAAAGAATCTGTACACTGAGTGGTTGTGTATTTGTATCCTAAGGCTATTGTAACATTACCACAATTTCGTGGCTTAAAACAACAGAAATGTATTCCCTTACAGTTCTGAAGGAGGCCAGAAATTCAAAATCAAGGTGTTGTCAGGGCTACACTCCTTTCCAAAGGCTCTGGGAGGGAAGCCTTCCTTGCCTTTCCAGCTTCTGATAGCTCCCTGTATTCCTTGGCTGTGTTGGCATAAATATAACCTCTTCTTCCATCTTCATGTGTCCTTCTGCCTTGTATCTCTGGGTCTCAGGTGTCCCGCTGTGTTTCTTGTAAAAGGATATGTATTATTGGTTTTAGAACCTACCCTAAATCCAGAAAGATCTCATTTCAAGTACCTTAATTTAGTTACTTCTGCAAAGATCATTTTTCTAAAGTCATATTCACAGGTTTTTTCATGGACATATCCTTTGGGGGAACCACAGTTTAATCCACTACAGGCAGTAAAGAACATAAAAGGACTAATATTTAATACCAGGAGAATTTTAGTAGCAAAAGAATGGGCTGTGTTAGTAAATTCAGGAAATATCTGCAGGTCATATAGATATGAGGAGAAATGAGGGAAGAAAACACTATGGATAGGGAAGTAGAACATTTACATTCTTGCAACTATAAGAGAAAGGTAACCATAGAACACAGTAAAGGTTTGAAGAGACATAGAGGTTCCAACAGTTATTGCATCAAGAAACGACTACTAATTATTTGTTACTGGAGCCTTCCTCATATCCTCATCAAGATAATATAATGAGAAAAAGCATATGAAATCAATTGTAATTAGAGAAAAACAACATATGGTTTAGTTATCTTAAATATGGAAGAAAATTTAGAGATAAGTCTCAGATGTGCATGTACATCAAAACAAAGAAAGACCTTGAATAATGAATTTGCTGTGCAGAAGCAAAACTGATGAAAATATCACTGGTTTGTTTATATTTATTGGCAACAAATGGAATATTTGTGAATATGTGTTTCTTCGCTTGTCCTGCTTGAGTATAGACAAAAATAAAAAAAGCTAGAGGATTCTGATTAAATATGACAATGTTGAACCTGAAAAAGTGGTTGCAAACCTAGGCTATCTTATCCTGAGATTAACATTGTCTGGGAAAGTAAGGAGACTTGCAAAACATTCTTGCGTTTTCCTCTATATCTCAATTCATGTGAGATAAAACTAATTTTGTTGATTGACTTGCCCATTTTAGGAGTTGGAACAATTGGAGATATTTGGATAGTTAACTTTAAGCTTTCCCCAGGAGTTATAACTCTGTTCTTCCACCATTTTAATTGATTCAGGTATAAAGTTTCTCAGTGGAATCCTAGTTCTTGGTTCTACCCAAGGGCCTCATAGGAAGCTATTGTGGGAAAGGAAAAGAGTGAACTTGTTCTGGAATGATTACAGAAGTGTTGTCTCTTATAGTTCATGAGAATTCAGTGGCTTCAGTCTTTGCACAATAATGCTCAATATTTATATACTGAGTGACTATGAGATTATAAATTAAATGTATATGATGGTCAGCTAAAGGGAGAGAGCCAATTCTAATTTTGTTAAGCCCATAACTATGGATTAGGTGATAATAATATACAAGAAAAAGAATCAATGATATTACTAGTAAGTAAAAATAAAGAAAAAATATTAACTATTATAAAAAATAGCTTATTGTTAAATTCTTGTTGTATGATATTAAAAGGATTTAAAATCTACAAATAAGAAAAAGTGAAAATCCATCAAAATTAAACAGAATATCATCATGACTTTGAAATCCTCAGTAGATTAAACAATAAACATTATTTGATTTGGAAATCTGAGTTAAATTTGTTTTTTCTTAAGGGATCCTCATTAAAAGAAAAATGTGAAATCCCATGAACCATGTTGAGGTAGGCTATTATTCATTAGTAATATTCCTTTCTGAAACTCTCTTTGAAAAAAATGAGAGTAAAAGATGTTCTTTGTATAGTATTTTTTGGTGTTACTAAAATAAATGCATTAATTTATTTATGCATATAATCTCATTGAAAATTGTATTTACAGGAAAGATTTCATAATGTATTATACTGAAGACATTGCATTAAGAACTAGGGGAAATGGAGATTAGAATTTGGATAAATCATCTCCTCCATGAATATTCTAGTACCTGTACTTCTCAGGACATAAAATAACTTATTAATGGCAATGAGTAGTATACATAGTAAGTAAGGTACATAAAAATGTGATGAAATCTAAAGAAATAGAATAAAACATATTGTTAAAGTAAGACACATGTACGTTTTTTTGAAGAAAGTTTCTTATATATCTCTGACAAATAAAGCTATTCCTTTCTTATAATTATTATGAAGGTGTAAATTGATAGTTGATTTCCAAACATTTATCTGAAAATCATTAAGAATTCACCCTTACCAGGTGCTTTTCTAACTGCTTTATAATATTAACTTATATATTGCTCAAAACAATCTTATGAAGTAAATTTAGTATATATATTGCACACATGAGGCTAGTGAAACAAAAAAGGAGAAACTACTTTCCCCAAAGTTGCATAGCTAGCATGTGGAACAACACAGAAAGGGTAACAGGAAAGAACATATTTGAAAAAAGCGTAGTGGGATGGGGGAAAACAAATTCTATTTTTTAAAACTCTCTTAGACTTTCATGATAAAAGGAGATAAACTTAGCAAATAAGTAGTGTGTTTTTTTTAGTATCTTGCAGATATTTGTGTTTTTACATATTCCTCACTTATGAGTCCAATCAAATTAACTGACATAAATAATAACTAATATAAATTTTAAAAAATATATCTTTATCGATTTCAGAGAGAGGAAGGGAGAGGGAGGGAGAGAGAAACATCAATGATGAGAGAGTCACTGATCAGCTGCCTCCTGCACGCCTTCTACTGGGGGTTGAGCCTGCAACCCGGGCATGTGCCCTGACTGGGAACCAAACCACAATCTCCTGGACCATAGGTCAATGCTCAACCACTAAGCAATGCTGGCCGAGCATAACTTTTTTTAATACTATCATCATTTTATATGTACCAAGCACCTTTTTAAAGCTAAAATAAAAATAATTTTCCTGGCCATTTATTTGTTAAAATACATGCTCTTCAAAACACATTACATAAACTTATGAAAACTCTCAAAGGCATATTTATTATAGGGTATTATTTTTAAGAGTTTTAAGCCCCCCCCCCACATGCACACAGTACTGACTCTTTACAACACTCCCTTAAATAAAAGAGGAATTTTGTATTCATTTAAAAATGATGAAGCTCAAACTTAGAGAAGTTAAGTGGCTTCTCCAAATCACGCAAAATAATATCAACAAACAAACAATAAAATAACACAAATACAAGATTCCTGATTTCATATTTAATACATAATCTTTTACACTTAAGTCTTCTGAGGGAAATGTATCTGCTTCAGCCCTGGACGCTTATGCAATAATTGTTTCAGTAGGCTGCACAGACATTTGGAAAACTTATCATGTAGGAAGTACTTACTATAAGAGGGACCAACGCAAGGTGTATTCTGTGGTGAATTGTAATTTAGGATTTGAAAACAACAATTATGGACACTAGACTGGATAATTTCCTCAGGGAGGAAATAAAATGAAAGAGCTCAGTAACACTTGAACTATATGTAAAAATAAGAAATATATACCAAATACTCTCCCAAGTCAGTTAATTTTGAAATGGTAATCCTTTATATGTGATTTATTAAATATATAAAAATTCATAGACTTGGCAAAACACAGTATCAGAAAATATACTCAGAGACATATTTACACACACATACACATATACACACCCACTCTTCCTCTGGATGCTGTAATATTATACAGAATGTTATAAAAGTGTTAAATCAGAGCCAATAAATTATTGTTCTAGGACTCTGGGTCTTTAAAGTTTCTAATATGCTGTGCATAAATAATTCACCAAGTAGCTTAAAACCCAAGATTATATCTTAGATCCAATAGATGTGAGTCTCTCCCCTTCCATTTGTAATGAAGAACAGATTAAAGATTTCACTAATGAAAATGATTGAGATTAATCCAGTAAAGCTAGGACAGACCTGCCCAATAAATAAGTCGGCTTTAAACACTGTTAATCAGATGAGGATAGGGAGAGTTTAATTAAAATTCTTTCTCCCATTTATCTAATATTCAAGAGTAAATTATCTGCTAAAACAGCTTTCTCTTTAATATGATTATTTTTTTCCTCTTTGGTGACTACTGAAAAAATATAAGTTGGAATAGATAAACATTGTTTCTTCAACTCCATTATTATTAGTGTTATTATAGAATCAGAACTGTGAGTTTGTAATGAAGACAAGAATTTGTTCAGTGACTCCGCTGGGTCTCACATGTGAGACTGAAGGTAACATAATATATATGAGCATTTTATTCATTTCAGTGTCTGGGTGACTATTGTTATTATCCTCTTTGAATTGCTCATTGCTGGTGTGTAGAAACCAAACTGATTTTTTTCAGTTGATTTTGTAGATTGTCACTTTGCTAAATTCATTTAGTAGTTGTGTTTGTGTGTCTTTTTTTAAAAAGATTGTTTGTCTCCTTGGAGCCCCTTCAATTTATGAATCTGAGGATCAACCAGTGTTGTGTCCCCAAAACATGTGCATCCAGTTAGCTGGGGGTTATGTACACATGCAGATTTTATTTTAGTAGGCATATTGTGGGGCCAGAGATAATGCATTTTAACAAGTTCCTGGATGGTGCAGTTCCTTACTCATATTTGGAGTAGAAACTCCTGCAAAGCAGAGCCTGCAGCAATGATTAAAGTGCCAACACATTGCTTGGGAGCTCTAAGCCTTGGGGAGTCTGAGTGAGAAATTGTGAAAAGTGAAGGAAGCCAGAAAAAAAACCAGTGAGATCAGATTCTTTACTGCCTTCACTGCAGGGAGTTAAAAGAGTCAACAAATTGCTCCAAACTGTATTCACAAGGCAACAGCTTTTTCATGAAAGGCTGCAAGGAGGAAATTAATTTTAAGAGAGAAAGGAGGAGGGATTATCTTCATAGCTAGTCAGTTTTCACCCTTTAGAGAGTTGTCCCATTCATGCTTTTCAGTAGTATCATCGGACCCCTTAGTGGGCTCAGAAATTCTGATCCTTTACCTTGTGATGGGATATTTCAGCCAAGCCCAAAAGTGGAGGGGCCACCTACAGTGGGTAAGGTGTTAAGAAAAGAATGACATCTAAGAAGGCACAGAAGTTTGTGCCCGTACATACCGCAAAAGTAAATTATTTTTTAAGCTTTATTTTCTTTCATAATATATGTTATCACGTGCTGGGATAGATGATAGATGACAGAAGGACGGATAGATAGAGCTTGCTTGCTATTTATTGTCTTCTTTTATCATTACCTTGTACAGTGCTTGAGGTCAAAGGCTGTTTTTGTCGTCTAGCCCCAGAATAATGTCCAACACATAGTAGTTGCTAAATAACTTTTTGGCAAATAAATGAACATGTTCATAATTTTTTAAAAGTATTATATAAAGAGATTTAGTCTAAAACTGTACAGTTAAAATGACCATTTTTTTAATCTTCATTTTATAATTTTTCCCTATGGAGCACATTACTATGCCAATTTTTCAAATCAGGGAGTTAAAGGGAAATTGGCCTGATGAAAGCTGTGGGATTAGCATTTCATTAGCTACTGCAGTTTAACTAACCAAAGCCAAAAATTAGTTGGGTTTGTATTTTAGGCAATTTGCAGCCAATGATTGAGCTTTTCAGACAGTAATGCCTCCCAGGCTGACAGAAAATATAAAATTTTGAAAGAAATGAACACATATATTTTACTGAATTTTGAATATATTTTCCTGTGGTTTTAAAAAATAATTTCACTCATTTTCAGTACTGTCAATGTCAGGAAAGGTAGCTAGTTAGTTAAGGAAGGGAGCCAATGGAATCAGACATTAAGCCTGATTCACTGGGAAGCCGCAGCATTCACAGGCTCCCCAGGGCACAGCCGCATCTTCCCTGGAGGAAACCTAATCCCCAAAGCACGCAGGAAGGATTGGCTGCTGGTCACTAGCTGGCATTGCCGAGAAAGGAATAAAAACAGCTGGAGAAATTTCTTTGCTAGGCTCATGCACAGCAGAAGCCAAAATGGCAAGGGGGCAGTAAGCGCAGGTGCAGTAGAAGCCGACAGCTGGTCAAAGCTCTGAGGCCTGTGCAGCAGGAACCAGGATGGCAGCCCTGCAGGAGAGGCGCCTAGCTTGGTGCGGAAAAGTTGCATGGCTTAGGGGAAGGGCCAGCGCAGCCACACAGGCACGGGAAGTGACTGGTTGGTCTAAGGCAAAGCCTGTTCTCTCCATCCCAAGGCAGTGCCTCGGAGCTTATCAGAGGCCCTCTCCCAGCGCGCTCAGGCATTAGCTCATGTGTTTGCTGGCTCTCTCTGCAGCAGCCCCCAGCCCCACAGGCCCACGTGCAGCCCTGGTGGCAGGCATGCAGAGGGTGAAGTGGAACAGAGGAGTTCTGCTGCTCTGGGCCTCGGTGCTCCTGGGCTTGGTGGGGACAAGCGCAGGCTTGTGGCCCCAGAGACTGGACTTATTGCATAGCAGGACGGAGCTGAGCCACCTGGCTGTGGGTGAGCCACCAGGCAGTCGGGGACAGTTTGTGATTGCTCCCATAAATCTTACCACTACACCTTATACATGGGTCCCCAAAATGCCTTTCTCGTGACTGTGTAGAAGAACTCTATTTCCACCATCAATATCACTATAGAGATTACTGTTATTAATGTCCTTGTATATAATTTTTCACAAATGGAAATGTTTTCATTAATTTAAGATTTAATTTAACATCATTCTACACCTAACTCTACAAACCTTTTCTTACAGGGCAGATAGAGGATAGTATTAAGGTATTTATTTGGCATTTTAAAGCACCTTACTTTGACTTTTATAAAATAATATTTATTAGTATATTTGATATTGTAGTTTTATGCTAACACCTCTATGAATCTCCTTTTCATTTTGCTTAACAGCATGCTTAAGTAATTATTTCATTCACATATTTTCTTTTTCCCAGTAGAACGACAGAAAAATCCATTCAACTTTGTTCTGTTTTTGATTTTTATGCTTATATATTTTTTATCAAGTTCAATATGTGATTCATTTTTTCAATATTCTAGAATACAGGATTAAGTCACAGATCATATTTCAACATTTTATACTCCTCTTAGTAACAGACATAATTATTCACTCACTCACTCATTCTTTTATTCTTAATTTATCGACTTATTGCCATACAAATATTACTATATAAATCACTTCTGGACAGAATGAAAACACTTTATTCCTTCATACCTAAACAACAGATTATTTGGCATTTAATAAGTACCATAATATTGAAAGATGAGTGTTTATTACTGTCAAATAACAGAGCTGTTTCAAAAAGTGAAATATTTGTAATGAAATTCTTCTAGCTTGCTAAGGAACTTCTATAACACATTAACTATTGTGTCTTTTCTTGTTAAAAAGTATTTAAAAATAACTTTACATTTAGTTTCATTTAATATGGTATAAGTAATCTATAGACATAAAGTAGTCTAATTCAATATTTGTTTTCTCAGTCCTTCATTAATTTACAATAAGAAAGTTTTAGATATTACATATTTTAGTTCTAGATTGTTCCATTTGAATGATTTAATGGTTTCTCTCTGCTGAGATTTCTTATGTCTATTTTTCCCCTTTAACTCATTGAGCATAGTTATAATAGCTGTTTTAAAATATTTTTCTGCCAATGTCAACATCTGTGTTATCTTGGGTTTTCTCCTGATTGATAGGCTTTTCTTGAAAATAGGCTACATATTTCTGATTCATAATGTGGCGAGTACTTTTGCCTAACATCTTAAACATTTTGAATCTTGCATAGTAGATTCTATTGTATTCCTTGGAAGTGTCAAACATTTTATCTAAAAGAAGACAATATATGTAATTAGACTCACATTGCTTACCCTCCTTTTTGAGTGACATCTCCAACCTGAGTTTCTTTTTTTAAACTCTAGCTGGTATCTGTCCTACACTGGCATGGCTCAGAAATAGCCAGATTGGTCAAAGTTTATATACAGAATTGGGCTCTATGTCTTTGGCTCTTAGATTTTCAGGATCCCCACCCACTTTCCCAGGTTTATATAATGGTGATTTTCTATCAGAAATTTAGCCATCTCATTTTAGCCAGATGCCTAGATTTTGTTCAGTCACCAATGCTTCCAGGTAATTGTTTTTTTATGTGTGTATAATTTGTTCAGAGTTTATAGTAGTTATCTATGGGAGGTTTGATCTAGTAGGAATTTAATCCATTACCCTGAGAGCAGAATCTAGAGCTAGAACATTTTAAGAAAAAATTCAATAAATTTTAGGAAATCCCAAACAAAACAAAACAAAGAAAACAGGGAAGCTTCATATTAGAGGGGTATAGTATACCTGTTGAGAAAGAATGCAAGTACTTTTAATAAATTAAAGAAACACAAAGAGAACATATAACAGTATGTCACAATAGACAGGGACGTATACTGTATGGAGAAAGAACATAGCTGAGAATGTTGATGATCATATTTTAAGTAAAAATCTGACATTTAAAAATGCCAATTACAATGCATTTTACAATCTAAGGTTTTGAATGCTAGATACTTTTGTGTTCTTCTAAGTACATTTGACTTTTGTTTTTGGACACAGGTTAGTCATTCAGAAGCAAGGTTTGTTACTCCTTTTGAAGCTTACTTTTAATCCTGGAATAGAAAAGAGACCAGAGTTTGTCACCGTGAAGCTGCTTTTTGAGATATTATTTTTAAGCTCTTAATCAAGAAACAAAAGGCTCAGAAGGAGTCCCCCCACTTTCCTGCCCAAAAGATTCAGACAGAGAGAAACACTGCTTCAGGAAGGAAATTTTAGAGTGTTTGCCTCAGACTAATCTGAATTAAGCTGGTAAATAAGAGGGCTTCAGGCAGGTGCCTGTGTCCCATTGTTTCTTAGTGGCCTAGCCAGAATTTTCCTGCCATGTGTTTTCTGCTCTTCCTCAACTGCCCGTAAATCACCCATTCTCACTACTGTAATCTTATAACCTTTCTCCTTTGTCCAAAATGTCTTATATACCCAATGTTGCCTCACTGTCTATAGAATTTTCATGGACTTATCATGTTTATATGAATTCCCCATGCATCTGCCTTAAACTTTGATTTTCTCCCATTAATCTGTCTCTCTTAATATGGTTATTAGTCCAGCTTTGAATAATTTAGAAGGTGGGAGAAAAAAATTAATATTTTTTTAGCCCCCACGATAGGCAGGGCAAGAGAAATATTGAGTCTGGGGTTAACTTTATGTCTTCTAGTGAGGCCCTCTATCTGACGCTCCATGTGTTTTGGACAAGTGTTGCTGTTCCTTCGGCAGGGGGAACAGTGACTCTTTTTAGCCAATGAGCTCCGATGACTATTCTTTCTCCTTTCCGGTGCATCTTTTCAACATTTTCTTCCCGGCCTTGAGCATGCCGAGGAAGACTCGCTTGGAGTCTAGAAAGGAATGCTCTGAAGATCTCCCGAGCTTGCTTTCTGTGAGACTCACCCCTCTCCATGCACTACCTCTTCTCACAGCTCACAGGATCTGTCCTGTGCACTCGAGATGCCTGGTTTCCTGAACATCTCACTTCTGTCTCTTCAGTTCAGGGAGACTTCTGGTCCTGTTTGGATGACCCCTCCCAGTTCTGTAGCTTGGAAAATCTCCAGGCAGGAAATGAGAAATTGTAGCTCTCACCTTGCTTTTTTTTCTTTCACAGGCCGTCTTGTGTTGCCTCTTATCCAAGTCTGAATCTACCTTTTAAAATATATTTTGTCTATTTGTGATATGTTTAAAACAGGAGACTTAGTCCTTATTTCTTCACTATGGCCTGAAATGATTGACTGAAGAAGTAAGTGAATAGCCTGGCCAGGCATGGCTCAGGGGTTGAGCGTCGACCTAGGATCCAGGAGATAGCGGTTCGATTCCTGGTCAGGGCACATGCAGGAGGCAGCTGATCAATGACTCTCATCATTGATGTTTCTATCTCTCTTTCCCTCTTCCTTCCTCTCTCTGAAATCAATAAAAATATATTTTAAAAAAAAGTGAATAAATTTAAATTTGTAGTGGGATAGATGTTAAATGTCACTTCAAGGTGATGGCTTACTAAAGTTTACCTGTCACTTTATTTTTCATTAGTTAAAATTAAAATTACACATATAAACACACACACACACACACTAAAGAAGCTGATTCCTTTTAGGGGGGAGGAGAGAAGGCCTTCAGCTTCAGGTCCCTCAGGAGGGAATTTTCACTGCAATTTGTGTGGAAAGTGCTGTTCGTAGCTCACACCTGCAGGAGAGAGTCTGCCAATGCCCTGAAGCAGCTCTACCAGTTTGAGAATACTCTGAATTAAGTTATTCTTTAATTCTGATAGAAAATGTGCAGACACAGCAAGGATCTGTTACATTTATTTTGTTAGCTAAGTTGTTAGTGGAGACATTTTACCGGAGCCTATTTATTACAGTAGCTGGCTAACCTGTGTTCCAAATTCAAAGTGCTTCTTCTCAATGTCTATCCAGTCTAGAGATTATTTCTTTGAGTAGAAGTTTTGCTACCTCAGTTGCCTTCTCAGTTCTAGTGGGATAAGCCTCTACCCATCCAGCAAAGGTGTCTATAAAAATTAATAAATATGTAATCCCCATTCACTGGCCCATTCCCCATCTCATTCTGTGTTGTTGTGTTCTATCTACAAAATAAGCTTTATAAAATATGCCAGTACATTTTATTTTTAATGTTTTCAGGACCTAGAAGGAAAAAAGTTACCATATTATTACTATTTTCAATCCCCTGAGCTTCTTTGAAGTCACCCTGTCCACATCTCTCAGTGTTTCATCCTTAACGTTGTTTCTGGGTCTGTTGCCAAAGGAAGCACTAGAGGGATTTATACCGAAACTTCTTAAAAAATGTGCAGAACATTTTTAAGAATAAAGTGTAACTTGGAGCAATTCAAATCATTGTGCTACTTGTGATGAAAACGTTTGTGATCCTTAGGGCTGACAATTGGTAAAGTTTGACATTCAACTGATGAGTGAACCTCCCTCCACAAAGGGTGGTCATTGGACATCACAACCACAGTCACAAGTCATGTAGCTTTTCAGTCAGTGGTTGCAGATGCTCATGTACATGCAACATGAACCCTGTAGCACAAAAATGAATGAATAAGTGTTTACCAAGGTATACAATAAAAAAGCAATTCATAAATCTATTTTTTCTCTGAATAGATTGTGTTTTTATGGTCATGATTTTTACTTGTATATGTTTATATATAGGCTTCTTACATACACAGTTTATATTTTATAAAGCGATTAGCTTTGGATTTTAAAAACAGATCATGTTATATCTCAGTGGGATTGTTTAACTATCAGGAACCGAAATTAGCACTATTTAGAGACTTTCACAATGATGGCATAACCTATCTGAGAAGAATCAGAAAACTCAGAATCTTTTTTATTAACCCAGAGTCGATGTTATAGTCTTTTTGCATATATAGGTTGTGTGAAAAGTTTCTTTAAGCTAGAGTGTGTTGTTTTCACTTGAGAATGTCTTATTTCATCACTTGTATAATTTTATGAAAAATAAATCTACCAAAAGGAAACAATCTAAATTAATGTCCAAACTAGTAATCTGACAAAACAACTCTCTCTGGAGAAAAATATTTTTAATTAAATAATAACCCAAAGTATTAGAAAGATTAAAAACTAGAAGCATGCCAAAATTTGTGATTAAATGAAAAGGTTTACAATGGAGCAAAGTCAGAACTAAAATAAATGTGATATTGCAACATTACAAACTGTTACCTATACATTTTAACACTCTATTGTAAATGTAACAAGTATAGCCTAAAGAACACAGGAAAAATTCATGCAATCATTAATTTAAGTTTAATATTCTATAACATCTATAGAAAATTTGGTAGTATGATGATTTGGCATGACAAACAAACCAAGGAGAGATTTTCCAGAGTGACTTAAAAATTATTAAAGAAGCAAATAAAAATCATATTATTTTGGTAGACTATCAACTTCTCCATGGTCCTGCCTTTCATTGGGCCAAATATTTCATAGAACTCTACAAGTACCTGCTGAGCACTCGGGTTCAGAGCAGTCGCTTGAATAATTTTTTCTTGGGGGGGGGGGCTGTGCTACATTTTACAGCAGTTATCAAGATTTTGATGATCATTTAGAGCCTTAAATTTGTGACTTGAAAAATTCTCTTCTCTCCTGAAAGCATGAATAAAAATATGGTTTTTATCATCTTTATATATATAGAAACATTGGATTTTTAGGAACTTGGAGAGAGAAAAACACAACCAAAAATATGTCAAAATATTTTTGTCTCTAAGATTTGAAACAATTACTGAACATCTCTGGGGCCTTCCTATTCTATTAAGTGAGGTTGATAATGTCACTCACAATGGGAATTTATGAAGATTCAAGAAATATTTCAAGTGTCTCTAATTGGTGCTCCAATGCTATAACTAGTATTTTTGTTGATGCCAATTCATTATCTTAATTATATCCAATTTCCTATAAGGCTTGAGTGAAGACAAAGCATGAAAAAAAGTGTTTAGCACAACTTCAGGGATGAAAGGCAGTAATAAGAATTAAAATTTTCAGATTGGTTTTATTTCAGTAATAAATGTATTTGTGTAAATGTTAAGGTATACACATTTTATGTATATAGTGTTTGATAATTTATTCAGCCCTCACCTACTAAAACGAATATACGCATTGTAATTTAAAATATAATATAGTAAGTATAAATATCATTAAATTTCTTATTTCTAAATCAGAAAGTAACTTAATCATACAAATTTGAAAGTGAAGGAAATCTAGTCTTAATTTTTGTCCAATGAAACCAAAGCTCTCAAATATATTCTGTATATATTTGAAAATTAAAACACACTTTTAATTTTTTAACACTTCTGAACTCTTAAGAGCCTTCATGAGAATGAGAGGAAATTATCGTTGAATTGAAAGATAAATATAAGTGTCATTATTTTTCTGAAGATAACTTATAATGTTTATATTGTAATATGGACATAACCAAGGCCACAGTTGATTGAATGACCCTTGATAAAATTAATATAATTTTCTCTACCTGGGAAAATTGAAGGAAAACAAAATTTAATACACATGATTTTTTATTTAAAATGTCAGAATGGTTCTCTACTAGATCCAAAGGAAAAATAGACAGAGTTTCAGGCACTGACTCTAGGTTCCACACTAGCCTATGCAGAGCGCCCTGGCATACGTCATGGACATTCGAAACTAGAAGTTGTCGTTATTTATTGTAAGATCTGGAGACAGCCTACCTGGGTACCAATCCCAGCCTTTCCAGTTATTAGTGGAGTAATTTGGGGAAAGTTGTATGATTTTCTATGCCTCAGTTTCCTTTTTGTAAGATGAGGATAATAGCACCATGAAAGCGGAACTATTTAAACTTGAAAAAAACTTAAAGCAGTATTTAGTACATAGTAAATCTTCAATAAGTATTGGTAATAGTTTTCCTGAATTATTATTATTATTGTTATTATTATTATTATTTAGTAGTACTGCCTTCTCCTGATCCCCTGGACCCAGAAAATACCTATCATTTCAAAATTAAATTCCTATGATAGTACTGAGAATATTTCTACTGCTAAACAAATGTTAAGTATAAATACTATGGAGAAGCAGAGTTATTTCTACTGATGACTTCATAGCTCTCTAACTGCTTTCCAGAGACACAAGGGTGTAAGCCTTGACCTATGAATCAAAGCATAAAGTCAGCCTATCTATTCAGTCTTTTGTCTGAGTGACACGAAAGGATCAATCAGGTAGAGGAATGATTAAAGCTGAGTTTCTTTCTGTACACTTACCTAGAGGCAAAATCAATGGGCATCCCCAGTTAATAATAAGAACTGATAATTGAATAAGTAATCACATACCTTTCTGAAGGAAGTTATGTCTCAGCCTAGAGGTAGTTGTGAGTCAATTATTGATAGCCTGATTCTAGCACATGAATATTTTGAAGCTTATTGTTAATACTCAAGATATAATGTCACCCATTTCATTTACATTTGAATGAACACAAAACTGCCCCTTTTTTGCCTCAATGCTGTTAGTGTAAAAATGTCTTAAAGAAGGGCAAGGAGGCCAGAGCTTATTAAACTTATAAAAAAAAATAACACAAAATGTTACCATGTCAATCATGTAAAGAAATGAACTCTACTTCCAAACACCTCTTTTCTTTTCCTGGGCGTGTGGCTGATTTTTAACATGAGCCCAATGAAATTTTTACTGTAATCAAAAGCAAATGTGATTCATCCCTGCAGGAAAATATCAGGTACATTCTGGAACATTGGAAAGGTCAAAGTGTTTGGCAATAGTTATACACAGTTCTTTCCCTCTTGTCCACATTCATCCATTATAAATTCATCCATTAATATGTTTTGTGTGTTACCCTGATGAACAGTAACCCATACTACAGATAGAAAAGAATTTTCACATATCATATGTTAGAAAGAGTAGTTTAAAATTCTGTTGATTTCTGCTCATAGTGCAGAATACAAGAGAATGCCTTGAGATCTTGATTTTATTAACAATTCAGACCTGAAATTTATTATCAGGGGAACAGTTTTCAAACACATATCAGCTTGGATATCCTTTGGGTGACATATCTTTATTTTTCTTGATTCAAATCATTAAAGGATTCGATTAACATTATTTCAGGCCAGATTATTCGAACATATTTCAACTGTGTAGACTTCACTGTGGCAAAATTGAATGGATACCAAAGACATAGCAAAAATAATTAGGCACGTTCCACTTCAGAACACATAATCCCTTGTGGCTTATGGCAAGACATGATGTTGGAAACTAATTGGGGTTGAAATAAAGTCTTCAGTATCTGTAAATTTCTTACAGCCTTCTTAGTCATGGCTGTGGTTAATATTGAAATCATATATGATTTGCAATTAAATATTCCAATAAAATTTTATTGACTAACACTTTTTGTGCTTGTGAGAAAGTGAATACTGTAGTCTTTCTTTAAAAGATTCCAAAAGAAAAGTAATAGCTATTATAAAAGTAAAACTACAGAAAAATTAAGCATGGTATTTCAAATGTTTAATCTGCCCTTCATGCATCCCAAAGGATGCTATCTTCTTGGATTTGGGAGTTTGCATGTGTAGCATCTCAGTGAGATGCGAAACAAAGACTTAAGGCTGAGAGTTTAACCCTGTGGATGTTAGTTTTATCCATGAAAATATGTCATATGATTTAAAAAAAAGAAAAGAACAAGGGATGAATATATCAGGAGGTCTCTGTAATGCATGGGCAGAGCAAAGATGCACTATAAAGTTTGCTGATTTGGAGACAAAAGAGGTAACAAGAAACAGGTGGGGTACAGGAGGTAAGGGGCAAGAGAAAGATCAATGGTGTTAAGTGTCTCAAAGTTAGAAGTAAGGTGGCCACGGAGAACAAATCAGGTTTGACAATGAAGCGCTCTGGATGATGTAAATGTGTCAGCGCAGGTTCGTCAGTTTTAGCAAAGGCACCACGCCCTTGGGGATGCTGACAATAGGGAGGCTGTGCAGGGGTGAGAGCAGAGGAGCGAAGGGAAGTCTCTGAACCTCCTGCTCAATATTGCTACACACCTAAACCTCCTCTAAAGACAGCCTATTAAAGACTCAACCTAGCGGGCAACAAGCTGGTGGGTAGGTCACAGCTGCACCCGCCGCCTCCCGCAACCACATCAAGATCACAACTAAAACACAGAACCACCCTCACTCAGAGCCTCCTGGGATCCGGCTGCACAGAAGCCCCACAACCAGGGAGCTGAAGAAGCACCGAGACCGGAGGAGGGGCGGAGACACGGGCGGGTCGGGCTGAATCACAAACATGGCCGTGGGCCCACACCTGATGCTGCAGTTGAAACCCGGGAGGGAATCTCGGCGGTGGGGGTTTCCCAGAGGAGCAAGGGGTCCCAGCCCCACAGCTGCCTCCAGCCCAGGGCTCCAGGGCTGGGAAGAGACGTCCCCACAACTCCGGGCTGTGAAACCGGCGGGGACTGTCGCTGAGGGTCGCGGAGGCTGCGGGAGCCCCAGCAGCTCCTCTAAAGGGCCCGGCACGGACTCACTCGGACGCTCCCTCTGAGCCCAGCGCCGGGCAGCAGCCTGAAAGGACCCGGGACACTCGGGGGGAACTAACCTGCCTGAGATCCGGGCGAGAGGCGGAGGGGCGGCTTCCTCCCAGGCAGAAGGGCTGGCGGAGGCCATGGCTCCTGTGGCGAGTCCTCCCCGCACACAGCAGGCAGCAGGCGCCATGTTTGAATCGCCAGCACCTGACTCGCACCCTGGGCCCCGCCCCGTGATTCCCGGAGGCCCCGCCCCTCCCCACCTGCAGCTCATCCGGGCCATTTCCAGGGGCTTTTCTGTGCACGTGGCCTCTCGAGCCCCATGCTTAGGACTTTCCTAAAATCTCTCAAACAAGCAGCAGCAGGCCCCATACGGCTTGATAAGGGGCCCCAGGCCTGGCACTAGCGGCAGCTGCACTGGCTCATAGCTTGGCCTCTCCTGGGCTCCTCCAAGCCCAGCACAAGGAGCAGCCAACTACGGTTTGCTGTGTAGCTCATGCTGGGTGGCCCTGGGCAAGGCACAGGCACAGGCTGACTTTGCGCCTCCCGGGAGGCCCCAGAGACAGTGCACCTGGTGGTCAGACTCAACCACACTGGATCACAACCCTACCACATCCACAAGTGACACACTCAAGGGGCGCACTTGGTGAACACCAAAGCCCCACTGAAGTAAATCCTGCTCCATAGGGGTGTCTCCAGCACAGCAGCTCTTTGGCTGTAGTTGCAGCTGGTCCTCAAGGCCGATTGGTCTGGGGGTCAGTTCCTCCCAGGGACACCAACAGCAACCAAGGCTCAACTACAACAGGACAGTGCACACAGCCCACACAGGGGAGCACCTAGAAGGCCCAGCTCAGGGGCCTGGTGAGGCTGAGCCACTGGACCCTACAGGACACCTACTCCACAAAGCCACTCTACAAATTCCAGGAGACATAGCAGCTCTACCTAATACATAGAAACAAACACCTGGAAGCAGCCAAAATGTGGAGGCAAAGAAACATGTCAAAAAGGAAAGAACAGAAGAAATCTCTAGAAAAGGAACTAAATGAAATAGATCCAAGAAAGCTAACAGATACAGAGTTCAGAATTATGGTTATAAGGGTGCTCAAGGATATTAGTAAGAGTATGAAGAAAACAACAGAAAATTGATGACATAATAAAGTACCAATTTGAAATGAAGGCTACAGGAACTGAAATGAAGAATAATTTACATGGAATCAACAGTAGAGGATGCTGAGAATCAAATCAGCAATTTGGAACATGAGGAAACAAAAAACACCCAACCAGAAGAGCAAAAAGAAAAAAATCCAGAAATATGAAAACAGTATAAGGAGCCTCTGGGACAACTTCAAGAGGTCCAACATTCATATTATTTGGGTGCCAGAAGGAGAGGAAAGAGATCAAGTAATTGAAAACCTATTTGAAAAAATGACAGAAAACTTCCCCTACCTGGGGAAAGAAATAGATTTACAAGTCCAGGAAGCACAGAGGGTCCCAAACAAGAGGAACCCAAAAAGGCCCACAGCAAGACACATCAGAATTAAAATGCCAAAGGTTAAAGACAAAGAGAGAATCTTAAAAGCAGCAAGAGAAAAGCAGTTAGTTACCTACAAGGGAGCACCCATATGACTGTCAGCTGATTTCTCAACAGAAACTTTGCAGGCCAGAAGGGAGTGGCAAGAAATATTCAAAGTGATGAAAAACATGGAACTACAACCAAGATTACTCTACCCAGCAAAGCTATCATTTAGAATTGAATGTCAGATAAAAAGCTGCTCAGACAAGGAAAAGCTAAAGGAGTTCATCACCATCAAACCAGAACTATAGGAAATGTGGAAGGGTCTTCTTTAACAAGAAGCTAATGAACAAAAGAATCTCACAAACTAAATAGATCCAGAGACATTGACGCATGCAACAGACGATCATATTTCAGAGGGAAGAAGGAAGGGGGATGGAGGGTGGGAAGAGATTAACCAAAGAAGTTATATGCATATATGCATAACCCATGGACACAGACAATGATGGGGTGAAGGCCTGGGGAAGGGGTGGGAGCGAGGTGGAGGGGGTCAATTGGGGGGGGGGGATGGGACATCTGTAATACTTTCAACAATAATGATAAATTAAAAAAAAAAATCTAAGGCAATGACCACGAGTTTAACATGAGGATAGCCACCAGCAACCTATTTCAGTAAAGCTATGTAGAAGAGAGTCCAGTTAGAGTTGGCTTAGGATACATGTAGAAAAAATAACCTGCAATTAGGGGATGTAAACATATCTTTTTAGAAATATGTCTGTAACCAAGCACATAACTGGTCACATTCAAAGTGTTTTGGAGATTATATGTATTTCTTTTGAATGTGACACTAAATGGAGGCTTTTTAAAAATAAAAATGAGCATGTAAGTTGGTTTAAAAATATTAATAATAGCAAATATTTACAGAGCATTTAATGTTGCCAGATAATTCTCAAAATTGATAGGCCCTGCTATCAGTGTTAGTTTTATTATTCATTGCTTTACTGAGGGGGAAACAAATATTCAACTGGGGTTATACAGCAGAGCTGAGCATAGAAAGAGCTTAGGATCTGAGACAAGCACACAAATAATAGAAGAAAGCATATGGAACGTCCATTTATTGGATCTGAGGAGTTCCGAAGAGCCTGACTGAGTGTGTATGTTCGGTACGCCTGACCCTTGCTGAGGGACATGGGACTAAAGAACACATCTCAAAGTTTGCACCATGAAGTAAGCTAAGGGTGACAGAGCCAAGCAAGGAGAAAGGATTCCAACATGAGCAATACAAAGTTGGAAACACTCACACTGCACCAGGGACAGAAATATCGAGATAAAGGAGGAGATGCAAGAATTGAGAATTACTTTTTTTTTAATGTTCCTAATGAGCACTTACCTGGTTTTTGTAAGGTGAGTGGTCAGGATAGATTAGACTGAAAAATATGAGGCAGAGATATATGAGTGATATAAGGGCGCTACAAAGTGTTGTAAAGCTTAGAAAGCGTGAAGCGGTACATAAAGAATGAAAAAAGTTTTTACAGAAAAACTACCAGTTAAAATGAGCCTTAAAGGAATGGATGGAGATTTAATTACTAGGGATTGGAAGAAAGTGTATTGCAGATAGCTAAAGCATCCTTAATACCTCATTCATTCATTCAATATATGTTTATCGACCTATTACATGTTCAGCACTTTTAATGTATTGTAAACTAGAGCATGAAAGAATAATGAAATAGTGACTTAACACTGTCATTACATGAAAGCCAATGCTTTATAGTAATTATTCAAATTATTATTTCAGATTTAAAAGTCAAATATCTTAGAAAAGATGGTGTGATAAAATATACAGCATAATTTGCACTGAGTAACATAGATTATATATATAATATATACATATAGCATGCATATTAGAAACATATATTCTATAATATAGCAAATATATTCAACATATGTATTTTAATATGCTTTTAATGTATCTAGTTCTATAAAAAATATTGTTATATTACCTGATCTATGCTTTTATATTTATAAATATAATTAAATATGTAGCATAACTTAAAAATTCATGATTTAGCAAAGCATCTATTTACATAATAATCATTTCATATAAATGCATGACTTTTTATGGAGCTCTGTAGACATTAAGTCTACTTACTACATTCTCCCCACAATGTTTGAAATTCATTAATTTCAGCCAAGGTTTGGGTGCAAGTTTAATCAATTCTTTTCATTGTATTCAGTGTTTAATGACTAATTTAAAAATTAGATTAATAATCCACAAACAAGATTCATACTGTATTACATATTCATTTACCCTTATTTTTTATTTTCTTAACTTTATTTGTATTGTTGACACTATTAAAACTCTAATGAATGTCTCCCTTCCCCCTACTTTATTCACCCCCACCCACCCCTGCACCCCTCCCCTCTGGCCAGCACCACGATGTCTGTGTCTATGGGTCAGGCGTGTATGTTCTTCATCTAATCCCTTCACTTTCTTTGATCCAATCCCCCCTCCCCCCTCCTCTCTGACAGCTGTCAGCCTCTTCCCTGCATCCATGACTCTGTTTCTATTTTGTTCATCAGTTTATGTTGCTCGTTAGATTCTACAAGTGGGATCGTAAGGCACTTGTCTTTCTCTGACTGGTTTATTTCACTTTGCATAATAACCTCCAGGTCCCTCCATGCTATCGCACAAGTTACCCACTCATCTACTGATGGGCACTTGGCTGTTTCCAGATCTTGGCTAGAGTAAATAGTACTGCTATGAACATAAGGGTGCATATATTCTTTTGAATTGGTGTTTTTGGTTTCTTAGGATATTTTCCCAGAAGTGGGATTGCTAGGTTGGAAGGCAGTTCCATTTTCTTTTAATTTGACAAGATGTTTTAACCTTTTATTATATTTAATCATGTCCTTCTTTACTGGTATTTTGTTATCTTATACTTAGGCATATACATTATGCCTTCTGATTTTTCTTCATTAATAAAAGGATTAAAACTTATACTGAGAAACAAATTTAAGTTTTAAGTAACTAGAATCATTAAACACCTTTGTGCTTCCAAAATATCAGGGTCTGTATTTAACTGAATGAAACTGACTTTATATTTATCTAGATTTATCTTTTTCCATAAAAGCAGTTTATTTCAAGGAATAAGTCACCTAGCTAACTGCTTTTAAACCCCTTCAGTGTTCTCACTTAGGGCAACTTAACTTCTAAATGTTGAACTTTTATCTCTATTTGTGGATTTAAAGTTTTCAAAAACCACTGAATTTCTATTTTTGTCTAGTCCCTTAATTCTAACAACTGGACATTGGCCTTGATCAAACAAGCAGGCCCCTACTTTGTACTCAGTTTCTGGTACATGATCTTTGTGTTATTGCCATATGCCTGGACACTGTCATGGTATTCTAATGATGACCTAGTGCCTCAGCAGGGGATCTTTCTTTTTATCAGCAGAACTGCCACATCCTCAAATTCTATGCCTGTCCCGTATTCAGAACATTATATACTGTTGATCTTTGTTATTTTACTGTGTCTGTGCCCTGTTTTTATCTTCTGTTCGTAAAATGCATAAAATGGTGATAATAGCAGTGCATCTTATATTGCTAAGAATATTAACAAATTACTTAGAAATATATTCTTATCTTGTAAGTGCTCATGCAATGTTAGCAGTTTTTATTATAAATACTATGCATTTATATGTTATCCCACATAGACTATTTATGATACCATTAGCATCAGTTTAGAATTGCAGCCCCAGAGGTAGGCATGGAGTATTCAGGATCTAATTAAATGCATCTAAACTATTTTCATAAAGAAAAAAATAAGTTTTAAATTTAGCATTAATGTTCATGGCTAGAGAAAAAGTTTAAAAAATGATGGATTCAATTATGTTTCAGAAAGATTAGTCAAAGGGTAGGCATGTGTGGAAATGCAGATGCAGATGTCTATGAAAAATAAGTAGGTCAATGCATCTCAAACTCAGAGACAAGAACTATAATCATGAAACTTTATCCACATGAAGAGAATGGACTTGCTATGCCACAAAGAGTCTGAGTGTATATATATTTGTGATTTTGATACAGTTGTAATTAACTTAGTTATTAATAACAGGAGAGAAGCAAAGGGAAGGCCAAATATTATAGGCGTGTCATTTGGACAGCTTCACACTCCCCAGGGAGTCAGCGGTCTATGCCCCACAGATCACTGGGGGGAGGGTTTGGGTGGGGGGAGAACTGGTACATGCCCAGTAAAGTTGAGGAGACTAGTGAAGCTGCTGGCTGTCAGTCACACCTGGGAACAGGCCATTGACAGAATAGGTGTGGCCACTGCAAGAGTGCAACATTTGGGATAGTTAATCCCCTAAACAAAGGAGTTCTTTCTCTTGGCTCCTGGTTCCTCTTGGTAGACCCCTGCCTTGCAGAACTCTCTGGCCCCTGGGTCTCCTATCCGCCCACAGAGCTCACAGCCATGTGGACCCCACACACGCTGGCCTAACAGCCTGCAACGAGCCTGATGCTGAACTGGGTGAGGCTGCAACATGGGACGGAAACTTTAGAGGCTGGCCTTGCTTTTAGTTCTACTGAATCCTCGGCTATACTCCTTCTAGGACTGGGTTAAGGGAAATGGGACTTTGGAGTCCAGGCACCTGCTAGAACAATGACAAAAAAATTAAGTCTTCACAGGAAGATAACTGAATCCATAAACTTGAAAATGAATCACTTACTATGTCCAGTCCATAGGAAAACATTACTAGAGATGTGAGTAGAAAAATATGACCCATCGTGAAGAAAATAGAAGCCAAGAACAACTGGCTCCACAATGACCAACATGATGATGAAATGAGTAGATAAGGGCATTTAAAGCAGCACTTATACGTTTTTTTCAAGTTCTTAAAAGAAACTATGCTCACTATGGATGAATTGGTGTATAATCTGAACAAAGAAATAGGTACTATATTTAAAAAGAATAAGTAAATAGAGATTTCAGAACTAAATGAAATAAAATATTTACTAACTGTACTTACAGGAATACTGAATACAAGAGAGAAAAAGATGAGTCAACTTATAAATGCCACAATTTTAAAAATCTAATATAAAAAATGGAAATAATAAAATTAAACTAAAAAATTGTGATATGAGATATATCAAGTGATCTATAAACATGAAATTGGAATCCATAAAAAAGAGAAAGTAAAGTGTCATACAAATATTTACAGATTTATGGACAAAACCTGCCACATGTTTTTGGGAAATGTAGACATACTTCTCCAAGAAACTTAGCGAACTCCAAACAAGATACTATAAGAAAAATCAAACCTTGGAACTGGACCATCATCTGACTAGCATTAAAATATCAAGAAAAACTTTAAAGCTACTATGTCGGGGTCCAGCCCCAGTGATCCAGGGGTCCCCAATGGTGTGGACGGCATTGGCAAAGAATGAAGGAAGGACAGGGAGACAGCGTTGAGAGCATCAGGAGAATCAGCTTCTTTTTTATTGCCTTGTTACTTTATTTCTACTATTGGATTTTATTGCTGGTTAAACAACATGACATCCTGCTTTTTTCCGGTTTCTGTTTGGGCCTTTCACAGTTAATGATTGTACCTTCTATCTGCCCTTTGCTAAAGAATTTACATCTGTTTAGGTATGTTAATTTTAGTCTTACCTATTGTTTATATTTCTATAGGCTATTCTACAGGTTAATCTCTAGTTTGTTATTTATATTCTGAAGTTGCTATTTTATTGCTCTACCACACAGCATAAAAGAGAATAACTCAGCCAGCTTTTCTGTGTGAAGGTTACGCGAGTCCTGAGTGAGGGCTCTGGAGCTGCGGGATTGTTCTTAGCTGCGGTGACTGCCCGCCTGCCTGGCACCGGCCTCGGTCTCTCCGCTACATTCCCCGCAGCAGCCGGTCCTCACTGTGACACCCTGTGTATGATTATTCTGTGTATGAGAAGGGTCCAGCTGCAGATTGAAATCATCTCTCTCCTAGGCTGCTCTTCCCTTGTGGGGATTCCCAGAGCTTTCCATGAATATAAACATCCCCAGTAATGCATTCCTTGTGGGAGCTCCCTGGTGGGCTCCCTGTGGATGGCCCTGCGCCCCGAGTCAGCGGGGGCTCGGACCCAGGCTTTTCCCTGGTGGGAAGGTCCCTGGGGCAGGGGGCCCAACAAGCCCTAACTCTTCTGCTGACAGTCTGAGTCTAAGCTCCTTACAGGCGCCACATGATATCTTTGTAACACTTGGGGCTTTGACTGAGTCATTGTCTTTTCCAGCCCCAACCAACTCCCCTGCTAGGGAAAAGTTTCCAGCTAGAGCGATGCCCTTTTCTGGTGAAGTGACTCGGGTAAGGACACAGAGCATTAGGAAGGGGAACAAGCATGGGAAGAGGGATATGCCAGACACCAAGCCCCATGGAGCACTGGCTGTGCAGATGTCCCCTCCTCGAAGGACCGTGTCGAGCAGCAAGGATGGAACGGCTTCCGGCACTACTAGAGAAAAATGACAAGGGAACAATAATATATAAATTATAGCTGACTGCTTATCAGAATTACTGAAGACTAAGGTAAAAAAAAAATCTTACAGAACTGTCACCCTGGAATTGTATATTCCAAAAAATATTTTTCAAATATTAAGCTAAGCCCTCGCAGGTGTGGCACAGGGTTAAAGCGCCAGCCGTGCCGTGAGGGGTGAGGAAGCGGCTTCCTGCCGAGGGCGCTCCCTGGGCTGAAGGCTGACCCTCAGCCCCGGTGGGGCTCCTGCAGGAGGCACCCCACAATGGGACTCTCACATGGATGTCTCTCTGTCTCTCTCTGTCTCTCTCTCTCTCTCCTCTCTCTCTCCCTCCTTTCCACTCTCTAAAGATCAATGGAAAAAATATTCTCGGGGAAGGATCAACAAATTAAACTAAAATTAAATTACATTAATAAAATAAAATATTAAGATAAAAACTACATTTTTGGATAAATGTACACTGAGAAACTGATTACTGGCAGACCTGCACCCTACACTGCAAGCAATGTTATAGGTTTAGTTTTTTTCCCCAAGCTGAATCTAAATGACTTAAGATGATATAAAATTATTTTTACAAATTTACAGGAAAGAATAAAGAGCGCTCTATACCATAAATATATTGAGATATTTATAAGTATATAAATAAAAATTTTAAAGGCATAACTATTAAAAGAAAATTATAATAGTTAAATTTAGTGCAATATTAACTAAATAGAATGAGATAGGAAACTATACATATTGTAATGTTAAGCTAATGACTAAAAAGTAATACAAACTGTTTTATAGCTAGAAAGCTAATAAATAAATATGAAATGTTAAAAAATGTGTTTAATAAGAACAGATCAAGGACGTACAAAAGGTTAGAGGAACACAAAACAGAGAAATGGGAAAATGGTAGACACAATGTCACCACAGAAAATAGTATGTTAAATATAAACGGAATATCATAGCATATGGTACTCTAAATGTAAATGTAATAGAACTCCAATGAAAAAGGAGGGGCTGCCAGATTAAATAAAATTTAGGATTTAATTGTATCCTATCTAGAAGAGATGGATTTTAAACAATAAAGACAAGGTAGGATAAATGTAAAAGGTTAAGATAAACTGTGAAAGGAATAATAAAAAACTGAGATGGCTAGAATTAAACCACTATAGAGGCATTTTAAGACAATCTATATACAAGATCAGGAATTTAATAATGATAAACATGTAAACATTATGAGAATACAATAACAAATGTTTATGTACTTAATAACTGAGATCAAAATATATAGAGCCACAACTGAACTGGGTATCATACAGGAATAAAAGAAAAACTATGGAAATGGTTAATAGCACTTGGATATGGGCTGTGTGTTGGATTAACACACAGTGTATTAAGATTGTATTAATAATACATTCCTGGCTTCAATCGTTGTTCTTTGGCTGGGTCAGAGAATGTTCTTGTTCTTAAGAAACACACATTTTAGTGTTTAGGTGGAAAAGCCCATGGCATCTCCACTTTAGTCTCAAGTAGTTCAAAAAAATGCACAGATGACGAGAGACTATAAAGGAAATTGTGTTAAATACTTAAATAAACAGTGAATCTGGAAAAAGGACATACTAGGGTCTACTATGTACTATGCTGACATTTTTTTTTTTTTGTAACTTGGAAATTATATCAAAATAAAATAAGAATTTATTTTATTTACAGATGGAAATACATGATCATTTGACAGACTGTAAACAGCTTAGTTGACAGACTGTAAACAGCTTAATTTTAGAAAACTAAACATATTTTGAATGATTTTAATTTATTAGACTTATAAGAATCATGTACTGGGGAAGATTTTCACTTATTATTTCAAGCTTGTGTCTTCAGGCACTTTAGTGGTGCCTGAACATTTAAAATATATAAAGTAAATTAATCTTATAAAGTTTTTCAAGTGGAGGTAATTATTGAAATATTAAGTTCATTTGTTCTAATTGTGATGTCTTTCCAGAAAGTAATATATCTTTGGGACATGAAGTTTAATAGATTGATAAGTAACAAGGCATATGGATATGATTTAAAGACAGCAATAGCTACTTTTTCTAATTTGTTTAACAAATACTGACTTTTGAAATCAACATGTGACTTGTACTAATAAAAAGAAAAGAAAAAAAAAAAAAAACACACATTAATTTCATTTCACTGCCTGGACATGTTCCCTCTCTGAGACTCACCCACTGCAGCATTGCTGCTGGGCTGCTACGCAGTTTACTCACTGCTAACCGGCCTTCCTCAGCTCTTTTTCCCCCTCTTTTTCTTGCAGTAGGATGCCTATCCCTGTCTGGATGAGCCAAATTCCTATTGTTTCAAGTTTAAATTGAGTGTTTATAATGTAAGATTGACGGAGAAGAGGAGGGGATCATTCAGAGTAGATAATTCAACATATGAAATGACTAAGAATTAGAAAAATGTATGCAAGTAGTTACCACTGACTCGCTCCCTTTACTAGGCAGCTGGCATCCTGTGGGGAGGTTAATCTTGTTTATATCGGAAGTATGTTTTCATAATTTTTAGCATCATTTTTATTTTATCATATCTGACAGCACTTATCAACCAAAGACACCATACTGTGACCTTGAATCTTTAGGGCGCGTCTGTGAAGTGGCGCTTGTCTTTGGTTTTGTGGAGAGGGAGTATTTGTCCTGATTGCTAATTTGCTTTTCATATCACTCGATGTTTTAGAATCTTGACATAACTTTAAGTTGAAGTAAAGAAATGTGCCAATGTGGAGAAATATATAAGAACAGAGTGTGTGTTTTTCAACTTTTGTCCTCTGAATTAAAGTAAAAAAAGAGGCCAAAGTTTTATAGTATAAACTTATGCCTCCCAGATGGGCTTATTATTAAAAAAAGATAAGTAGTTAATTTTCTATTGTTTAAATATGTCCTAACAAGTCCTCAGGACAAATTGATGGATGAAATTTTAAGAATTATCTTGAAAATAAAGTAAAGGACGACCTTCATTCTCCTAATGAACAAAATAAAAGTTTTGCTTGCTTTTCAACAAGCTTTAATTTTTAGAATAGATTTTGGCTTATAGAAAAATTGAGAAGCTGATATAAGGAGTTCTCACATACCCCTCACCCAGCATCCCCTATTATTAACATTTAACTAAATACAGTACATTTGTCATAATTAATGAACAAATATAGATACATGATAATTTACTAAAGTAGTTTCTTCAGATTAATTTAGCTTTTAACTAATGTCTTTTTTTCTCTTGCAGGATTTCATCCACTCTACCATATAACTTTTAGTAGTGATGTCTTCTAAGACTCCACTTGGCCATGACAATATCTCAGATTTTGTTTTTGACCAGGAATTCTCAAAATTGTCAGAAAGTGTATCATGACTGTGAAGCTCTTTACATGTTGGAGCTGAAGCCTGAAGTCTAATGACATTTACTACTTCTCATTGGCTAACGCCTTCAATGTCTCTCTTATATATGTTTGAAAAAAGAAATTATGATTTGCAACATTGTCTTAGCAGTACATAATTTTTTAAATTAAATATTTGATGAACAAGATTTAAAATTTCCCAAGGAACTTCAAAACATTTAACGGAAGGTAATTTTTTTCTTAAAAAACTGTTTTTAATAAAAGGTTCAGAAAACTTTGATACCATATGCTGTGTAGAAACCCTCCCTGCATCTGTTATTTTACTGATTGGTTAGAAATGCCTTGTGTGAATTGTGCATTTGAAACCTCCTTGGTTGCTGCCTTCTACTACAACCTCAGTCCTAAAGAAACGCAATTAGCCACCAACAAAAAGTCAGTTTTGGAAAAAATAAATACCAACTTTCTGAAGTAGAAAATGAACCATGCTAAAATAAGATATCTTGTTTTTTTGTAATTGAACAAGAGCTACCAAATCTGGGAATCAAACTTATTGTAAAAATGAAAATATATTTTCTGACTTAAACATGCCCTGTAATCAAATAAATACAAGCCAAAATGATAGGTCACACAAACTTCTAGTTAGCAGGAATGCTCTCTTTGTGAAGCATGATTAATACAATTTCTAGAATAATGGCATGTAATACATATCAAAATAATATTAAATGTATCAACTTAATGATTCTTCTCCAAATATTTATTAAGCACATGCTATATACCTAATACTCTTAGTGAACAAACGAAAGGGTGATACTGATCTTTCCTGAAGGAACTGATGCTCCCAGTGTTACAGAATGGATGCATCGGGAGGAAATGTTACAAAGCATTGAGTCCAACATCTACATTCAGAGACCAGGAGACTGAAAACCAGAGAAGTGGTCAGGATCTCCAAACCCTGGACCTTTGCCATAGTAGAAGAAAAAATGTGTGCATTGAAAAAATAAATAAGCATACAAACAGAAAAACCAGTAAAAACACAACTATGATGCAAGGGATAATGTTGTATGTTATCAGAGAGTGCTAACAAAATGCTATAAAAATTATTTCACATAAAATAATTCAAAAGCCATTTCTACACTATTTAGAAATTACTACTTTAGTAGTCAAGTGATGTCCTCAGGGTTAATAGAATTCAAGATGCTCACTAAAACTTGAAAATATATTCAGATTACCTAGTCATTAAAAAAAAAAAATCAACTGATTTACCACACTTGCATCCCACTAGAAAATTCTAGTTTTTTGTTTGTTTGTTTTTTGTTTTTGGTCTCTATAGCTTTCTCTCCATCCATAACTTCCTGTCAAAATATTTCACATATAATCACAACATCTTGGTCAAATAGCTCATACCTGTCTTCAGTGTTTCTGTTCCAAATAGGTACCTGTAACACTTATCAAATATTGAGTAAACAATATCCTAGAAAAATCACAGCACTTTTAGTAATCGTCTGTTTCAAATAATATGGTCCCCAAACAGCAGTTAGTAGAATGTGTGTACTTTTACAACTAGTGTGTTTGGCAGTAACGCTAAAATCAACATTTGGTGATAAAGTCATTTCTGGCAGAATGTGCTATTTTTGTCAAAGGCAATATATGTGTTTGTTTGAAGAAATTCTCACAAACAGTATATTCTGAGGGAAAATATGCAAAACTTTGGTAGGTACCTTCTTATATGGAACCTAATATTAGTCTTTGTCCTGGTATTAATAACCTTGTTAGTTTATACTAGACCTAGTGATTTTTAAAAAATATTTTAAATTAATTGATTTTAGAGAGAGAGAAAGAGGGAGAGAGAGACAAAAAGATGGAATATACAACTTTTGAAAGAGATACATCAATGTGAGAGAGAAACATCAATTGATTGCCTCCTGTATGTGGCTGGATGGGGAATTGAACCCACAACACTTCAGTGCACAGGATGATTCCCCAACTGAGCCACACTGGCCAGGGCTGGGCCTAGTGATTTGCTTGTAATGAATAGAATGTGACATGCTATCACTTCCATGATTAGGTTACAAAGGGCCGTGACTGCTTGCTAGCCTTCTCTCTCTGGTGGCATCTCTCTTGCCCTCTTGTGTACTCTGATGCAGCAGTCTGCAATGTTGTACGTTGCTTTATGGAGAGGGCCTTGAGGCAAGGAACTGAGGTCTCTGTTCAAAAGCATAGAAGGAGCTAAATCTTGCCAACAGTCAGGTGAGTAAACTAGAAGCGAACCCAATCTAGCCTTGTGATGAGTGCAACAAAACTGTACAGTTTCTTGGTTTCAGAAACTGTGAGGTAATAAGTAAATGTTATTTTATTCCTGGAATTTTGGGGATCACTTGTATCATAACAATATATAACTAATACATTTTTCCAATGAAAAACTGATTCTCGTGATGACATTAATCAATATGTGCCATGATAAAACTTTTTGCCCCAATTGTTATTACCACAGAGTAATTTGCCCTGCCCCATGTCATTATTTCAAGGATCCAGAAAGAAACTAAGGTATAAAAACCTGAGTTGATAAATACCTGGTTTCTAAGGGGTATTTCTATTTGGAAAGGACAAGGTAACTGGAAAGACATTTTAAGTTCAATAAATGTCACTGAAATTAAATACATTGGACACTACCCATTCTCCCTTCCACGAGCTTGCTCACCAATCCTGACTGTGAGATGTAAATGTACCTTGGGTTTTTACTAGGGAGTAAAATGATTCTTGGAATGTGACAAAGGTTCTCTTCACTTGACAATGGCCATCTGCAAGTTATTTCAAGGTTCTGAATTCTCATCTTAGTGGAAAAGTAATTATAAGAATATCTCAGCTTTTAATGGATTTTAAATGATCTCAAAACCCTGTTTGTATTTATAATGCATAATTCTTTTATATTAATAGCAGAACAGATATGAGGAGTAAATGTTATGAAGCATACAGTACACCAATATCTCTTCGTGTATTTGGAGTCTTATGCTTACGTTTTTAATGCATGCTCGGAATCAGATTAATTTTCTCATAAGAAGCCTTTGCAATTTAGCTGAGAATACCTAAGAGAAATGTGTACTATTTCTTTAGAATTAATGCTATTTTCTTTTTCTTGCTTGGTTAGCATAACCCTTTTTGTTCAAAATTTGTTGGAAAGTCACTTTTGTAACTGTAATACAAATATTTTCAAGCATATAAAATGTTTTGTTTGCTAATTGAAATGGCAAAATTCTTCTAATCAGTGGTAATATTATGTACAAAAGTTGTAAATATATAACAGAAGCATTGGGGAGTTTTTAGAGTTAATAACAATTTGGTAAAAACTGATTTTGTTAGATGTTGCAAAACTGCAACACTGTAAAAACCATTGCCGATTTCACCAAAAGTAGATGAAATAAAGTTAGTTACAATTGTGTTGTTTGGTGCAAAGAATGCATTCAGATATATTTACTGTGATAATGATGTAATACAACAAAATAGTACATGTTGATCCATGCAGCTTGTCATATAGTTAATTTAGAGTAAGAAATGTGTATTATTCATTAAATGTATATATACACACACATATATATATATATATATAAGGTAAATAGATAAATAGTAACTGGATAAATAAATTAGATGATCGATGATAGATAGATGATGATAGACAGATGATAGATAGATGATAGATAGATAGATGATAGATGATAGATAGATGATAGATAGATAGATGATAGATAGATAGATGATAGATATAGATAGATAGATAGATAGATAGATAGATAGATAGATAGATAGATAGATATAGATAGATAGATAGATAGATAGATAGATGATAGATAGATAGATAGATAGATAGATAGATAGATGATAGATAGATAGATGATAGATAGATAGATGATAGATGATAGATAGATAGATGATGATAGATAGATAGATAGATAGATGATAGATAGATAGATGATAGATAGATAGATGATAGATGATAGATAGATGATGATAGATAGATAGATAGATAGATAGATAGATAGATAGATAGATGATAGATAGATAGATATAGATAGATGATGATAGATAGATAGATATAGATGATGATGATAGATAGATAGATAGATGATAGATAGATAGATAGATAGATAGATGATAGATGATAGATAGATAGATGATGATAGATGATAGATAGATAGATGATGATAGATGATAGATAGATAGATAGATAGATAGATAGATAGATAGATAGATAGATAGATAGATGATAGATAGATAGATGATAGATAGATAGATGATAGATAAATAAATAGATTAGATAGACAGACAGATAGGCTAAAATAATCCCAACAGTTGTCTTTGATAAGCAGAGTAGTGTACAAAACAACAGCCCCAAACCCTACCTCTTTTAGAGCTTATATTCCAGTGGAGGGGGTGGGGGATACAGAAGATAAACAGATAAATATGCGTGGTATGCCAGATGGTTACAAAAGTTAAATGATATAGGAAGAAAGATTGGAGAGGGAAAAAGTGGGCAGTCGAAGGTGGGAGGGAGTGTGACAGTTTTAAATAGTGTGGTCAGCAAAGACTCCTTGAGAAAAACACATTGGATCAGACTGAAGGCACTGAGGAGCCAGCCACTGGGATAAGGAAGGGGACTCTTCCCGCTTAGGAAACAGTTAACGCAAAGCTTGAGGTAGAACGGTACCTGGTGGGTTCCAGGAAATTTTCATAAAATATCTTACATTAATATCTAATGTAAGATGATCAAAAAAATTTTAATATGTAGAGGCCATTTTAGACTTTGTTTTTATCTTAAATACCTAGTTCTTTTAAAATTAAAATCATAATACCTATGTAAAAAGTTTAATAAATTCAACAAGTTAAAAATAATTAAAGTATTTTGATTTTACAATGCATTTCACATTCATTACAGCATTTAATGGTCTCAAAAAAAACTTGTAAAATAATATTGCCTTTATAAAAAAGGAGAATATGAAGTTAAGATAATTGGATTGGATCAAAGTTGCCTGAGACATTAGTGAAAGATTGTAGCTATAGCCACATGAGCAACTAAAATTCCAGTATTTCTTATTGTACAACAGTTCCCAATTATCAGGAGAGCTTAAAAAATGAGATCTGTGATATTCATTGCATTTATGTAGTTATTCTTACCACTATATATTATGATATGATATAGTAAGTAGCTGTGACGCTCTCCCTACAATATCTTAAATTTATTAGGAACACAAGAATTTTATATTACCAATGAGGAATAATCGAACAGTTATTATTTTTGTGTATTTTTAATAACCATGTCATAAAAAGTAAAACTATTATTAATTTATCAGAAATACATTACTAACATGTAAATTGTATGATTGCTTTAGTAATTACATTGTCATATAGAAAATAAAGTTAGTCACAATATAAATTTTGCATATTAAATCTTGTATATAGCACAAAGAATAATCCTTAGTATCTATTTTATAAGTTCTTATCAAAAGGGAAAATTATATTAAATTATAACCTGTATGAAATATTTTATTTCATATTTGGGGAAACTTTTAAAAATACAGTAAGTCCTCAATGCTGTTGATAGGTTCTTGGAAGCCTGAGACTTTAAGTGAAACAATGTATAATGAAACCAATTTTGTCATAAGCTGATTGATAGAAACAAGAGTAAATTTCCTAAGGCATAGTTCTGGTCACAAAAAATCACTAAAGTTCTAAATAAAGACGCCAAACACTTCTAATATTAAACGTTGAAGTAAATGTGAATTCTACATACATTTCAGAAAGATTCATAAGTACGAGAATTCTTTTCCAACCTGCTTATTCCAGTTCGGGGGTGGCCAGAGCCTATCCAGGCCGCTCAGGGCACAAGGTAGAGCCCACCCTGGACAGGAGGCCCTTCCATTGCAGGGCCGCTCATACACACACACACACACACACACACACACACACACACTCACTCAGATTGGGGCCATTCACACATGGCAGTTCACCTCACATGCCCATGTTTGGAAAGTGAGGGGAACTGAACTACCCAGAGAAAACCTATGCAGACATATGGGGAGAAACTTCAGACTCACACAGACAGTGTCCCTGGCCCGAAATATTTGTTGAACGAAACAACCTTATTTGAGGAACTGCTATATTAATGAATTTTTCTAGAAGAAATCTTTAATGTGTATCAACTCAGATATATTGTTGTTATTTTACCATCTACATGTGTACTCAGTAAAAAAAATGAGTATGAACATCTGCTAATTGAAAAATCAGTTTTAAAACCTTCTAAAAATGAACTGTGCTTCTGAATCAAGTGCCTACAAAAGTAGCCATTCTACCTTAAGTTGAGATTCTTCTCTTGAGCAGATGCATTCATTCATTAATAACCATTAATGTGACTCAATATTTATTGACTCACCATCGTAGTAGACATCTGTTACTTTTTGCTAACCATAATACTGGACATATGTTATGTTTTGCCTGCTCAGCATACATGCACAATTTTTTTTCTTTTGAAAACAGTTTTATTAATTTAATTTTTTTCCAGAGCTGCCATACTCTCCTACCTTTTCCTCATGGTTCAAGGGTAAGCAGGTGACCAAGTAACATTCAATTTCCAAATATTTTCTTCAATTGTGGGACAGTGAAACCTTGTTGCTTGTTGGAATTATGAAGATAACAGGCCAGAGTCTTGAGATACAAGGATCATCTTGCCAACTTGGAATAGAGGACTCAGCCTTATTGAAGATTAAACTAATATAGGGAAGAGTGGGATTAGGATTGGAGAAAAAGTAGGTTCCTGCAGACAACCTTGAACTCCTAGAAACTGTTGTTCCTGAAGCTGAAACCCTAAGGTTTCCTTTTAAAGAAGCTGTA